>NC_090450.1:908504835-908827181 GCF_031143425.1 Pleurodeles waltl
GATACTGGCGTTGGAAAAAAGACTTGTTGGAGATATTCTTGTTAGTCTGAATTTTACATATTGAGACTTTTTTTTTTTTTTTTCATAAGAACATGATTGGCTAAATGGCTTAAATTTTTTTTTCTATGCCTATTAGGAATTTGCAGATACAGACCGTTTTGAATTCTTCCATGTGATTTTAAAAAACTGAGTGCATTCAGGGCCAGTGACAATTCAGTGCAGCAAAGGAGGCATGGAAATATTACAAAGGCCTTGCCTATGCAGTCTGTGCAACTCTGAATGGGTATAAAACAAGCAAATGCTGTTTTAAAACTTGGACTAACTTAATTTTTTTTATTTTTTTTATCAAACGCTATCTAAGCCATTTCAGTTCGCCATTTAAGATATTTAATAATAATTTCATAGGCTTATTGCAATTTTTTTTTTTTTTGTGCTCCCTTGATTCCCATTAAATTCCTTAATTGGATCCAGACTGCAGCTGCAAGTTTGTCTTCTTGTCCCGAACCCTGCAGTAATTTACTTAGGAAGCGCTGAAAAGAGTACAGTTTAAATCATTGTATATTCACCAGGGCATGCATCAGAACAGCCCTCCTTGTGTAACAAGGTTGTACATTATTGCCCCTCATGCACTCTGCCAATGCCAATTTGCTTGTCCTCCCTAGGTTCAAAAAGGCTTGGGCTCGGCAGAGCATTTTCCAGCCAGGCCACACTTATTTTAACTAAGCTGCCACTTTCTCTACTGACACACTTTTGTCTTGGCAAAGCTTTAAAAACATGCTTATACGCACTACAGTATTATAATTTTCCTTCTTACTCACTTAACCCCTTCGCTGCCAGGCCTTTTCCCCCTCCTGTGCCGAGCCTTTTTTTGGCCATTTGGGGCAGTTCGCGCTTAGGCCCTCAACTTTTTGTCCACATACGCTAGCCAAGCCAAATTTGCGTCCTTTTTTTCCAACATCCTAGGGATTCTAGAGGTACCCAGACTTTGTGGGGTTCCCCAGAAGGAGGCCAAGAAATTAGCCAAAATACAGTGAATTTCCATTTTTTCAAAAAAATGGGAAAAAGGGGCTGCAGAAGGCTTGTTTTTTTTTTTTTTACCTGAAAAGGGCATCAACAAAGGGTTTGCGGTGCTAAAATTACCAGCTTCCCAGTTTTCAGGAACAGGCAGACTTGAATCGGAAAACCCAATTTTTCAACACAATTTTGGCATTTTACTGGGACATACCCCATTTTTACGATTTTTTGTGCTTTCAGCCTCCTTCCAGTCAGTGACAGAAATGGGCATGAAACCAACGCTGGATCCCAGAAACCGCAACATTTCTGAAAAGTAGACAAAATTCTGTATTCAGCAAGGGGTAATTTGTGTAGATCCTACAAGGGTTTCCTACAGAAAAATAAAAATATTGAAATTGAGGTGAAAAAAACATAAATTTTTCTCTACGTTTTACTCTAACTTTTTCCTGCAATGTCAGATTTTCGAAAGCAATATACTGTTACGTCTGCTGAACTCTTCTGGTTGCGGGGATATATAGGGCTTGTAGGTTCATCAAGAACTCTAGGTACCCAGAGCCAATAAATGACCTGCACCCTGCAGTGGGTTTTCATTCTATACCGGGTATACAGCAATTTATTTGCTGAAATATAAAGAGTAAAAAATAGCTATCAAAAAAACCTTTGTATTTCCAAAATGGGCACAAGATAAGGTGTTGAAAAGCAGTGGTTATTTGCACATCACTGAATTCCGGGGTGCCCATACTAGCATGTGAATTACAGGGCATTTCTCAAATAGACGTCTTTTTTACACACTATCTTACATTTGGAAGGGAAAAATGTAGAGAAAGACAAGGGGCAATAACACTTGTTTTGCTATTCTATGTTCCCCCAAGTCTCCCGATAAAAATGGTACCTCACTTGTGTGGGTAGACCTAGCGCCCGCAACAGGATATGCCCCAAAACACAACGTGGACACATCACAGAAAACAGAGCTGTTTTTTGCAAAGTGCCTACCTGTAGATTTTGGCCTCTAGCTCAGCCGGCACCTAGGGAAACCTACCAAACCTGTGCATTTTTGAAAACTAGAGACCTAGGGGAATCCAAGATGGGGTGACTTGTGGGGCTCTGATCAGGTTCTGTTACCCAGAATCCTTTGCAAACCTCAAATTTTGGCTAAAAAAAACACATTTTCCTCACATTTCGGTGACAAAGTTCTGGAATCTGAGAGGAGCCACAAATTTCCTTCCACCCAGCGTTCCCCCAAGTCTCCCGATAAAAAAAATTATACCTCACTTGTGTGGGTAGGCCTAGCGGCCGCAACAGGAGACACCCCAAAACACAACGTGGACACGTCCCATTTTTTCATAGAAAACAGTGCCTGCCTGTGGATTTTGGCCTCTAGCGCAGCCGGCACCGGGGGAAACCTAGCAAACCAGCGCATTTTTTAAAACTAGAAACCCAGGGGAATCCAAGATGGGGTGAATTGTGGGGCTCTGACCAGGTTCTGTTACCCAGAATCCTTTGCAAACCTCAATTTGCTTAAACACGTTTTCCTCACATTTCGGTGACAAAGTTCTGGAATCTGAGAGGAGCCACAAATTTCCTTCCACCTAGCGTCGTTCCCCCCCCCCCCCCCCCCCCCCCCCCCCCCCCCCCCCAAGTCTCCCGATAAAAAATGATACCTCACTTGTGTGGGTAGGACTAGCGCCCGCGACAGGAAATGGCCCAAAACACAACATGGACACATCAAATTTTTTCATAGAAAACAGTGCCTACCTGTGGATTTTGGCCTCTAGCTCAGCCGACCCTGGGGGGGGGGGGGGCTGGGGGGCTGAAATGGCCTAAAATAAATTTGTCTCCCTCCCCCCCAAGGAGCGACCCTTGCCTACAAGGTTGCTCCCCTTGCGTGATGGCGCAAAAATAAAATCCCTGCTGCCTAGTGGTTTCTGCCCCCCCTTGAGGGCAGATTGACCTACAATCGGCCAATCTGCCCCCAAGTCTAAATACAATTTGCCACCCAGGGGAGCAACCCTTGCCTAATGGGTCGCTCCCCATCTGTAAAACAAAAAAATCCCTGCTGCCTAGTGGTTTCTGCCCCCCTTGGGGGCAGATCAGCCTAATCAAAATAGGCTGATCTACCCCCAAGGGGGGCAGAAATGGCCTAAATATAATTTGCCCCCTAGGGGAGTGACCCTTGCCTAAGGGGTCGCTCCCCACCAAAAAAAAAAAAAAAATGATCCCTGGTGCCTTGAGGTTTCTGCCCCCCCTGGGGGCAGAAAAGGCCTTCCCCCCCAAAAAATGACCCCCCCCTGGGAGCGACCCTTGCCCAAGGGGTCGCTCCCTTTTGTCACTTTCACACCCAAAAAAAAAATCCCTGGTGTCTAGTGGGGTTTCAAAAGCCGGATTGCAAGCAATCTGGCTTTTGAAACCCTGGGAGAGACTTCAAAGGGAAGGAAATACATGTTCGATGGCATCTGTCGCTGTAGATACGCATGTTTTGCAATAGCTCGCCATCTGGTGTTGGGCCGGAGTGTTACAAGTTGTTTTTCTTCGCAGAAGTCTTTCGAGTCACGGGACCGAGTGACTCCTCCTTTTGTCTCCATTGCGCATGGGCGTCGACTCCATCTTCGATTGTTTTTTTTTTTTTTCCGCCATCGGGTTCGGACGTGTTCCTGTCGCTCCAAGTTTCGAAACGGAAAGATAGCTAATTTCGGAAGATTTTCGTCGGTATTGTTGCGTTTGGGATCGGCGTAGTTAGATTCAACACCGCGTCGAAGTATCGAAGAGCTCCGGTGCCCTTCGGGGTAGTTTTTCGATCCCCCGTCGGGGCCTGGTCGGCCCGACCGCGTGCTGAAGAACGCCGATGGAACGGACCCCGTTCCGTTTCTGCCCCAAATGCCACAATAAATACCCCTATACAGACCAACACTTGGTCTGCAACCTGTGCCTGTCACCTGAGCACAGTGAAGACACCTGCGAGGCCTGTCGTGCGTTCCGGTCCCGAAAAACACTCCGAGACCGTCGAGCCAGAAGACTCCAGATGGCGTCCGCGCCGACAGCCCACCGAGAGTTCGAGGAACAAGAAGAGGAAGGTACCTTCTCGATCCAAGACTCAGACTCCGAAGGATTCGACGATACACAAACCGTGAGTAAGACGTCGAAAACCACTCGGAGGAAGATTTACAAGGCCCAGGGGACGCCACTGCCACCAGGCCATGGCTCCACCCATAAATTCGGTGACCGACCGTCGGCACCGAAAAAGGCCCAAACAGTGCCGAGATCGTCTGTCTCCGGTCGAGACACCGGCACGCAGCCTTCTCGGGACCGAGAAAGTGCTGGAGACCAGCATCGACACCAAGATGCCGGTGTAGACACGGCTCGATGCCGAGACAGCGGCCCCGAAGAAGATCGGCGCCGACAGGTTTCGGCCCCAAAAAAGAAAAAAGTCACCTCGGAGCCGAAAAAAGACGCAGACAAAGTTTCGGGCCCGAAACAAACTGCAACGACCCAGCTTCAGGCTCTTATACAGAAGAGCACTCGCTAACCTCCCAAATGCAAAAGCATAGGTTTGAGGAAAAGCTACAATCAACTGATGTGGACCATACGCAAAAGCGTATTTTCATACAGCAGGGGACAGGAAAAATAAGCACCCTTCCCCCTATTAGAAGAAAGAGAAGGTTGGAGTTCCAAACTGAACAGACACCACAACCGAAAGTGGTGAAAACAGTTACCCCACCACCCTCTCCTCCGCCCGTGATTAACGTCTCACCAGCACAAACTCCATCACTCCCCAGCTCACACCACCTTGAGCCAGGGTGACCAAGATCAAGACGCATGGGACCTATACGATGCCCCAGTGTCAGATAACAGTCCGGAGGCATACCCTACGAAGCCATCTCCACCAGAGGACAGCACCGCGTATTCTCAAGTGGTGGCTAGAGCAGCACAATTTCACAATGTAAGCCTCCACTCAGAACAGGTCGAGGATGATTTTTTATTCAACACTCTCCTCCACCCACAGCTCATACCAAAGCCTGCCTATGCTCCCTGGTATGCTCCGGCACGCAAAAGAAATCTTTAAGGAGCCGGTCAAAAGTAGGGCAATCACACCAAGGGTGGAAAAAAAGTATAAGGCGCCTCCTACAGACCCGGTTTTCATCACTACACAGCTGCCACCAGACTCTGTCGTTGTAGGAGCAGCTAGGAAAAGGGCCAACTCCCACACATCTGGAGATGCACCACCCCCAGATAAAGAAAGCCGCAAGTTCGATGCAGCTGGTAAGAGTCGCAGCACAAGCTGCAAACCAGTGGCGCATCGCGAACTCCCAGGCACTACTTGCGCGCTACGACAGGGCCCATTGGGACGAGATGCAACATCTCATTGAACATCTGCCCAAAGACCTACAAAATAGGGCAAAACAAGTGGTTGAGGAGGGACAGACCATTTCCAACAACAAGATCCGCTCCTCCATGGACGCTGCAGATACAGCTGCACGGACAATTAATACATCTAACTATCAGAAGACATGCATGGCTCCGAACGTCTGGATTTAAACCAGAGATTCAGCAAGCAGTTCTCAATATGCCTTTTAACGAAAAAGAACTGTTCGGTCCAGAAGTGGACACAGCGATTGAGAAACTCAAAAAAGACACGGACACTGCCAAAGCCATGGGCGCACTCTACTCCCCGCAGAGCAGAGGGAATTACAGCACATTCCGTAAAACACCCTTTAGAGGGGGGTTTCGGGGTCAGAGCACACAAGCCAGCACCTCACAAGCAACACCGTCCAGTTACCAGGGACAGTATAGAGGAGGTTTTCGGGGACAATATAGAGGAGGGCAATTCCCTAGGAATAGAGGAAGATTTCAGAGCCCCAAAACCCCTACTACTAAACAGTGACTCACATGTCACTCACCCCCTCCACACAACACCAGTGGGGGGAAGAATAAGTCATTATTACAAAGCATGGGAGGAAATCACTACAGACACTTGGGTTCTAGCAATTATCCAACATGGTTATTGCATAGAATTTCTACAATTCCCTCCAAACATACCACCAAAAGCACAAAATTTGACAAAACATCATTCCAATCTCCTGGAGATAGAAGTACAGGCACTATTGCAAAAGAATGAAATCGAATTAGTGCCAAACACACAAATAAACACAGGAGTTTACTCACTGTACTTTCTGATACCAAAGAAGGACAAAACGCTGAGACCAATCCTAGACCTCAGAGTAGTGAACACTTTCATCAAATCAGACCACTTTCACATGGTCACACTACAAGAAGTATTACCATTGCTAAAACTACACGACTACATGGCAACTCTAGACCTCAAGGATGCTTATTTCCATATACCAATACACCCATCGCACAGGAAATACCTAAGGTTTGTATTCAAGGGAATACATTACCAATTCAAGGTACTGCCTTTCGGATTAACAACCGCACCAAGAGTCTTTACCAAATGTCTAGCGGTAGTCGCTGCACACATAAGAAGGCAGCAAATACATGTGTTCCCATATCTAGACGACTGGCTAATCAAGGCCCATTCGTTAATAGAGTGCTCAAATCACACAAATCATATCATACAAACCCTCTTCAAACTAGGGTTCACCGTCAACTTCACAAAATCCCAAATTCTGCCGCGCAAGGTACAACAATACCTAGGAGCCATAATAGACACATCAAAAGGAGTAGCCACTCCAAGTCCACAGAGAATTCAAAATTTCAACACCATCATACAACGCATGTATCCAACACAAAGGATACAAGCAAAGATGGTACTACAACTCCTAGGCATGATGTCCCAAACGCAAGACTGCACAT
Source organism: Pleurodeles waltl (assembly GCF_031143425.1). Taxonomy (NCBI): domain Eukaryota; kingdom Metazoa; phylum Chordata; class Amphibia; order Caudata; family Salamandridae; genus Pleurodeles; species Pleurodeles waltl. Next base: position 908,511,661 of record NC_090450.1, read on the forward strand.
GAGGCCCTTACAACAGTGCCTACCATCACAATGGTCACAGGCACAGGGTCAACTTCTAGATCTAGTGTTGATAGACCACCAAACATACACCTCGCTTCAATGGTGGAACAATATAAATTTAAACCAAGGGCGGCCTTTCCAAGACCCAGTGCCTCAATACGTAATAACGACAGATGCCTCCATGATAGGGTGGGGAGCACACCTCAACCAACACAGCATCCAAGGACAATGGGACACTCGGCAGAGACAGTTTCACATAAATCACTTAGAACTACTGGCAGTGTTTCTAGCGTTGAGAGTATTTCAACCTATAATAAGACACAAACACATTCTTGTCAAAACAGACAATGACAATGATGTATTATCTGAACAAACAAGGAGGAGCACACAACACAGTTGTCTCGTGGCACAAAGAGTATGGCATTTGGCGATTCAAGCCGCATTTGCCTAATACCGTATATTCCAGGGATTCAGAATCCGTTAGCAGACAATCTCTCTCGATCACCAGCAGATCCACGAATGGGAGATTCACCCACAAATACTAAACACCTACTTCCAAAGATGGGGAACACCACAAATAGACCTATTTGCAACAAAAGAAAATGCCAAAACTTCGCATCCAGATACCCACAGGATCAGTCTCAGGGCAATGCGTTATGGATGAGTTGGTCAGGGAGATTTGCATACGCTTTTCCCCCTCTCCCACTCCTTCCATATCTGGTAAACAAATTGAGTCAAAACAAACTCATAGCACCAACTTGGGCAAGACAACCCTGGTATACAACACTACTAGACTTCTCAGTAGTGCCTCATGTCAAACTACCAAACAGACCAGACACCCAAATCCAGCATCGCTGAATCTAGCAATTTGGCTTCCGAAGTCTTAGAATTCGGACATCAGGACCTCACACAAGAATGTATGGAGGTCATAAAAGAAGCTAGGAAACCAACCACAAGACATTGCTATGCAAATAAGTGGAAAAGATTTGTTTATTATTGCCATAATAAACAAATACAACCCTTACACGCATCTGCTAAAGACATCGTCAGCTACCGACTGCACTTACAAAAGTCAAAGCTAGCTTTTTCATCTATTAAAATTAATCTCACCGCTATTTCGGCTTATCTGCAAATTACGCATTCAACATCACTATTTAGGATCCCAGTCATAAAGGCTTTTATGGAGGGTCTGAAAAGAATTATCCCACCAAGAACGCCACCAGTTCCTTCGTGGAACCATAACATTGTCTTAACACGGCTCATGGGTCCACCGTTTGAACCCATGCACTCATGTGAGATACAATACTTAACATGGAAAGTAGCATTTCTAATTGCCATCACATCTCTAAGAAGAGTAAGTGAGATACAAGCATTTACCATACAAGAACCCTTTATTCAAATACACAAGCATAAAGTAGTTTTACGAACAAATCCTAAGTTCTTACCAAAGGTCATATCACCGTTCCACTTGAATCAAACAGTGGAACTACCAGTGTTCTTTCCAGAGCCAGATTCTGTAGCTGAAAGAGCACTACATATATTAGACATCAAAAGAGGGTTAATGTACTACATTGACAGAACAAAACAAATTCGAAAAACCAAACAATTGTTCGTTGCCTTCCAAAAACCTCATACAGGAAACCCAATATCCAAACAAGGCATTGCTAGATGGATAGTTAAATGCATTCAAACCTGTTATCTCAAAGCAAAAAGAGAACTGCCTATAACACCAAAGGCACACTCAACTAGAAAGAAAGGTGCTACCATGGCCTTTCTAGGAAACATTCCAATGACTGAAATATGTAAGGCAGCCACATGGTCTACACCTCATACGTTTACCAAACACTACTGCGTGGACGTGTTAACCACACAACAAGCCACAGAAGGACAAGCAGTACTAAGAACTTTGTTCCAAACAACTTCAACTCCTACAGTCTGAACCACCACTTTTGGGGAGATAACTGCTTACTAGTCTATGCAAAGCATGTGTATCTGCAGCTACACATGCCATTGAACAGAAAATGTCACTTACCCAGTGTACATCTGTTTGTGGCTTGGGACGCTGCAGATTCACATGCGCCCACCCTCCTCCCCGGGAGTCTGTAGCCGTTTGAAGTTGATCTTGAACATTTGTAAATTTGTAAATATATCACTTTAAACCACATTATGTACATACATACTCCATTGCATGGGCACTATTACCATAATACCCAACTCCTACCTCACCCTCTGCGGGGAAAACAATCTAAGATGGAGTCGACGCCCATGCGCAATGGAGCCGAAAGGTGAGGAGTCCCTCTATCTCGTGACTCGAAAAAGACTTTGAAGAAAAACAACTTGTAACACTCCGAGCCCAACACTAGATGGGATGTGCAAAGCATGTGAATCTGCAGCGTATCATGCCACGAACAGATGTACACTGGGTAAGTGACATTTTCTATATATATATATATATATATATATATATATATATATATATATATATATATATATATATATATATATATATATATGTGTGTGTATATATGTTTGTATGTATATATGTATGTGTATCTGTCTCTGTTCGATGGCATGTGTAGCTGTAGATACACATGCTATGCATATTCTGCCATCTAGTGTTGGGCTCTGAGTGTTACAAGTTGTTCTTCAAAGAACTGTTTTCAAGTCACAGGATCGAGTGACTCCTCTGCTTCGGCTCCATTGCGCTTGGGCACTGACTCCATGTTAGATTGTTTTCTTTCCGCCATCGTGTTTGGACGTGTTTCTTTTGCTCTTATAGTTCGAATCGGAAAAGTTCTAAAACTCGCTAATTCTCGTCTGGATTTCACGTATCGTCTCATCGATACTTCGGTACAGTTGGGTCAAACATCTTTACTTGCCCTTCAGGGAGCCCGCTCCCAACTCTGGCCTAGTCGGGCCCGGACCCCATTCCGCTTTTGTCCTCTGTGCCACACAAAATTTCCCTACACAGACCAACATATCGTCTGTAACCTGTCTCTCCCCAGACCATCGGGAAGAAAATTGTGAGGCCTGCAGATCCTTCGTTCAAAGAAAACTGACAGAAGAGCACGAGGACTCTAGATGACATCCAAGAGCACTGAATGTCTTGAGGAGGAGATCATGCACACTGCAGTCTGTGTCCGACTCCGAACAGGTGTCCGAGGACGACAGACCGGTCACGGCAGGACAGCACATGAGTACCCCTGCCCCAGCCAAGCCCAAACATAAGGCCTTAGGAATGACACTGCCGGAAGGCCAGGGCTCGACCCGTAAAGACCTTCGGTGACCATCCAACAACTTCAACACTGAAAGGCCACACCACCCAAGCCTTCGGACTTGAGTCGCAGCTCTGTCTCCGAAACTATCAGAAATCTATCCTTCGCGTCAAAACCTCAAATCACTTTCGGAGCCGAGGCCAACATCCACTCCCAGCCTTTCGATACCAAAAAACCCGCTTTGGAGCCGAAAAGGCCAGTTTATACGGAGGAACGTGGACTTTCACAAGTACTCAAAGAAAGCCATAGAATCATGGATATAGATGAAAGGCAAGCCAGAATTCATATTCACAAGGACACTTGCAAAATTAAAACTGCACCTCCTCTGAAGCCTAAGAGGAAATTGGCCTTTCAGGAACAATTGGACACTGCTCAGCCACCAGCTGAAGTGCCAAAGCCTAAACCGAATTCTCCTCTGCCTCAAATGTTCTCCTCCTCGGTCTCCTCACTCTCCTCACTGGCTTGTCGCTCCCCCTACTACCCCCACACCTGTACAATCTCCTGTACAATCGATTCTCAGCAAGACCATGTGGATCCATGGGATCTGTGTGATCCAGATAACAACCCAGACTGCTATCCCTCTAAGCCATCACCACCGGAGGATAGTACCAGATATACTCTGGTTTTAGCTAGGGAAGCATCCTACCACAACGTCTCCATGCACCCTGAGCCCTTAGAGGATGACTGCAAAGGTTCCACACCAATTGGCTACCCGTAAACCGACAACTGGGTATTATCTATTATCCGCAATGGCCATTGCATAGAATTGGCACAAATTCCCCCAAATGTTCCGCCCAAAACCACACCATCTCGACACAAAACATTACCATGTTGCAAGAGGAAGTAAAATCTCTATTACTCAAACAAGCAATGGAGCTTGTGCCACAAGATCAAATAGGAACAGGAGTTTACTCACTATTTCCTCATCCCCAAAAGACATACCCTTAAGACCAATATTAGATCTCAAAACCCTCAATCTTTACATCCTGTCAGAACACTTTCACATGGTAACACTACAGGATGTGGTTCCACTGCTACAGCAGCAAGATTTCATGGCAACATTAGATCTCAAGGATGCGTATTTTCACATACCCATCCAGCGCACAGAAAATACCGAAGGTTTGTAATTCAGGGAAAACCTTATCAGTTCAAAGCGTTACCATTCGGAATAACAGCTCCCAGAGTATGCACAAAATGCCTGGCGGTAGTAGTAGTAGTAGCAGCCTACCTAAGACAACACATTCATGTCTTCCCAATCTCGACGATTGGCTAATAAAATTCAACAGTCATACAGTGTCAAATATACCCATTATGTAATACAAACCCTACACACCCTAGGGTTCTCCAACTACCAAAAATCACACCTACAACCTGCGCAAATTCAAAACTATTTAAGAGCCACACTAAATACACAAACGGCACTTGCAAGCCCACAAAGAATACAAGCATTTCGCAATATATTGACACAAATACAGCCAGCCCACTGTCCAATTTTGTCATGAAACTGTTGGGCATGATGGCATCCTGTAGCACCATTGCCCCACATGCAAGACTAAACATGCGGCCTTTACAACAGTGCCTTGCACAGCAATGGTCACAGGCACGGGGTCAACTTAACAATCTAGTGTTGATAGACCGCCAAACACACATCACTTCATTGGTGGAATTCCACAAACCAAAACAAAGGGCAGCCTTTTCAAGACCCTGTGCCTCAGACCATACTTACAACAGATGCATCAATGATTGGCTGGGGGACACACCTCAACAATCACAACATTCAAGGACAATGGGACGCTGAACAGTTTCATATAAATGACCTAGAATTGCTAGCCGTATTCCTAGCACTCAAAGCTTTTCAGCCTCTTCTCACTCACAAGAACATCCTTATAAAACAGACATTACCACAATGTATTACCTAAACAAGGAGGGACCCATTCATCACAACTATCCCTCCTAGCCCAAAAGATTTGGCAATGGGCAGTCCACAACAACATTCACCTGGTAGCACAGTACATTTCAGGGATACACAACCAATTAGTGGATGTGCTCAGCAGAGATCATCAACAAACACACGAGTGGGAGATTCAGCCCCAAGTGCTTCAGCCATACTTTCACCACTGGGAACACCAGACCTAGATCTATTCGCCACCAGCGAAAACGCAAAATGCCAAAACTTCGGATCCAAGTACCCACATCCCCTATCCAAGGGCAATGCTCTATGGATGAATTGGTCATGGATATTTGCTTACGCTTTTTCCCCCCTCTCCCGTTCATTCCATTTATAGTCAACAAACTGCGCCAAACTCCAACTCACTTATAGCGCCAACGTGGGCACATCAACCCTGGTACACAACACTATTACTACTGTCAGTAGTACCACATATTAAACTCCCAAACAGACCAGATCTTAACACGAAACAAACCACTAATCAATCTAGCACTTTGGCTCCTGAAGTCATAGTTTGGATATCTGCAACTACCAACTGAGTGTATGGAAGTAATTAAACAAGCAAGGAAACCCACTACCAGGCAGTGTTATGCAAACAAATGGAAAAGATTTGTGTGTTACTGTCAATCTAAACAAATTACCCCTCTTTCAGCATCAATACAATACATTGTAAGTTATTTACTTCATTTACAAAAGGCAAATTTAGCCTTTTCATCCATTAAAATACATCTCCCTGCAATCTCTGCGTACTTGCAAAATATACAACACAGCTCTTTATTTAGAGTCCCTGTTATCAAAGCCTTCATGGAAGGATTAAAACGCATCATTCCACCTAGAACACCACCAGTACCTTCGTGGAATCTAAACAGTGCTCACACGACTTATGGGTCCACCATTTGAACCTATGCACTCATGCCAGATTCAATACTTAACCTGGAAAGTTGCCTTCCTAGTCGCAATTACTTCATTAAGAAGAGTTAGTGAAATCCAAGTTTTCACAATTCAAGAACCATTCATACAAGTACATAAACATAAAATTGTGCTTCGAATAAACCAATATTTCTCCCAAACGTTATATCACCGTTTCATATTAATCAAACAGTGGAGTTACCAGTCTTCTTCCCACAGCCAGACTCTGTAGCAGAAAGAGCCCTGCATACATTAGATATTAAAAGAGCCTTAATGTATTACATTGACAGGACAAAAACCTTTAGGAAAACCAAACTCATTTGTAGCATTCCAAAACCACATACTCTTAACCCTATTTCAAAACAAGCGTTAGCTAGACGGCTAGTGAAATGTATCCAAACATGTTGCCTGAAAGCTAAAAGGCAGCTATTAGTTACACCTAAAGCACATTCCACACAGGGGGGGGAAAAGGGGCTACAATGGCTTTCTTAAATAACATACCAGTGGCTGAAATTTGTAAAGCAGCCACTTGGTCAACACTACATACATTTACCAAGCATTACTGTGTAGATGTGTTAGCAACACAGCAAGCCGCAGTAGGACAGGCCGTACTAAGAACACTATTTCAAACAACTTCAACTCTCACAGGTTGACCACCGCTTTTATGTGAGGTAAAACTGCTTTGTAGTCTATGCATAGCATGTGTATCTGCAGCTACACATGCCATCAAACGGAAAATGGCACTTACCCAGTGTACATCTGTTCGTGGCATGCTCCGCTGCAGATTCACATGCAACCTCCCAGAGAGCCTGTAGCTGTTTAAGTTAAACGATCACTTGTACATATATATTCCATTTGCATGGACATCTCTTCTTTATATTCTATCACTCCTACCTTACCCTCTGCGGGAAAACAATCTAACATGGAGTCGATGCCCATGTGCAATGGAGCCGAAGAGGAGTCACACTATCCCGTGACTCAAACACTTCTTCGAAGAAAAACAACTTGTAACACTCCAAGCCCAACACTAGATGGCAGAATATGCATAGCATGTGAATCTGCAGCAGAACATGCCATGAACAGATGTACGTGACCACTTTTTTTTTTTATATATAGATATATAAAAAAAAATCTGGACTGATCACCCACAAGAGTTCAGTGTTGCAATCCTGCCACAGGTGTAATTGACAGATATATATTACAAATCTTCATGATAGTCTTGTTGAGGCATGATAGTCTTGTTGAGTCGTGTGATCTCAGCCTCCAAATGAATCCGAATGCGTTTTCCTCTGCTTCAAACTAAGAGGAAAACGATGCCAAGGAAATGTGGCACTCCTAGTTTGAATAATGACTATTAAGGCACTTCCCAGATATCGAATAAAAGTACACATGAACATGAGCATTTAACTTCAATGCAGTAAAACACTTGTAAATGCCAAAATACTCCTGGCAGGCATAAAACGGTGCAATATGTCAACAATGAATATATGCAGTGATTTTATTTATTTTTTCATTTGTTTATATATCTCACATGTATTACACACACATGCAAAGCTAGATAATTAAGAATATAAATGCATCACCATGGGGATTGAACATCTTCCTTACCAATGTCAGTCTGAGGATCCCTGGACAGCTGAGACAGGAGAACCTTCCCCCAATGGGACTTTGTTTTTGGGCAGTGCTTCCACCCCAAAATGAGTTCCTCCTGCCTCAGTGCCAAGCTTCCCCACCTTATATACACCTTAAACCCAAGATGAAGGTTCTGGCAACCTTCCTCCCTCCGAGTAGGTTATGAAATTCAAGTGCTGGCTGTACTGTCTTCGTCAAACACGCAAAGTATTGGGCACTGCCCAATGGGCATTCCAGAGACGCAGGAGCAGTACTCTTCCGTAATGAAAACATTCCGAAGCTGAGACTCATCACTTATACTGTCCACATCCACCCATGTTCTGTTCCTACATAGTGCCACCCGGTGCTGGTGGGAAGAAGCACAAACACCGTTCTATGTGGAAAACAAGCTGTGCTACCGATGTGATGGCAAGCACCTTAAGCTAAGCACAAAATGGAGTTGTTGGTCAAGATGGAGTCTGTTGTTAAATACAGATAGCATTGCAGAAGGCTATCCAGAAACGAGGTGCAAAGATCTTGGAGGCCCATGTCTTGAGTAATTGATCAACGATAAGGCCAAGAACCAGTGCAATTGCACCTCCTATCAAAGGCCTCTAGAAAAGAGTTCATAAGCTTTCTCCCTCCAGGGCAAAGTCCAGGTATAAATCTCCTCATACTTAGCTGGTTTCCTGCACACGTGACCCCTTGGAGTGGCGGTGCTGCTTGATATGGGTTCCCTCCGAAGACTGCTATCCCAATTCTACAGTGCACTCAAACACGACACTTAAGTTCCTGCAGCTGGCACAACTGTATTGGCACAGATTTGAAGGTGCCCTTGGAACAGAGTGGAACAAAGCTCATGCACTGGTGAGACGCCTCTGGTAATGCCCACTTCACATTGGCGCATTTCTGTATCTTGCATCAAGTGTATTTAGCAGTGCAATTGCAGTCAATCTATCCATTCCTTGGTCTTGGCAAACAAAGGCTATTAGATTGCTGCCTACACAACCCACATACACAATGGCAACCAGAAATTGACAGTAGCAGAAGAACGTTGCATGCTGGAGGTTAGAACCGATAAATTGGAGGATTGTTTTTTATGGGCAGGAATGCTGTAGGAACTCCTGGACCTGGGATGGGGAAAATACAACTGAGTAGTCTTGCTGCTCCTACACTGCTATGAACTGCCTATTTGCAGTATATGGGTACTGAGTCTGAGCAGACTGGCCTTGGAGACCTTGTGTGGGTGATGTAATGACGGTTAAATCTGCATTTTACTACCTGATCGCTACTGTGCCTAATGTACTGAGATACCTATACATTGTACTATTGTATGATTTTTATGAAATTTAAGTCCATGTTAAAAAATAAATATATATATCAAACTTTCTATTCTGTGTACTAAAGTCTCACCTGAGTCCTCCTGTTTTGGCTTCAGTTTGAGGTGATTTGTTTTTTTGATGAACGTTTTTGGAGTTTTGTGCTTGATCTGATTGGTAAAGTCAGAAGTGTCATCAGTAGTATCTTCAGTGTGACCATTATCAATGTTATGTGGTGTCATCATGAGCAGTTCAAGAGGATAACCCAAATCATGGTTCAGGCAGCAGCAAGGGTGATTTTGTAAGTTGTGCATTAAATATTGTCACTTGTCAATGAAGTCATGTGGATGGCATTGACACCAAAGGAGGTGCTAGATGTGTGCTGCAAACAACTGGAGAATTCATTGGTTTTAATGGTGACGTTGCACTAGAAAAAAAGCTAAGTTCTGATTCATCTTGATTCGTCTAGAACATTTGGTTGTCATGGAGTGGTTTGAACAAAATTTGGCACATGCGTAGAGTCTGCACCTTTGTGGCATATCCATACGAAATACAGCAAAGACTACTGACCATATTTTTGCCAAACTGGGCATGAATGTAGAAGTTTACTCAAAGCATGATTTTTAAGAATTGGAGTAAAATTTGTCGTCCCTATGTGGCATAGAGGGGATTTTAGCTGTCCTGACAGCTGCATATGTATACATGTAGCAAATAAATGTGGAACGTGAAGCCTGGTTTGTTAAACAAAAGTGCCGGTTGTTGTGGGTGTGTACATATAGAAAGTTGATAATTTGTTGCTTTGCACATCAGCTTGATAAAATTTGATAGACACTTACCATATTTAGCCTACGGTTCGTACTTCGATCAGTTAAGGAGGGGCCAGTTTAAAAGTTACAGGTAGCAAAAAAGTAGTAATATATTAATCACTGGCCGGATTCTGCACAGAAGATTCAATTGGTTAGTTTTCTATTGGTAGGTTAAGTTTTGTGTCAGTCTGAGAAATGGCACTGAGGTGGGCATGTGTAAATAACATTTTTATTTGCTTAAATTTGTCACTGAATCTGCACGAAATGTGACGGGCAGTTGGCAAGTTATCCAGTATTGGATCTTTCATAAATTCACATGCTTGACTCATCCCCGTCGTCAAAGTGGGAGTCCCACGGTACATAAAATAGCAATAATTAACAATTTTTTTTTTTTTTTTTTTTTTTGCCATCGGCTATAATGGAGACCGCAATTGCTCATATAGCTTATCCATGTCCTTTTGTGAAAGGACCCAAACCTGCCTGCTGTCCAATCAGGCACCAGCACCCTCTAGAACCTTCTCCAGATTTTCTACCACATGTCGTGTGAAGGGAGTCTCCCTGAGCTCTGCTCAGTTTTTCTTCTACTTCAGAACAGTTTCTCTCAAGAATTGAAAATGTCGGATTCTTCTAGAAAAGGCCTTTTCCGCCCTTGCAAGACCTGTGGAAAGAAAAGGCTCCATGTACATGATCCACATAAAGACTGCTTGTATTGTCTCTACCCACAACACCAGGTTAAGGACTGCAAGATATGTCGCACCTTCTCCACAAAGACCCTCAGAATCCGTGAGGGTAGGCTCCTGACATGGTTACAGGCTAAATCCTGTACTTCAGGTGAGGAGAGTGGGTCAGAGAGGCCACATAAAAGGTTCAAATCTGAGGACCTGGGCCACACAGAAAAATCTAGGAAGAGGCAGAAATCACATCATGGGAAGGGCTTACAGACTTCAGTCTCCTCTGAACCTTCCTCTCCTCTTCAGAAGGAGTCCTACAGTCTTTCTCCTTCAGAGCCTTCTATTTCTGGAAAAGTGACTCTAAAAATCAGATCGACACCACCGTCGACGACCGGGACGACTGTACTAACAACTACTGTCTCCACTACATCGTCGACGAGACCAGCGTCAACTACTCTAACATCGACGGTAAGGGCTCCTATCCCCTCACTCAAGCCTCCGTCGACTAGTACACCATAGACTACAAAAACATAGTCTATTAGAACACCTTCGACTGCCCCGTCAACTAACGTCAGCGACGCCAATGTCATCGGCTGTTTCACCGTCGACGGGGACACCGTCAAAGAAGTCTTCGTCGACGAAGACACTACCATCTATGACGTTAACGAGACCATCGTCGCCGAGACTATCATCGCCAAGACCATAGTCGATGGAAAAATCTGTACCATCCACGGCTCCATCAACTTTCACGCCATCGACGACTGCACTGGTGCCTATTAGGCAGATAGAGGCGACTCCTACCTCTTCCAGGTCTCCAGATCTCCGAGCCATGGTCAGGATCACATCTCTGCCCACACCAGACATTTATCCAATAGACACATCTCCAAGCAAGGTTTCAACTTTAGTACCCAGTCATCTTCTTGACTGGGGGGAATCTGATGAAGGTCCTTTCAGAGATGCACACAGCCCCTCACAGCTCCACGTCAAGTATCAAGAAGAAGACGACTAGGATGAGTATGACCAATACCAACCATACAACTCATCAGGAACACTATTACCAACCAAGAGAGCCTCAGCATAGAGAGACTATACAGATGCCTTCCTCCTTAATCCAGGATTTACAATCTATGCTACAGGATTATAGGAGAAGGTTCCCACTGGCAGCAGAAGCACAGCCACCAGCGCCAGTTTCTCCGGTGACACCAATCAATGTCCCTCCTCCTCCAGCTACTCCAAGAATAACATCCCACTCGGTGTTAGCTGCACCCCCTAGAGATGAAGGTTCCACTTCAGGGGAAGAAGAGGAAGGAGAAATTTCTACCCCGCAACATCCTACTGAGGAATGGGATGATTACTTAGCCCCCACTCCTTCTCCACCACCTCCTCGCCCCTCTGATTCTCCACCCGAGGACATAGGTGGTTTCCATAATCTTATGGACAGAGCTGCTGTACGCTTTCACCTTCCAACATCTCCCAGTCGGAATGTTTCCTACATGATTTTAAGGAGCAGTCACGGAAGTCTGTACGGTCCATTCCGATTATTGATTTCATATGGAGCGAAGGTACAAAGATTATGCGCAACCCGGCTACAGTTCCACCAGTCCTGCAAAAACTGGACAAGAAATACAAGGCAACCCAAGATTCTCTGGCTTGCCTTACTGGCCATCCAAAGCCTGACTCAGTTATCTCACAGACTGCTCAAAGGCGCTCCAAAAACCTATCGACGCCTATCTCTACTCCTCCAGACAAAGAAGGACGGAGATTGGACAATATAGGCAAAAGATTATCCTCCATGTCAGCAATCACTGTCAGAGCAGCAAATTCTTTGGCAATTCTAGGTCGTTATGACCGCCAAATGTGGTCTGACCTGCAACCCTTCTTGGACCTCATCCCTGAAAGTAAGTAAGCAAGCAGAGGCACGGAAGATCCTCCAAGAGGGTGAGCGTACGTCGGAAGAAATAATCGACTGCGCTCTTGATATAGCCTCTACTGGTTTTCGTCAACTAGCAGGTGCCGCGGTCTTACGCCGCCAAGGTTGGCTCAGCCACATCTTTCAGGCCGGAAGTGCAGTCCCGGATCCTAGACATGCCTTACGATGGCGAATCTCTATTTGGCAAACACGTAGATGACACGCTTCAAGCCATCAAGACTGACACTGCCAAGTCCCTGGGTACCCTGCAGCCCTTTTGGGGTGCTAGAGGAAGAGGTTTCACCTCATTTCGAGGTTCCTTCCACAGGCAATACCAGCAATCCCAATATAGGCCTTCCTACCACCAACAGTACAGGCAATCATCTACTGCTTCCTATGCCAGACAAGGAGGTAAACGAAGACAGGGTTCACAATCCAGAGATCAACCCAGAAAACAATGATCTTCTACAGGCACCGGCTATGCTCCCCCAGTGCCCACACCAGGAGCAAATATTTCCAACTACATCCAAGAGTGGAAGAAAATAACATCAGACAGATGAGTGCTGGATATAGTGACAAGAGGTCATACCCTGGAATTCATACAAAAGCCATCGCATCATCCACCAACATCAGGCAGATCTCTCCATCTTCGTCTGCTTCAAGGGGAGGTATTCAGCCTGCTTGCCAAAGGAGCTGTAGAGGCAGTTCCAGTACAACGACGAGGGTTTGGATTCTACTCCCGTTTTTTCCTCCTAAGGAAGAAGTCAGGGGAGTGGCGTCCTATACTAGACCTCAGGAAACTCAAGTTCCTTCGGAAGCAATCTTTCCGGATGATCACACTATTGGATATCCTGCACCTCCTCAATCCTGGAGATTTTATGACCACTCTAGATCTCCAGGACGCCTACTTCCACATACCAATACACCAAAAACATCGCAAATATCTCCGCTTTACAGTAGCCGGTGCCATTTATCAGTTCAAAGTCCTACCATTTGGTCTCAGATCAGCTCCAAGAATTTTCACGAAATGCCTTGCCCCAGTCGCAGGTTTCCTCCGAAGCAAGGGTTTCCAGGTGTTCCCATACCTGAACGACTGGCTCATAAAAGCTCCGTCATCTCTACTAGCTTCCAAAGTGACAAATGCCTGCTTAAAACTATTCCACAGTTTGGGTCTAACAGTGAATCTACAGAAGTCAGTCGTGCTCCCCTCATGCAGAAGAGTTTTCCTGGGACCAGAATTAGACACTATCCAAAACAAGGCATATCTCACTCTAGCAAGGCAGCAGAAGCTAACCCACTTGGCTGTCAATCTCCACAAAAGAGTTTGTTTCAGTACGACTGTTCAAGTAGCTCCTGGGCATGATTTCCTCAGCCATAGTCCTAGTACGGCTAGCAAGACTCAAAATGAGGCCGCTGCAGGAAGAACTGCAACTTCAATGGAACCAGTCGCTAGGGTCCTTCGACTTGATAACTATCACACCAAAAATTAGGCAGGCGTTGAAATGGTGGTCTCGCACCAACCACCTCTCCCAAGGTCTTAACTTTCTAGCACCAATAACAGACTGTCATCACCACCGACGCCTCCTTGGAAGGATGGGGAGGCCACTTGCAGGACATGCGCATTCAAGGCAGATGGTCCAGGCTCCAAAAAGAAATGCACATAAACCTGTTAGAGCTGAAGGCGATCGATCTCACGCTCAAGGCTTTTCTGCCACGCATCGCAGGATCATCAGTGTTAGTCAAAACGGACAACACAACAAGTATGTTTTACATCAACAAACAGGGAGGAACAAGATCCCTCTCCCTCTCAGTCTCTTTGGAACTGGCTCACACTGAACAACGTCTGCCTCAGGGTGGAGCACCTGCCTGGGGTCAACAACGCTCTAGCGGACTCTCTCAGCAGGACGGACGACAACTGCCACGAGTGGGAACTCAACCAGAACATACTCGACGGCATCTTCCAACGATGGCGTCGGCCGATCCTAGACTTGTTTGCCACCAACCTGAGCACCAAATCAAATGCCAGTTTTACGCCAGTCGATACCCACTCCCGGGGTCATGGGGAAATGCTCTTTTGATGAGATGGTCCGGGATCTTTGCATATGCTTTCCCCCCCCCCAATTCCCACTGGTTCCCAGGCTCCTCAGAATGAAGACCGAATGCTGCAGGATCATTCTTATAGCACCCAAATGGCCCAGACAGTACTGGTACACGGAGCTCCAACTCCGGTCTGTGGCCAATCCAGTCCGCCTTCCTTGCAACCACACACTTCTAATGAAGAATCAGGGTCTCCTCCTACATCCCGACCCAGCTTCACTACAATTGCATGCTTGGCTCCTGAGTACAGAGTTTCACGATATGAACATCGATCAGGAATGTAGACTTATATTGTCTAGGGCACGAGCAGAGAGCACAAATAAGACGTACAAACTCAAGTGGAAGAGATTTTGTTTGGTGCTCTCAGAACAATTTTCGCCCATTTCAAATTAACCCTGAGCAAATTCTTTCTTACCTGCTCTCTCTCTCTCTCTCCAAAGCTGGTCTTTGCCATGCATCAGTCCAGATTCACCTAGCAGCTATAGCCTCATACAGACGATCGGCTGAGATGCCATCTATCGGCTCATCCAGAGTCATTAAGCAGTTTATGAAAGGGCTTTTCCACACTTTCCCCTGGTGCGGTTACCTCCGCCAGAGTGGCACCTTAATGATGTCCTTTCCCAGCTCATGAAAGCTCCTTTTGAGCCCATTCATAGGGCGGAACTCAAGTACATCACTTGGAAAGTGGCAACCTTGCTCGCTCTTACCTCTACCAGGAGAGTCAGTGATATACAGGCGTTCACTACTGAAGAACCCTTTTTAGTTTTCTCTGAAGACTTTGTTATGCTCAGAACCAACCCCAAATACATTCCCAAGGTGCCATCTTGGTTCATCTCAATGAACCTGTTGTTCTACAAACCTTTTTTTCCAAATACTACTACGATCGCAGAGAAAACTACACTCTTTGGACATCAAACGATGCCTCAAATTTTATCTTTAAACTACCAAACAAATCAGAAAATCAGACCAACTCCTAGTATCTTATTCTCTTGGACGACAGGGAACAGGAGTAACCAAGGCCACTATAGCCAGATGGATTTCCTCAACAATCCAATTCTGTCGCACCAAGGCAGGAAGACCGCTGACTAGGCGCCCGAGAGCCCACTCCACGAGAGCAGTCTCCACATCGGCTGCTTTGTTTCAAGGTATTGCCCTTGATAAAATATGCCAAGCTGCGACATGGAAAACTACGCACTCCTTTACGCAGCATTATTGTTTGGAGTCATCACAAAGAACCGACTCTCTAGTAGGACAAGCTGTTCTACGCCATCTTTCATTAAGGTGAGACCTTTCCTTAGTTATATACAAATGGTTTGAGATGCAAATAACCGTGATTTCTATTACACTTATATATGAATGTGTGTGTGTGTGTATGTATATATGTGTATATATATATATATATATCTCTATATCGGCATTTACAACCTGAATTTCAGTATGTGTGCATTTACTTAGAAGTATCTATAATCCTTCGAAGCTCACAATGAAAAATGTATGAGTTAACTATTTATATTGGAGATAGAGGGTCTTCATGCTCGCACCCTCCATCCACGTTGGATATGTTTATCAACAATACTGCGGACTATTCAGATTCAAGCATGTGAATTTATGAAAGATCCAATACTGGATAAGAAAACAAGTTACTTACCTGTAACTACAGTTATCCAATATTGGTATCTTTCATAAATTCACATGCAACCCACCCTCCTCCCCTTTGATGCTCGCATTTCCTCTCAGGTTAGAATTTTTCACTCTTGTGCTGGAAAATCTGAGGAAGGGAGCTTCTCTGGAGAAGGTTCTAGAGGGTGCTGGTGCCTAATTGGACAGCAGGCAGGTTTGAGTCCTTTCACAAAAGGACATGGATAGGCTATATGAGCAATTGCCGTCTCCATTATAGCCTATGGCAAAAAAAAAAATTGTTAATTATTGCTATTCACATGGTCTCACCATGAGTCGACCCCCCCCTCATCAAAGGAAAAAAAAGCCTTCAAAAAGGCCCACCATGAACACCAAAAAGGGCTTCTCCAGAATCTAAATCTGAGCCATCTACTCCATCTGTTGCCATTTCTATAAAGTGTAGATTGTCTGAACCTGTCTCAGTCACCATTAGATAGAAAGAAATCTACGGCACCCAAAACGTTAAAACCATGGCCAATGACAGCTAGAAGTGACAAAAGACAGACTAGGCTCTCACTGTAGTCCTCAATCCCATGGTCGACAATATCAAGTGTTTCAACGTTGACTGACTACCTTGTCGACACTATCACGTCGACATACTGTTCCAACACATTAAACGATCGCATCAGTACCACTATTGTTGACAATACTGTTGACAACGCAGCTATCAGAAAAGGCCTCGTCTGCAAAGTCAAAACACTAAGTCATCAACATTACTATTACCCAGTGTCTATGGCCTTGTCGATGAGTCTTACTATCTCCTTACTGTATTCATCTTAGTTTCATGTTGCCTACTGATGTGTCCCCTCTTATACCCAGCCCCTTACTGGATATTCAAGACTCTGACAATGATCAAGGAATGTTTGGTGCAGCCCACAGCCCCTCAATTGCACGTTAAGTATCAGGATGAAGACTAAGAGCAAGATTTTATGTGCCTGTTTACCAAACTCGTCAATATGTGAAACTGTATCTGCCTGATGTGTCGTCCACCGCCACCAGACAAGGTTCGGGTTTCAGCTACTGTTGTGCAAAACCTGCAAAGCATGCTTAAAAATTTATATGCTTCAGCTGGTGTTGGGAAGTGTTTGTAATCACCTGCAGTAGTAACTATGCAGGCACTGAAATCTCCAACATCTGCCCCACCTTCTACTCCAAGGATGACCCCCGCATACCTGTATTACCATGCCTCCTCAAGACCATCCTTCCTCAACTGATGATGGAGATGGAAGAAGGCGAAATCACAATCATACCATTACAAAAGAATAGAATGATTACCTTATC
Organism: Pleurodeles waltl; assembly: GCF_031143425.1. Taxonomy (NCBI): domain Eukaryota; kingdom Metazoa; phylum Chordata; class Amphibia; order Caudata; family Salamandridae; genus Pleurodeles; species Pleurodeles waltl. The sequence continues at coordinate 908,529,164 of NC_090450.1, forward strand.
CCTCCACCTTCTCCTCTCGTGCCACAACCAGAAGATTCTCCACCTGGAAATATTGGTGATATTCGTAGGCTAATTGAGTGAGCAGCCAAGCGTTTCCATGACCCCCATTACTGTTAAACAGATGTACTGTTTTTTTTTTTTTTTCTTCAAAGATCAATCCATAAAGTCAGAGCAATACAGAATGTAGACTACATATGAGGAAGGAGTCAAAACCATAAACACCGCCAACAATTCCCGCTGTTCCCAATAATTTAAAGGGGAAAAAACAAAAAAACTGGCAGATGATGCTCCAGCCTGCTTGATGCAGCCTTTACTCAGGCTGCACAACAGATCTAAAAATCCTCCTACTCCTATCTCGTCTCCCTCCACCTGATAGGGAGGGCAGGTGATTAGACAATATAGATAAAAGATCTATATAAGATCATGTCTGGTACCACTGGCCAAGCCGCAAACTCGCCATTCTGGCATGATGTCTGTTTTGGCCATATTGTCAAAGGTGGCCATAGAACTGGTTCCATATTCTCAAAGGGGAAGGGTTTTTACTCCACTCTTTTTTGCTTGTGAAAAAAGTCAGGGGAGTGGTGTCCCATTCTCAACCTCGGGGGGGGGGGGGGGAACTCAACAAGTACCTGAAGAAACAATCTATTCATTTGGTTTCCCTTCACTAATTTCTCCAACTTCTCAACCTTGGAAATTTTCTCACCAGCCTACATCTCCAGGATGCATATCTTCATATTCCCATCCATCCCAAGCACTGCAAATTCCTCAGATTCTCAATAGTCTGTACACATTACTAGTTCAAAGTCTCCGATCTGCTACCTGGATATTGAAAAAAACGTTTTTCTCCCACACTGGTGGCCCACCTGTGACCAGGCATTCACGTTTTCCCTTGATGACTGGTTGATAAAGGCTCCATCTTCCCAACAGATGTTGAGGGATACCTCCAGGTGTCTTCACCTCTTTCAAAACCTGGGGCTCAGTAAATTTCGAGACGTCCCTTTTGCCTTTAACAAGGCTGGTCTTTCTGGGAGTAACGCTAGACATTACTTGATAACGCATTGTCTTCACACAGGCAACAAACTCCATTCAAGCGTGCCTCCTTTCAAGAAAGTGCGCTTGGTTGCATGATGTCTTCAGCTATTCTCCTTATACCTAATGCTCATTTCAAAATGCAACCGTTCCACTAGCCATTGGATGCTCAGTGGCTCCAGTCGGAAGGTCAGTTTGACCTTGTACGGATCACACCAGTCATGAAAACGTCTCTTCCCTGGTGGATAAGCTCAGTCTCTCTGTAGGACTTGGAGTCCTTTCTCCCATCTCCCGAGATCCGCAAATTCAGGGTAGTTGGACTCAAGACCAGTGTCAACTGCATATCCAATTCTCCAGCTCAGAGCAGTCTCACTAGCTCTTCAAGCATTTCTACTGAGAAATCAAGGTTCCTCGATGTTAAGGACAGACAACACAGTAAGCATTATCTCAACAAACGAAGAGGTACAAGATCCAAGACTGTCCCAAGAAGCTTCATCTATCTGGCATTGCATAACCATAAGGGCAGAACATCTCCCAGGAGTACACAACTCGTTAGCAGACACCTTGAGCATATGTCAGAAATGGGAACTGAATTAACTGGTCCTGGATGCCATGTTTTAAAGATGGGGCAAGCCCAATCTGGATTGATTGTCATTGAGAACAAATGATGGTTTTACGCTAACAGGTACCCTTAAAGAAACCTCGGAGAAACCCCTTTCAATGCAGTAATCCAGAATTTAGGGCTATGCTTTTCCCTCCTGATACTTATTCCTAAAATCCTGCAGAAAATCAAATAGGAAACATGTCGTTAATAATCCTAGCTCCATGATGCCTGGAAAACACTGGTTTACGGAGCTCCTAGTCTGTGAACCAACACATTCAACTCAAGCAGAAAATAGACTTGTTATCGAACAATCAACAGGTCTTTCATCCAGACCTTAGTCCTCTGCATTTATCAGCCTGGCTCCTGAGCACCATAAGCTACAGCCCCTAGATATTCCAGAAGATTGTCGGAGTATTCTTGCAAAGTCCAGCTCATTCTACCAACCAAACATATTGCTTCAAATGGAAATGTTTTGTCTTAGATGTGAGAAATCTAAAGTACATCCTATCACAGCTCCTCCCAAACAGGTGTCATGTTTGTTGTCTCTAGCTAGATCCGGTCTAACGCACTCCACTGTCAAGGTGCATCTGGCTGCTATTTCCAGGTATAGGCGAACTTTGGACTCCTTCCTTGTGGTCACAATATTCCAACTGCTCAAAAGACTCTTCAAAGCATATCCTTCAATAGTCACTGCCACCTGCATGGTATCTGAATACCATGCTATCCCAACTGATTGATTAAAAGTCAATTTGAACCAATTCATTGGGCAAAACTGAAGCTCCTTACTTGGAAGGTGATGTTACTAGCCCTCACCTTCGCTAGATGAGTAAGCGAACTACAAGCATTCACTATTAAAATTTTTTGCAATTCAGAGATACAATGGTAATCCTACAATCTAATCCCAAATTCATACCAACGGTCCCTACTGATTTTCATCTAAAGCAACCGGTTATGCTTAACTTTCCCAGTCAAACACCAGCGGAACAGTCTTCATATTCGACATCAGGAGATGTTTAAAATTTTACTTGCATCTAACAAAGCATATTCGTACTGCTGATCAACTTTTTGTGGCCTGTGGTTACAATCACATAGGTGGACCAGTCTCCAAGCCCACCATAGCAAGAGGGATTTAATCTGCCATCCAGTGCTGTCACTCCTGGGCAAGCCATTAAAAAAACAAAAAAAACTAAAGCACATCTACGAGAGCAGTTTTCAAAACGGTTGTCTTATTTGCTAGCATATCCATCAAAAAAGATATGCTTTTATGGAACCTGGAAAAAGCAGGCACTTTCTCTCCCAGCACTGTCTGGCTTCAGCACAGACCACTGATACAGCTGTGGGTCAAGCAGTACTTCAGCATAATTTCCAATAAGGTGAGCCTTTTACCATATAATGTGGTACCCCTCATCTGCTAGCATATGCATTTCATTGCTAATGTCTTGCACTAAGTATTCTGATTCAAGCATGTGAATCTAAAAGATACCCCAGTACTGGAGAAAGAATATTACTTACCTGTAACTCCCTTCTCCAGTATTGGTATCGTTCATAGATTCACATGCGACCCGCCCTCCTCCCTTTAGAAGCTCCCCTTCTTGGCCAGTGAGGTTTGTCTGACTAGTGCCTGGAACATCTGAGGGAAGATGCCGTTGGGCATGTTCTAAATGTGCTGTCCCCTGATTGTTCATTGTTTACCTTTGTGGTTTCTGTTTTTTTTTTTTTATATATGTGTGTATGTTTGATGGCATGTGTAGCTGCAGATACACATGCTTTGCACATCCCGCCATCTAGTGTTGGGCTCTGAGTGTTACAAGTTGTTTATCTTCGAAGAAGTCTTTTAGAGTCACGAGATCAAGGGACTCCTCCCTTTTCGGCTCCATTGCGCATGGGCGTCGACTCCGTCTTAGATTGTTTTCTTTCTGCCATCTGGTTTGGACGTGTTCCTTTTCGCTCCGCGATTCGGTTCGGAAAGTTAGTGGAAAACTCGGAAAATTAGACGGTATTGTTTGCATTCGGTATCGGGTTAGTTACAACAGATAGACACCGAAATTTGAAGAGCTTCGGCGGCCCTTCGGGGTTTTCGATTCCCCGTCGGGGCCTGGTCGGCCCGACCGCGTGCGTCTTCAAGGCTAATGGAACGGACCCATTCCGTTTCTGCCCCGAATGTCACAATAAGTATCCTTATACAGATCAGCATTTGGTCTGTAATTTGTGTTTGTCGCCAGAACACAAAGAGGATACCTGTGAGGCCTGTCAGGCATTTCGGTCCAGAAAGACCTTAAGGGACCGAAGAGCAAGAAGACTACAGATGGTGTCGGTGCCGACAGGACAAACACATGGAGGAAGAAGAGGAAGCCTTCTCCATCGAGGATTCAGACTCAGAAGAGGTCGATCCCGAACAGACACCGAAAACCATGAGTAAGACGTCGATGCACAAGACTCACGTAAAGCCCAGGGGATGCCACCGCCAACAGGCCATGGCTTAACCCGAAAAATAGGTGACTGGGCATCGGCACCGAAAAAGGGCATGCATGTGTCTAAGTCATCCGACTCCGGTCCAGATACCGGGTCAGAGCAGACTCGACACCGGCTCAGAGCAATCTCGGCACCGAGAGATCGACACCGAACCAAGTCGGCACTGAGAAATCAGTACGCCGAAGAGCAAAGAAGTGTCGTCGGAACCGAAAAAGGCAGCCGAAAAGGTTTCGATACCGAAACATCCGGCCTCGGAACCGAAATCAGGTTCCGAGGAACAAGGCCTGTCCTCACAAATGCAAACACATAGATTTGGACAGGAACTGGAGACAATGGAGCCAGACTACACCCAAAGAAGGCTCCACATCCAAAAAAACAGGGAAGATCAGTACTCTCCCTCCAATTCGAATGAAACGAAAACTTGCCTTCCAAGAAAGACAAGCAGCCACAGGCAAAAGTGGCAAGACAAGTAACCCCACCACCATCTCCACAACGCTCACCACAACCATCACCGGTAGCCACTCCACCAATGATGCAGTCCCCAACTCATACACAACACTACTAGACCTTTCAGTAGTGCCTCATGTCAAACTACCGAACAGACCAGATCTGTTAACCCAACACAGATCAGGCACCCAAATCCAGCATCGCTGAATCTAGCAATTTGGCTCCTGAAGTCTTAGAATTCGGACATCTAGACCTTACACAGGAATGTATGGAGGTCATAAAACAAGCTAGAAAACCAACCACAAGACATTTTGCTATGCAAATAAGTGGAAAAGATTTGTTTATTACTGCCATAATAGACAAATTCAACCCTTACACGCATCTGCTAAAGAAATCGTCAGCTACCTACTGCACTTACAAAAGTCAAAGCTAGCTTCCTCATCCATTAAAAAAGATCTCACAGCAATTTCAGCTTATCTGCAAATTACGCATTCAACTTCACTATTTAGGATACCAGTCATAAAGGCTTTTATGGAGGGACTGAAAAGAATTATCCCACCAAGAACACCACCAGTTCCTTCGTGGAACCTCAACATTGTCTTAACACAGCTCATGGGTCCACCGTTTGAACCCATGCACTCATGTGAGATACAATATTTAACATGGAAAGTAGCATTTCTAATTGTCATCACATCTCTAAGAAGAGTAAGTGAAATACAGGCATTTACCATACAAGAACCCTTTATTCAGATACACAAGAATAAAGTAGTCTTAGGAACAAATCCAAAGTTCTTACCAAAAGTCATATCACTGTTTCACTTAAATCAAACAGTAGAACTACCAGTGTTCTTTCCTGAACCAGATTCTGTAGTTGAAAGAGCACTACATACATTAGACATCAAAAGAGCATTAATGTACTACATTGACAGAACAAAACATATTCGAAAAACAAAACAACTATTCGTTGCTTTCCAAAAACCTCATACAGGGAATCCAATATCCATACAAGGCATTGCCAGATGGATAGTTGCATTCAAACCTGTTATCTCAAAGCAAAAAGAGAACTGCCTATCACACCAAAGGCACACTCAACTAGGAAGAAAGGTGCTACCATGGCCTTTCTAGGAAATATTCCAATGAATGAAATATGTAAGGCTGCCACATGGTCTACGCCTCATACGTTCACCAAGCATTACTGTGTGGATGTGTTAACAACACAACAAGCCACAGTAGGACAAGCAGTGCTACAAACTTTATTTCCAACTCCTACAGGCTGAGCCACCGCTTTTGGGGAGATAACTGCTTACTAGACTATGCAAAGCATGTGTATCTGCAGCTACACATGCCATCGAACGGAAAATGTCACTTACCCAGTGTACATCTGTTCGCGGCATGATACGCTGCAGATTCACATGCGCCCACCCGCCTCCCCGGGAGCCTGTAGCCGTTTGAAGTTGATCTTGAACATTTGTAAATATATGGCTTTAAACCACATTATGTACATACATTTTTACTCCATTGCATGGGAACTATTACTATAATACTCAACTCCTACCTCACCCTCTGTGGAAAACAATCTAAGATGGAGTCGACGCCCATGCGCAATGGAGCCGAAAGGGGAGGAGTCCCTCGATCTCGTGACTCAAATACTTCTTCGAAGAAAAACAACTTGTAACACTCAGAGCCCAACACTAGATGGCGGGATGTGCAAAGCATGTGAATCTGCAGCGTATCATGCCACGAACAGATGTACACTGGGTAAGTGACATTTTCCTTACCACGCAATATGGTGCCTCAACCCTATAACTTCTTAAAACCAAATCTGTACCTATATAACAAACCCACAAACATTCAACTATTTTTCAAGTAAGCCACTGCTGTGTTGCAAAATAGCATACATAACTAATTCAAATTGATTCTGTCCTTTAAAAAAAAAAAAGTGTTATTAACACTGATAAGCATAACTCCTACATGATGGTACTGGAGCATGCTGATGAGGATAAGTCTCTAAATGCTGCCCTAAATAGCCTTTTACCAAACTGGGCCGCCAGAATCACAGAACACAATATTTGACATGTCTTTTTACTTGGATTGTTTATGGTGAGCAGAGAAGTGGTATAATCAGAGCCTTGCTGGAATCCAAACAGTGCCATTAGTAGTTATCAAAGCTATAATGAAAAGCTTACTATGTTTTTTTTTCTCCTCACTTCTTCGCTTCTAAGGAGGAAAGTAGCTACTTGAAGCACTTAGTCCCAGTAAGTATTTTATAAATCCTTTCAACAACGCTGTATTATTCTGGACTACTGAAGAGTCTCTTCCTGGCTAGACATATTCAAGCTTGGAAGCTGGTAAAATATATCCAAGTTGCCGGTAAGAAATTTTATTCACAGATGCAGGATGACCCTATTCATGCAAGTATGGGCTGATCTCCTCTCAAAGCTCCATTGCAGCAAAAGTATGGTTATCACCATCCTAAAATATCAAAGCTTGAAGGTCTTCCCCAAAAAACTTGGTTAGTGACATTTAAATAGTTGTCACTGAAGCCTCGATTTTAAAGGTTCCATACAGGGAAGTCTTTATAACCTTTAGTTTGTGTGTGGTGCCCACAATGCATCTTTTATAGGATGTCACTACTAATTTTTCGAATGTTCAGATGGAAGCCATAGTTGGTCCTGCAGAGAATCAAACTGTACTGCAGAAGCTGTCTGAGCATTTTAACCACCATCTTTCCAGTTTAAAACAGAGACCATTGCAGACCTTTTCAAACCAGTTGCAAATGGAGATCACAAACTTGTAGAAAAGCCATTTCATTTTTTTTTCTCTAGTCTTAATCCTTTAAAAATAAACCCATTCTTAACTTGCTCTCACAGAAATTAAAATTCTCTTGTATGGGATTTCCATGTGTAGTCATAAGCATTGAATAGTTCTGCCTGCCTACAGGGACCCCGGAGCACTTTCTCAAAATATCTTTATGTTCGCCTTACTTCAGGAAGGCCTGCAAAGTCACTTTATCAATATGCAACCTTAAGGAAAGGCTAGTGTCACCAAAATTCTTCATCTTGTCTGCTTTCAAAAAAGGCAATATATTAAGGCAAATGTCTTCCTTCAAATGCATGAAAGTTGAAAACTTTTTGCAGAATAAATCCTTCACAAACCTTTTTGTAATGCAGAATAAGGATGAAGGAGTGCAGGGCAGTTTAACCCACAGACTGCCATTATAAATGAAGAAAAAGGGGACTGTCTAAGAACAGACCTTCAGTATCCCATCATACCTAGAGTGAAGCAGTTAACTCAGCTTTTTCACTTGATTTATTATTATTTTTCCCCACTGTTTCTTGAATTGTCTTTTTCCGACAGGATTTAAGGTATTTTTCCCTGTAAAATGCCTGCTTTTTGACAAATGGCCACGTTGTGGCAGAAAAAAGGTCAAAACAGATTGTCTATATCATCTGCCTACCTTCTTCACACCTTCCTGCCTCATGTAATATCTGCACGTCATTTTCTAGACTTACCCTGCGCGACAGGGAGAAGGTTCGCCTTCAAGTGTAAGCAGAGAGGCGATGCCAGCAAGAAGCCAGTGGCCCCTCTGAGCAAGGGGAAGGTCACTCGCCACCAGAGCTACCATAGACTCTGCAGGGAAAAGTGTCATTCTGATGAACGTCTCAATACTACAGAAGTGCTGCGTTCTCAAGACTATCCGTCGCCCAACAGTATGCACAGTTTCCTCACTTCTAGGCTCCATGGCCTCCTGCATCTTCCTAACTCCCAACACTCGTCTCCACATGCAACCTCTCCAGGAGTGCCTAGAGGACCAATGGGACCAGACCATTGTGACGGATGTTTCTCTCCTCTGGTGGGGAGCTCATGTGGATCACCTACAAATAAAAGGCCTCTGGTCTTTGAAGGAGCAGTCTTACCACATCAATCTTCTCTAGCTACGTGCAGTTCACCTAGCTCTCAAGGCTTTTTTCCCTTTGTTCAACACCCTGCTCGTCCAGACTGGCAATACAACCACCATGTATTACTGGAACAAGGAGGGGGTGGGGGGACCAAATCCAGAGTCTTGCCTCAAGAGGCCCTTACAATTTGGCACCGGCTTCTGGCCAGGAATGTGAAGATAGCAACTCACCTTCCAGGAGTTCAGAAAGTACAAGTGGATGCCCTCAGCAGGGTTCTAGACGAGAACCATGAGTGGGTACTGAATGAAGACATCCAAGATATATTCAGTTTGTGGGGCACACCTTCTATTGATCTTTTTGCCACAGTGGACAACAGAAAATGCAGCAGCTTTGCTGCCAGGTTTTAACATCCAGAATAGTTTGGGAATGCTCTGTGGATAGACTTGTCCAACAAATTTCTGTACGCCTTTCCACCAATTCCCCTGATCCCAGCAGTCCTAACCAAACTCAATGGCCACTGCCAGATTGATTCTCATTGCACCAGAATGGCTGAGACAGTGGTGATTCCTGGACCTTTACCGGTCACTCCGATCACATCTCAAGCTTCCATGCAGGCCAGACCTGACTAAATTTGGAGGTCAGGTGAGACACCCCAACCTCTCCTAGAGTTTGGCAGCATGGCTCCGGAGCTAATACAGTTGGGGCACTTATGTCTTCCACAAGTCTGTATGGAAATTCTAAGAGGCATAACTACCTTCCACCTGAGCAGCATATGCCTCCAAATGGAGATTTTGCATCTGGTGTTCCTCCAAGACGATAGACCCTATATCTTGCCAGGAGGATGTCATCCTACAATATTTGTTACATTTACCAAAATCTGATCTTTCTCTTTTATGAAAGTCAATCTGGCAGCTCTGACTGCATACAGAAAAGGGCCCTCAAACATTTTTCTTTAAGCTGCCAGTCATAAAAGATTTCCTAGAGGGACTAAGTGTTTCCACTACTTAGGTGTCCTTCTCTGCAATGGGAGCTGAACGTGGACCTTTCACACCTCATTTCATCCATTTGAGCCCATACACAAAGCATCTCCAACACCTCACTTGGAAAACTGCTTTCCTTGTGGCAGTGACATTCACACAGGGTTAGCGAGATTCAGGCTCTGTGCTCATGAGCCCTACAGTGTTCCACTCCTCCAAAGTAGTGATGCAAACACATCCTAAATTCTTACCCAAGGTTAGTTGAACCATGTCAACCAGACCATTTCCTTGCCAATTGTCTTTCAAAACCAATCCACTCCTGCTGAGAGGGCACTCCACTCTAGACGTAAAGAGGGGTTTTGAAACTATACTTAAATAAACCAAATCTATTAGAAAATCACAACTTATTAATTATGGACCGGTTTGTCCCGGGCTGGCCCCCTCTAAACAATCAATCTCTCGGTGGATTGTCTCTTGTATTCTTTATTGCTACCAACTAGCTGACGAAACCCTAGCTGGCAGACCAAGAGCGCATTCTACCAGAGGAGAGTCTGCCACGACTGCCTTGTTGAAGGTTCCCCTGGCAGGTATCTTCAGGGCTGCGACCTGGAAGTCTGTCCACACGTTCACTAAACTTTGCTGTCTTGACTCTGATGCCAGGACAGATGCTCAAGTAGGACAAGCTTCTCTCAGAAACCTCTATGGTATAGAGCATTGCAGTGTTCAGTCTACTCTCCTGATGTTTCTGGGATGGGCTTGCTATTCTAATCCAGGCTTATGACTATACATGGAAATCCCCTACGAGAGAAGGAATAGTTTATTACCTGTAACTCCAGTTCTCTCATATGGGTATTTCCGTGATAGTCCTAAACAACCCTCCCTCCTCCCCAGTGAAGTAGACAAAATAATATCTTGGGAATACCATGATGCTCACCGATGACTGCCTACAAAAAGAACTGAGGTAACTGCCTCACTCTAGGCATGATGGGATACTGGAGGTCTGTCTGTTCTTAAAGACACAGTCCCCTTTTTCTTCATTTAGTGGCAGCCTATGGGCTACACTGCCCTGCACTCCTTTATCCTTATTCTGCATTACAAAAGTTTGTGATGGTTTTTTTTTTTCCTGCAAGAATGTTCAACTTTCATGCATTTGAATGCAGGTGCCTTAGTATATTGCCCTTTTCGAAAGCAGACCAGCTGAAGAATTTTGGACTCTGTAGCCTTTCCTTTAGGCTGCATATTGACATTAAGTGACTTTGCAGGCCTTCCTGAAGTAAGTCGAACATCAACACTTGATATTTTGGAAAAGTGCTTTGGGGTTCCTGCAGGTGGGCAGAACTATTCAACGCTTATGACTATCATGGAAATACCCCTACATGAGAACTGGAGTTACAGGTAAACTCTTCCTTCTCTAATTTTTTTGTAAACTTAATTTTCCTGATTCCCCAACTCTTACTGATTTCAACTCTGAAGAGCCATGCAACCCTGTAACGCTGTGATTTCCAGTTGAGAATACTATAGAACTAAGAGGTATATGGTTAAGTTCATGCTGTGCATTACAAAACCCTTCAACTTATGTTCACAATACCTTGTTTCACTTATACTTGTTTGGAATGTTATTTATGGTAATCATTCTGTTTAATTGTTTGTCCGCTAGGTTGTTGAAGATGGGTATGAGTTCTTCGCAAAGAGACAGTTGGTAACCTTGTTCTCAGCACCAAACTACTGTGGTGAATTTGATAATGCAGGTGCCATGATGAGTGTGGATGAAACCTTGATGTGCTCATTTCAGGTATGAGAGCTTACTTATTGGCTACTATTCTAGTCTAAAGATCTTTTGATTTACCCAATCAAACTGATCAGGATTTGAGCTGGTCTTTCATGAATGATTCAGAAGTTGAGCACTCATGACTTGGACATGCCATCCTCTTATGAAAATTATGAAACCTTATTCAAACTAAATTTGTACATGTTGGCTTCATTTTATTATTTCTCATTTTTTTTGTAGCGGTTGCAGAATATTTGACTCAAGCGTAGGTGCATGGAACTGTACATCAATTTTACATGTTGATAAACTCGTTCATAACTAAACTTCATTACCCTTTAATGTTTTTATTCTTGTCGAAACTATTGTAATTGCTCAAATGATTTACCCATTTTTGTCTGCAGGTTTCCTTGAGGTAAGATGCTGATAGAATAAAAAGCAATTTATAAAACTGCAAGAAAGTTTATGTAGTGTGTGTATATATATTCTAGTTTCTATAATGTTTAAAGACTTATCTCAAGCTTGCTTTAATTTCTGCCTGTCTCTTCTGTACCTTACCACTTGCTGTGGTGCTGCGCTAGTACTACAATAGAAACTCAAATGCATATTACAAGACATGCCCTTCCTGAGTGGGGAAAGAATCCCAAATAGCCATGTTTCTTTTTGCTAGAGGCTAATTGGGATTCAGGGTCAACTGTAAACTTCAGCAGTCATTAGACCTATTTAGCCATTGTTGGAAAAGAGGCCTGAGGAACATTTCTTAATATTTATGTGCTAGACACACAAGACGTTTGTAAAGTAGAATTGCTTGCAAGCAGATTCTCCACCAAGGCAGTGTCCTTATCCTACATTTTCTTTACTGGACACATTCCATCAGCACCATGTCCTGCCTATCTACCTGCTGGATATAGGCAGATATTAAATGCCAACCTGTGAGCTTACAGCTGTTCCTGTATCTTTGCTTTGATGTGCTGTAGAGCTCTTTATACTTGTATGAAATTTCCCCAACTTGGACATTGACTGACTAGGTCATTTCTGATTTACACTTCTAACACCAGATTACTCATCTTTAGAATATTCAGCTGATCGGTTGAGCTAGAAGTTACTGTTAGAATTTTCCTTATCCAGATAGGTAGTGCCTTGTGACACTTTGACAATCTTTTACAACCCTGGGACTGAACATGGCTGCACATAGGCACCCCATAGCCGCATATATCTGGACCTTTCAATGTTGATCCAGTGTTCCGCTCCCAACTTTGATAGTTCCCTAGCTCCAAAATAACTTGTGTGCCTCCTATGCAGTGGTGGTGAGGGCAGCTGGTGGGGTGTCGGGTGCCAGCGTTCTGATCAGTTCTTCTTGCTTGAACATCCCCCAGCAGCTCCTAATCCCTCCTGGTCTGCCTCTGTACCAACTTGGAAACCCAGTTGGCGACAGGATTTGCCATCACCTGCTCCACTGGCTGGCCATAACATCGAACAGTTGGGTTTTGCAGATTGTCCAAGGGGGTACTACCTCTCCAAGATTATCCCTCTCTCCATGCCACCATATCAGGACTGAATGACTGATTATCATCTATCCTTTCACAAAGAAGTCGCAGCTCTCTTGACCAAGGGAGCCATAGAGGGTTCCAGTGCCAGAAGTAGGCAGGCTCTGGTTCTGCTACTTTCTGATCCTCCCCAAAGGTTTTCACCCTATTTTAGATCGAAGAGTCCTCCATCTCTTGCTCAAGAAGGAGAAATTCTAAATGCTCCCATTTGCTCCGGTCTTGTCTGCCCTGGACCATACTTACTGGATGTTAGTGTTGGACTTACAGGCTGATTATTTCCACATTCCTCTCCCGCCTGCTTAGATGTTACTGGTGGTTTACAGTAGGCCACAAGCACTGAGTTCACTGTGCTTTCCTTTGGTCTTACCAGCGCCTCTTGGGTGTTCACCAAGGTGGTTGCAGCTAATCTGTGGAGATCCAGGGTGGTAGTCTTAAACTATCTTGACTGGCTGTTGAAAGTGGGCCTGCCTCAGGCTGTCTTCTCCCACCTCCAGACTATGGTTAACCTGCTGGGGTTCACTATAGACATGCCAAAGACACCTGGCTCCCTTTCAGAAGCCCCCTTTCTTCAGAGCTGTTCCGGACACAGTGCATTTTTGGGCTTCTCCAGAGCAGAGACTCCAGGATATTCAGGCTATGATACTGATTTTTCAGCCTCTAGCATTGATTTCACTGAGGTTGTTGGGGGCTCATGGCATCCTGCTAGTGACACAAGGCAGATGGTGCATGTGGGTTCTGCAGTGGAAACCTGAAGTTTCAGTGAGTGCAGCATCCGGGGAATCTCTTTAACCGGTCGAGATCTCAGGAAACTGCGAAAGATCTGCAGTGGTTAAACCGTGATTGAATTGAGGCATATCCCTCTTCCTTGCCCAACCAGAACTTACTGTGGTGACAGATCAGACTCCTGGGGATAGGACAGCCATCTGGGAGAGGTGGTGATCAGGAGACTCTGACCTCCAGCAGAATCTTGCCACCATATAAACCTGCTAAAGCTCTGGGCGTTCTGACTGTCAGTAAGTCTTTCTACTCTGTCAAGGAAAGGATAGTGCAGGTGTTCACTGACAACACCACTGCCTTGTAGTATTGCAACAAACAGGGTGGGGTGTGGTTGTGGACCCTTTGAGGCTCTGCGCATCCAGACATGGCTGGAACAGCAGGCCATATCCCTAGCGGTACAACACCTGGCAGGCTCTCTGAACGCCAGAGCAGACAAACTCACCCAAAGATGCTTACTGGATCCCAAATGGCATCTCCACCCTGAGGTAGTGCAAGATTTCTTGCCACAGTGTGGAGAGCCTAGGTTAGATTTGTTTTCCTCCACCGAGAACCTGCAATGTCAGCAGTTTTGTGCGCTGGAGTTTTCAAGGCAGTTGTCACTCGGATGCTTTCTCAGTTCAACTTGGGCAGCCTGTACACCTTTCTGCCCATAGTTATCAAGAAGATTATGAATGGCTGGGCCCAAGTCACCCTTGTGGCTCCGAACTGGACAGTCTGGTGTCCTGAGCTACTGAGCATGGCCATCAAATCGATCCTTCAAACAGACTGCCCCAGTCAACTGCAGGGAGGGGTTCTTCACCCAAACCTGTCCACTTTCTGCTGCCTTGCGTGGAGATTGAGCAGCAGTTGACACCTTTTGACCCTCCTCCCAAAGTCTTATTTCATCTTAACAGTCAGGTGTTCTTACCCACCCATCCAAGCTTTCTCTGTTTATCCTGACAGACTGGTGCTTTGCGCACGGGCCTTTTTTTTTTTTTTTCTCTTTTCTGCCAAACGTCGTCACACCCTTTCATGTAGGCCAATCAATATGCCTCCTTTTTACACACTCCTCACATCCTTCTGAGAAAACACTCCACCTCCTGGACCCAAAATGTGGTGTTCTATCTGGATCATACCTGTGAGTTCTGGGTGGACAGCCACCTCTTCGTGGGGAATGCAGATGTGAAAAAATGTAGAGCAGGACAGAACAATCTATATTTGGGTCATACTCTGCTTCAAGATCTGCTACACACTGGCCAAAAAGCAACCTCCTGAACGCTTGCAAGTGCATTCCATCAGTTATAAAGCTGCGATCACTGCGTTGGCACAGAGTTCTGGTCCTTGACATTGGCCAGGCAGCAATGTGGGTGTCTCGGCACACGTTCATTAAACATTACTGCCTGGACAGACAGGCTTGTAGGGATAGGTATTTTGACCATTCTGTCCTACAAGACTTTCTTTTCTGAAATTGGTTTGTAGACTCACCTCTAGGGATGGTATTCCTTCGGTATCTGTTCAAAGGTATGGAATATGCAGCTAGTAGTCTCAGATGAACAAGAAACTTGCTTTCTTGGTGGTAAAGACTTATTCTCCGGTATTGAATCTTTCATAGATTCACATGCTTGAATCATTCCTGTTGTCGCTGTGAGTCCCTGGTACCATAACAAGAAGTGTACATTATACTAATAGGCTTTAAAAAAGGAATGCAAAGTTCAATTTAACAGCCTATCTATGTTCTTTGTCCATGCATAACTTTGGTCTTTTAACAATCAGGCAACAGCACCCTCTAGAACCCTTTCCACAGAAGCTCCAGTACCTCAGATTTTCTAACACACGTCAGGTGATGGGAGTCTGAGCTTTGCTCAGTTTTTCTCTTCAGAACAACTAACTTCAACAGAATACTTCTCAGGTCAGCTTTAATTTTCATTTTATTACAGCCTGGGACACTGATTGTAAGGATCTCTTAAAGGCCCTGTTTAAGCCATGTAACACCTGTGGCAAAATACTTACTCACAGGGTGTGTAGTTATTGTGTCTAACCAGAGCATAAGGTTGTAGATCGCAAAATCTGTAGACCTTTCTCACAGAAAACCCTTCATGACAGAAGGAAGACACTTTTTCCGTTGACTATACCATTGAGGTGACTAAACAATGTTTGATTCCACCATCCGAAAAGCAACCGTCGACTAAGCTGCAGTCTACACCATTGTCGGCAATAGTATCACTGCCTACAACCAACAGCCACATATTCTGACACCCTTGATGTCTGTTACAGGCATGTCCCTGTCTACATTACCTGCACACCAACTTCTGTCCGAAGCACACCTCACCAAGTAAAATCACCCCATTTCCACTGCATCATCTGTTTAATGACGAATTGGACGGTAAAGGACCTTTCAGGGTAGCGCACAGTCCCTCCGAATTACAACCTAAATACCAGGAGGATAATCAAGACTATGACAAGTGTTATGACTGAGACCCTACAACAGAAATCTTTTAATGTGTCCCCACACAGAATGACGTCCGTGGAAGCTCATTTTTGGAGAGTTAACATCAAGTTAATCTTGATGACCAGAATTTATCAAGTTGCAACGGTATAGGTGTCACATTGTTTTGATGCTGGCAAGGCCAGTTCATCTTATAGACATTCTTTTGATTCTCTCAAGTTCTTTGACAGTTCTCTGCCAAAGAGAATGTGCAATTCTTGCAAAGTGCACACTGTCTTTGAGATATGTAGAACAGTCTGAACAACCTCTCCAGTTTTGCATGGGTGAAATCTTGACCATTCGCAATTGTGACGGTCCACAACAGCAGTTTTCAATGAGGACACCTTTTCAAATGGAAATTCTTAAAGTGAAAGTTTATTTTCCGAGCTTTTGTACGAGTTTGTGCTTCACTGGTTTGGTTACAGCATGTCGTCAAACAATGCCTTTGTTGGAAGATCATGCAACAGAATGTCCTTGATAAAGAAACCTTTATTTTGCTAAATCTCCTTGTTTGCAAAATTTTCGGGGGGGGTTAACCTTTTTTTTGTAGTGACTGAACAAAACTTACTATGGAAACTACAGCGTGGAAGTTCAGTTTTAGTGATTGTCAAACAGCTTTCTCGCCAATACAAATCTCTCCACCTTCAGTTCTGCATATAGTTTTGATCCATGTTCCAGTACATCTAGTAGACCTCTTTATATCGTTACCCACATTGTTTGGTCATGAAGTTGTGTAGTTGCAAAAGGCTGTCATTTCAAAGGGGTTTCCTTGCTGCTGCATGAAATGAAGAGGACTCATGTTAATGTTCCTGCTTTCCAAAATTTCATGGTGAGGAACAGTTTCACAATGGTCCTTAACTTTGAATGTCATCTCGCTGAAAAATATACAAATGGAAAGGACTTAATGGTAAACTAGGCTCCATTGAGCAGCATATTCACTTTTACATGTCTGACCAACAATTCCTTTGTGATCTTTGGATTGTCTGTTCCAGTTTCATATCTGGAGCCACAGCATTTCACAACAATGTCTTCAGATGTATTTTCTGTTGAGGTATGGTTTTTCCACCTCTAGCTGCTTCACTCTTTCCAAATCCAAGGATACATCTCAGGTAGTTTATGCAATCAAGTTCATGAAGCGTTAATCGGTGACTCCAGTGTCTTCACATGCAGCTCCCACTCAACTTCCCGATCGGCATGTACCACGTTTTTCACTAGAGCAATCGTGTGAAACATTTCCCCAGTACTTGCAAAGTTTTGGTTTTTCTTCATTCTTTGACAAACTCAGTTGGTTTTCTGAATTTTATTTTGTTTTACTGTGTACTGAAAACTCCCTGGCTTTGCATTACATCTTTTGACTGAAGTTTAACCATTTGGGTTGTTGATTTCTGAAGATGTGCAAAAACAAACTTGTCCTTGTTCCAGAAAGCATTTCAGCGCAATGGTTCTATAGCCTCCGATATAATGCGCATACCTTGTAACGAATGACAATGAGTTCTGCTCAGTACTGACTGGACAGTTTTTTGCTTTCAAAGATTTCGGCCTCAAGTGCATCTATGCCACATCTACTGAACTTCTTGCACCATGCAACCTCTGTCATGTGGAAAATGGCTATCATTGGATAAATGTTAGCAAATTCTACTGGATTGCGCCTAAAAATGTTGGCTACAGTACAGAAAACACCTTCATTGCAGAAAATTGTCAGGATAGGCTGGTCTTCAAGCAGAGCATGCACACTTTGGAAATTGAGTAGAGCTGTGTATACTGTTGCATAGTTTGACTGGAGATGCTATTACTGGTAAAAACCCAACCTCCGTCAGTGGTCCGCACTTGGCAACTGCAGGGAAGAGCTGCACAAAGGTTACATTTGTGACAACCAGCAAGGTTGAAGTGACCCATATTTGCATGGTAGGTCAGGATGAGCCCTCAGCAAGGAGAGCCAGCAGGAATCGATGCTGCCACTATCAGGACCCTTTGGCAGCCAGCACCGGGGAAGAGGTCACAAGTCTTGCAGAACTTGCAGTTGAAGCCCTCCTACTGGTTCCCACCTTGCTCTTAGTTCTAGCAAAGAACAGTGCATCCGGTGTCCAGGTTGCAGAAGTGTCTTTCAGAGGAGACTTGCAGACAGTTCCTGGAGTCTTGCAGACAAATCTAGGGTCCCACCTTCAGGGTAGCCCTTAAGTAAACCAGGAAGGAGGTTAGTCACTAACTGAAGTGACTGCACCTGTCTGGCTGGGGGGGGGGGAGGTTTCTTTTTACCATGGTTTATTTCATAAAGCATGATTTGGAAAAGACAGTACATTTTCACAGCATAAGCCTGTCTGTTCATTGGATGGTCTTCCACTTTGGAATAGAAGCAGGCAACACTTGACTGCTTTGAAGATAAGCAAACTCCAGCTTTAGTTTATAACAGTTTTGCTTTGCTGATGTTAAACCATGATATAAAAAAAAATGTTATCAGGCATTCTTGTTGACTCCTATGATCTGTGGAGCTCTGAGGCATGACAATTTGTCATGAAGTCCAAAATCTAAATCTTTTAGGAAGTTTCTTAAAATGATTCCTGCTGGTTTTTTTTTTTTTTTTTTTTTTTTTTAACTGCATCTTTAGTTCTTAGGCAGCAAGACCTTCAGGGGTCAACTCTGCTGAGAACACCATAAGTGGCTCATTCTTTTTGTTAGACTGACAAACAGAATTGTCTTTTTAAATCACACATCTTAATTTCATTATTACGGATCATCAATAGTTTCATCAATGACTATTATGTCTCTGTTCTCAGAGTGTGAACCTGTATCCAGCACATGAGTGGCTTTAAAACTTAATTTGCTTTTTCAGAGTGCAAATTTAACTGAAGGTGGGCGTTTATGTTGCTGCTGGGACCTCATTGTACATTCATATTTATATATGCATGCAGTTTGGGTGGGCATACAAATCTGCTGCAAATACATTCACCTTGATGTATAGATCAGCAACTCAGCTGAAAACTAAATCTTCAAAGAAACTAGCTGTATATAAAAACCGGTTCTATCTCATGCTCTGTACTTTCGTCAATCCCTTTGGTCTTTATCACTAAACCACGGAAAACATTGAAGGTCCTCAGAACTTTGTCCAGTCCAGCAACTGATCAGAAAGCTAAGTGGATGGGCATTGGGTTTGGTTGGCGTCACTTTCTCAAGACTCAAATTCTTGTTGTGATTCACTGGTTTCTGCTCGGGGTTTTTTTACGCACTTTTTCCTGGTTTTTTCCATTGCATACAACTTGTAGCACTTGTTACAATAGAATATTTGATTCTAGTCACCCATCATTTTCAACCTTTTGTGAACTTCATTTTGTAGTATTTCTGCAGCATCTCACTCTTCTGTCCAGCTGCAGTTGATAGCTTTTCTTTCAGATTAGTTTGGCATGTGACACATTTTTCTTTGGAGTCTTCAGATTTTGTTAACTGTCAGGCGGTAAAGATCGTCTGCTACCACCTGATTAGCTAATGTTTACGAATTGGATCAATTGAAAACGTGGAACAAAAACCATAATGAAATCAATTACCAATATGCTATATAAAACACATTATGGAGTTGCTGTTTTGGAAAATGGCAGAAGAGTTGCTCTGCAGAGTTATTTTCTGTCTCCAAGACTACTTGACCCCCAAAAACCTGTTTTGTCACCAAAACAAAGTATATAGGACTCTTGGTTTTGCAGTTTGCAGCATGAATCCTTTTCTGGATTCACATGCTGTGCATTATTCTGGTTGGGTCCAGAAAGTTTTGAGGTGTTGGTGAACTTGGTCTGGCCTGATACCTCGGACAGTGCCCTTGAAGTACCTGTGCATGGTTTCATCTTCAGATTGTTTTTTTTTTTTTTTCTCCTTCCCGCCATTGGGTCTGGAAGCATGACCGAGGAGCCCCTGAATAGGTTTTTTGAAATACATAATTGTTTTTTTTGTATTAAATTATTATTATTTTTTTTTTAAAGGAAAGGAAGCTCGGAAGACATTGAGAGAACATTGCCACGCCCCATCAGGGGAACGTCACTGGGAATCGGCCTTGTGCCTGTCGGGACACCGCAGACCCAGTCAGGGCCGCTGGATGAGGAAATCGGACCTACCACAGATGGAGAATGAAGACAGTGGGCAAGGAAGGGTCATGGGAAATACTTAACGCCTTTTTTTATATATTTTTAATTTTTTTGTACAAAATGCCACCACAAGTTGCAAAAAAGGACCCGACGAGGTCTGCAGCCTTTGCCTGCCCAAAGACCACAGGGACGAAGACTGAGGCCTGCACAGAATTTGTGCTGAAACTCTGAAGGTTCAACACAAGCAAAGACAAGGTACACTACACCGTGTCCAGAAGCTGGAGTCACTTTGGCACTTAGGCCTCTTGAGCAATGAGTAGGAGAACATAGAAGAGACCAAAACAGTGGGAGGGGGACGGAGGCTGACATTGAAATATTCAAGCCACAAATGGAGAAACATCCAACCACAAAAGGGGTCGAAGGAACATTGAAAAGGAAGGTAAGACTGAAAGGGATGGACCCTAAGCCTTCTGACAAGACATCAAAAACAGCCTTGGTGCCAAACAGCAGTGACCGAAGGTCGGCAAAAAAGCTGAGCAGATCCAGACCAACGGATACTGAAGGCCAGAAAGCATTGTCAAAAGAACTGACAAGACACTGAATGCAAGGGACAAGGCCAGAGTGTTTAAGATGCCAGAACCCACAGTCCCAAAAAGGAAAGCTTTGTCAGACGAGATAGACCTACAGGCACAAAACCTTGAAAGAAGTGAACTTGAGGCAGAAATGGCAGCTTATACAGAGAAAAGGGGAATTTGACAATTCCTTAAATTCTGCATCCCAGCAAAACCCCCAACAGTTCCATCCAGAGGTCGAATCTGTGCTGGGGGCACCAGCAATGCCTGAACCACACGAACAATGGGAAGAGTTCTTTGGGGCAGACTACAAGTACGCTCAAGGCTTAATTCCAGCCATCTTGGATGCATGGCAGACGTACACTCACCTGAGGGCCTTGATGGGTAGTCCTCTATACCATCTCCACCGGATGACTTGGCCATGTACAGCAGCCTGTTAAAAAGGGCTGCATACCAACTAGCACAAGGGCTCTCAGGCCCCGAGTGGAGAAACAAGCACTCCACCCAGGACCCTAAATACATCAAGGGCAAGGTCCAGTGCAGACAACTGTGACCACTGCCAGGAAGTGAATTTGCCCACCTCAGTCAACCACCTGAGTAAGCGGCTGGACCTGGTGAGAAGGAAAATGGAAAGGGAGGTGGCCACTCAATGGAGGATAGTCAACTCGTATTCCCTCATGAACTGCTACAGATGCCAGAAATTGCAGGAAATCTGAGACCTCATGCAACCTCACTGAGGATTACAAAAACAGTAAAGGTGATCAGGAAGGGTACTGCAAATACATGCCTAAAGTCTGCACTGGATGTGTTGGATATGGTCAGCAGGCAGATGTGCACAGGCACCACCCTAAATAGACACGCCTGGCTCTGGATTCAAGCCCGAGGACCAAGCATCAATAATAAACTCCCTTCACAGGGGACGCCCTATTCGGACAGGCAGAGAATGACACCCTTAAACAAAAAAGGACAATGAAACTGCAAGAGCAGTGGGTACTCTACAATTCGGGGGCACCCCCAATAGAAGACCCACAGGCAGAACGCCTTTCAGTACAGGGCAACAACAAAGCCAGCAACAGGGGGCTTCCTTTCAAACCACTCAACTGCAGCCTTTCCAACAATGGCAGCATCCAGCAAGACCGCCCTTAAGAGGACCAACACCCAGGGGGTGAGAAGGAGGGGTGGCACCCAACACACCAGTAGGTGGCAGAATCAAGTGGCTCCTCCAGGAATGGAGTAACATCACCACAGACAAATGGATCCTAAATATCTGCTACGGATTCTGCATAGAACTGAACAGACCACCCCCACAAAGACCCCCAAAGGTGAGCTCTTACAAGGGGAAAGAACTAAAACAACTCAGAACAGAGGTGAAAGAGCTACTCTTAAAAAAAAAAAAATAGAAAAAAAAGCTGTAATTCTTGCCAGCACATTAGTTACAAAGAACTAATCAACATATTTCCTCATACCAAAACAAGCTCAAACCTTAAGGCCATAAACCTTGGGTTCATAAACAAATTCATACAAACATAATGCTTCAAGATGACCAGCTTACACATGCCACAAGCAGATGTCTAATGGGTAAGTAACATTTTCCTACTTGCCTGTTACTGCAGCTCTCCAGTATTGTTGTCTTTCATAGATTCACATGTGACCCAACCTCCTCCCTGGAGAGCCCCCCCCCCCCATAGCTCGGGAATATTTATTCCCACTTGTGCTTAAAAATCTGAGGGACAGCCTCTGGGAGTATTGCAGAGGGTGCAGCCTCCTTGTTTGGTTATAGTTCAAGTTTGGTCCTTCTTTAAAAAGGACACAGGCTATTAAACTGACTCATTGCCATTAAAGCCTGATGTACTGCTTTATTATGGTACAGTGGGACTCCCACTTCAGAATGATTCAAGCATGTGAATCTATGAAAGATACAATACTGGAACTGCAGTTACAGGTAAGCAACTTGTTTTCTTTTATGGAGATATAGCAAGAGGCCAGGACTAATAAACATGAGAAAGCCAAGCACGACTCTCCTTTCCCACCTACAGGGCTACACGAAGTTTCTTGTCTCAATCGGATCTGGTTCAACTGTTGGTCTTGATGTGACCAGAATTACCGAACAGATCAACCCCAGAGCAAGAGGTCATGCTCCAGAGCTTTGCGGCTGCTGGCTTCCTCTGTTCTCTGTCCACACAGCTGCAGGGGCCTCTAGTCAGATTTCTGCCCAAGTGCCCTCCTAACCAACATCCCTCCTAGGTTCCACCTGAGACCTATGCTGATGTTAGCCCAGGCTTCCAGGCAAGTCTTATGTGCTGATAGCACAAATAGCAGTGCACCAGGTCTATATCTCACTGGCAACCTAGGTTCGTCCAGTCTTCATTAATTAGTCTTCAGCCTCCTCCACAAAGCCAGTATTTCAGGTTTAAGGCCTATTGGTTCCAATTCTGACAGCGTTCAAGGACTAAAATGTTCTCTACTAAACTGAGGCAGATATTCTACCCTCAACATTGATGGACTTTCCCTAGACCTACAGAATGCCAGCTGGACACCTATGAAACAGAGCTGTACTCCATACCTGGTCCACCAACCGAAATCCCAGCCTTTACAGAATTGTGCTGAGCGCCATGGGTCTACTGTTGAAACAAAGGGTTGTTTGCTGAATGAAATCGGGCAGTTTTGTCCAATAGTCTGGTGCCATGTGAGGGCACTCTGGGCACCCTTAAGGCCACTTGGTCAGAATCGTGTTAGTCTTCTCTGTTCAGGTAAATTGTTGACATGACTCACCTGTCCTTGGCAGTTTTGATACCATACACCGGGAAGTCTTGTGGTGCAAGTATTGATAGGGAGTCTAAATGCCTCCCCATATCAACTTTCCCAAAAAGACTTATTAGATAGAATTATTATTAGTTAGCTGTTCTCGTCTTACCCAGAAGACACGCATTCAAGGACGGTAGGTGCAACTGATCTTTTTGGGACATGACTATCAATCTTTCAGGCAGTCCTTGCTTGCCCAAACTATTCAGGATGGACTAGATGTACTAAAATGTACTTATGAGGTCCTAGACACCAATTGCATGGGCCATGCTATCTGCACCAGTGTAGTAGTGCTTAGTTGACATACTTCGATTTGGGCAACTGGATTTTCTCTGAACGTCCAGGCATCCCTTACTGGCATGCTGTTTGGATCTATAATTTTTGAGGAAGACTGAATTTGATAGACTTGTAACCACAGAGTCCATACCCTACAATATTCCCCAAAGTGTCAGACTGCATCCAGAAATCTTAGCAGTCTGATTACATGCTGGTAGGTGGCGTCATTTGGCTCGGCAAGTGTCTACATCATTGTAGGAAGCTGGCCCTTGATGTGGTATGTCAATACTGTGTAATGGGTCCAGGGGTTCCCCAATGAGTTGATAGGGTTTAGTATGCAATCCCAAAACTGCTGTATTTAGAGGTAGTGAGTGGTCGCCCAGCCTTGAGCGTAACACAGGGGTGCAAGACATCTACAAATACAACAATAAATTATACAAGACTCAAAGGAGATCCACACCAATTTAAAAATAACAAGTATCATTCTATATGTTTAGGCATCAAGGAACTCCTTGTTAGTTGTTTTTTTTTTTTTTTTTTTTTTTTCTCCTCTAGGAACCCTTTCTACTTTAAAAAGTAGACAGTGAATTTCTGAGTTCTGCAATGTTATGCTATGGGAGGAAAAAACAAGTTGTGCAAACAGAGTACATTGACTCAAAAGACCAATCTCCAGGAGATCAGGTGAGTAGTGGGCCAGGCCAGCAGCACAGGGGCAACTGGGTGCAGGGTGCAAAACCGCATTGGGTGAGCAATGCATTTCAATGGATTGTTCACTGCTAAAAGGCTGCAGGCTCTGGCCAGAGGGCCGGTCTGGGTGAAACCGCAGCGGAGATTAAGCCTCACCATGCTCACACAGGTAAGGCACCTTTGGTCCTTCTACACGGCTCGGGGATGACTGGTGCAGAGGTGTCTTTAGGTGTTGGATTTTTCCTTGCCGGATCGGTTGTAAGAGTGAAGGGGCTGTGTATAAACTGCAGGTGTACTCAGTCCAGGAGGGGTGAAACTACTCTGGAGGACTGGGAAACCTTGTTGGCTCCAGTGGTCCACTTCAACTCGGGTCAGAGACTGGTGCACTGGTGATATCAGGTGTCTAGTTTTGGGGGATCTGGAGGCTTCAGAGTCCCTTCTTTGGAGTTTTTCCTGGAGAACAGCTCTGCTGTTAACATGAGGTCTTGAGTCTTAAAGGTAGGCAGAGCTCCTGGGCTTTTGGAGTTAGAGCTGCAGGACGAGTCAACTTTGGTGCATATTAGGTCATACCGAACAGGCTATTTTCTGGCTCCTTAGGGTGAGAGCCTTCTGCTCTCAGGAGGACCAACAGTGTTTTGGGTGGCAGGCTGGCAGACAGCAAGTACACCAGAGGCTGGTAGGCTTTCAAGGAGTGCCTCTAATGTGCTCTCTGTGTGCATGTATTGAGAAGTCCTTCCCTGGAATTGGTGTGGGCTTATCAATATGAGCTGTTTGATACAAACATCCCTATCTTCAGTAAAGCCATCTTGTAGCTGGGGAACTCATTGACCAGTGTCCAGCACATGCATTTAAATTGGCTTCCCTGGCCACTTGCTATGTCCCGAGAATTGACACACTCGGCATGGGCATATCTGCTCTTGCAGGTATGCCCTCCCATGTAATATGCACCTTGTCGTAGGGCTGTCAGGCCTGCTAGCATGGGGACATGGAATACAGGGATGTGACATCTCTGATTTTCCTTTTGGTCTGCACCAAGACACGCAGCCTGCAATGGCAGCCTGTCATGTCCTTGTTGAGAGGGTAGCCATAGGGTGGTACAATTCGTGCTGCAGCTCTTAGGTATCCTCTTTAGCACCTTGGACCAGGGTACCATTTATGAGGGACTCAGTTGTAGAGGATTTGCCAGGTGGGGAATATTATACAGTTTAGTGAAAATCTGGCACTACTGACTTGGTTAGCAGGAACCCAGTGCACTTTCAATCATATTAGATAATACGCAAGAAGTGGGGGGCTAACCATGTCAACAAGAAGCACTTTCTTACAATTGTCCGTGCCGGATGCGATGTGTGGTGCCTTAATAGGCTCCATTTCCCCAGTACGCTGACATCCTTTCCCCCTTTTCCATGCCATCTGCACAGATCCAAGAGCTCCCCTCAATCAGTTTTTAATTTATTTTTCTTAACCGTTCTCATTTGAACAGTGTGCCTTGTGTTTGCAGTCTCCCACAAAACTGACCCGTTTCTAGCCTTGTGGTGCAGGCCAATGGCTGACAGGCCTCCACTTTGTGTTTTTTCTGTCTGGAACAGCACCACAACTCCATTGCATGTGTGGATTGCAGGACTGAATCTGAAGGCCTTTGGCAAGCAGGGCCATGAAGCTTCTCTGCACCGCTCGGTCCTGTTCTTGAGGGAGTTCCATGGACAGCTCACTCACGTCGGTTTTTACTTCAATCCTGGACAACTTCAGGTAAGTCCCACAAAACGTTGAAGCGCTCTTATACTTCATGTAGTTTCATTCATCGGATGACATGTGGGAACAAAGCCACAAATCCAGAACCCACCCCCAGGTCCTCTCTGTGGAACCAGAGTGACACTGGGTCTGCTTGGTGCTTCCCAGAGCAACCCCCACCTAACAATTTTATGGAGCCAGGAGCCTCATTTTTGGGCAGTTGAACCCCTCTGGAGTGCCTTCCAACACTATGGGGTCAGGAAGGACTCGTACTGGAAGTCTGCCGGTGGGTCGTCCCTTGGCACCAGTTGGGCCTCAGGAACCTGTTGGTAGATCCAAATTGGCTGAGACTTCGCCACCTCATCTAGAGACTGTTCCAGTGGTGCTGTTCCTGGTGACACAGATGCCAATTGGCAGCATGAAACCCATTGTAATTCAAGACTGATATAGAGCTGGACCAACTTCACCAGACATCCGTTCCAGCACTGACCAGGCCCACACAACCTGAATTGGAGATGGAACCCTTTTCTACAGAAGGTCACTTTAAGGAACACGTGAGAAGGGGGATCTGAGGATCCTTATGGCTATTCTGACAAAACCCTGCAGAGTCCATTGCTGACTACAGCTGCTGTTAGGCCCTGGGTGATGCCAGTGGTGTGGGTACCTCACCAGACTTGCACCACTTGATGTCCTCCTACAGTGGCTACAGAGGAAAGAGGGTGGGGAGTGATTTCCTTAGTGATAGTGGGACAGAGGGCAGCAAGGTCCTGCGCTTTCAACTGGCCACGTTTTAGGTCAAGACCAGTATCCTGACTGAGGTGCGTCTGTCCAGGGTATACCCTCAGAAACTGTTCTCCCCTTGAATAAATCCTTCTCTCGTGTCCTTGGGAGCTGGGCCAAGCTCTGCACAGGCATTCCTGTGCACAGAACTATCTCCCACTAACTTTACCCTGTTCCAGTGGGCCCAGCCTTCCTTTCCCAGCATTCTTCTCCTGACAGCCTGGTGGTCAAGGCCTCAACCACAGATACATCTGTTACCACTGGATACTGAATCCAAGAGGTTGCATAGCTTTTGGAAAGAGGATTTTCTCTTCCACCATCCTCTCTGCAGTCTGAACACTCCATGATCATTGAGCTGTTAATCACCCATATCCTGCACAGTATAAGAATAAGTGCTGCCTATGGTCTCATAGACCCAAGCCTTACAGGCACTGAAACTTTCACAGTTGGATGCTGTTTGGATATGGTTGACTCGCTGGGCAGAGCCATTGCTTCCAAGGTGTTACTCCAATGTCACGCCTGGCTGAAGACAATTGGCTTTTGGTGGCATGGCTAGGCATTCCTTATGGACATGTCCTTCGATGGCACTCTCCTTTTGGCAACAAGACTGATTCGGCGCTTGAGCATTTTAGAGAGTAGGGCCACCGGTAGGTCTTTAGGGTCCACTCTGGCCTGTGACTGCCACATCCTGCCCCTTCTGTGGCTACAGCAGGGGCTTTGTCGCATCCTTTTCCTCTTGACCTCCACAGCCAGCAGGCATCTTAGTCCTTTTGTGTCCGCAGCTTCCACAAGGCTGGTGAGAACTGGAGGTTAACCCCCTACTCTGCCCTCCCAGCAGCCATAACCTCAAAGCCACTTAAGTTTGCCCTCGTGAGCACCCAGTTGGTGGCAGGATTCGGCACAACCAGCCCCAATGGCAACCCATCATGTTAGGCAAATGGATGCTTAAGATTAAGCGGGGCTATGCCCTACTTTTCCAACAGACCCCACTACCTTCCCCCGCGATCAGCTGATGGAGTACCACCTTTCTATCTTGTACCTGCTTTTCTGGCCAAAGGAGCTATTGAGTGGGTGCTGGCATCAGCAGTAGGTTGTGGTTGCTGTTTCCACTCCTTTCTGGTGCTAACCAAGATGGAGGCCTCGTCCTAGACTTTACCTTTACCTTTTCAAGTACTTCATGGGAAGGAAAATTTAAACATGCTCACTCTGGCTCAGGTACTTTTGGCACTCAACCCTAGAAACTGGTTGGTAGCAATGGGCTTGCAGGACGCCTACTTCCATGTCCCTGGTCTGCCCGTTCACAGCAATACCTGCAGTTCATGATAGGCCAACAGCATTATCAGATTGCTATGCTCCCCTTACCAGTGCTCCTCCGGTGTTACCCAATGTGTGAGGGCAGTGGTTGCAGCACATCTGCGGAGGTCAGGGGGTCCAGTCTTCCCCTACCTAGACTAGTGGTTGAAAGCGGGATTGCCCCAGACTGTTCTCACACCTCTATAGTACTGCAGACCTCCTGCATTCACTGGGGTTCACTATCTACATGTGCTGAAGTCACACCTGACTGACTCTTTCATCTGAGCTATTCTGGACCAAGCAGTTTCTGGGTTATCCTCTGGAACAGTGAGTCGAGTATAAGCAGGTTATGATTCTAATTTTTCAGCTTCTGTCCTGTGTTTCACTGAGACTGATTCTGAGGCTGCTGGGTCTCAGCCTCCTACATCCTGCTGGTAAAACATCCCTACTGGTGCATGTGGGCTCTGCAGTAGGATCTAAAGTCCATTGAGCAGAGCATCTGGGGGAATCTCATCTCATCTCATCTCATCTCATCTCATCTCATCTCTGATCTGGTCCAGACAGAAAACTGCTAAAGCTCTGCAGTGAGGGATTGTGTACCATGATTGGGTCAGAGGTCCACTCTCTTCTTACCCAGAACTCACTATAATGACACTCACTGCTTCTGGGATTTTGAGGGGGGGGGCCCGGGGGGGGGGGGGTAGAGAGGAGGCGCGGCATCTGGGAGAGATGGAGATCGGAGGGCTGTTTCTAGTGGAATCACAGCTCCACATTAGCCTATTAGAACAGTGATCAATTCGCCTGGCATTGAGTTTCCTCCTATTGAGGGAAGGCTGGTTCAGTTGTTCAGACAACACCACTGCCATGTGACATTGCAACAAGCAGGTTAGTATTTTCTGTATATGGCTTGAACATCAGGGCATTTTTGTGGTGGTTCAAACATCTGGCAGGCTTTCTGAACTGATAGAGCAGACACTCAGTAGTTGATGACTTGTGGATTACAAATGGTGTCTAATTTAGAGGTGGTGCAAGGTCTTTTCAGAGACTAAGGCGAAACTTGGTTTGATCTATTTTCCACTGCAGCGTCAGCACTTCTGTGCCCCGGAGCTTCAAAGGCAGCTCTTGCTCACAGGGATGTATTGTCTAGAGTGGAGTTGAGGGTTTCTGTATGCCTTTCCACCAATACCACTCCTGTCCAGAGTTCACAAGATCAGGAACGACCAGGTCCAAGTAATTGCTTCGGAATAGGTGAAGTCTGGGATCCTTCACTCCTAACTGCATGAGCATTTGTATTCCAATCAGGCTGATGTCCTCCAATCAGGCTGCTCCTTCAGGAGGGTCTCCTGTCACAGCAGTAGGCCAGGTTCCTGTATCTGAATCTGCATTTAATAAATGCATTGAGATTTTAATGCCTCATCCAAGGGCAATGCTATATAGATGAACTGGTTGGGAATATTTGCCTACGCTCTTCTCCCGCTCCTCCTTCAGTACGTGCTTCAGAAGCTCAGTCAAACTTTTCTCACTACTCCTAGTGGCACCTACATGTGCAATCCAACCATGGATCACCACTCTGCTGGGACCCATCAGTAGCACCTCACAAGATTTCCCCTCGACCTGGACCTTCTCACTCAGAACCAAGGTCAGATCAGGCCCCAAAATCAGAGCTGAATCTTGCAGTTTGGCTCATGAAGTCCTAGAAGACTGGTATCTTTATATCTACCTCAAGAATGTATGGACATTCTTTAAGAAGCATGCAAACCAACCACTAGAGAATGTTATGCAGCAAAGTGGAAACGCTTTGTTCACTATTGCATTTCTAAAAACTGGGACCCTTTCCAAGTGTTGGGACAAAATATCATTTTGTATCTTTATGTGCAGAAAGCAAACCTGGCAATATCTCGAAGATTACATTTAGCAGCCGTAGGCGCTTGTCTTCAAAACAGATAACATTCTATTTTTACAGTCCTGTCAAAGGCTTTTATGGAAAGACTAAAGTGATACCACCAAGGTTACCTCAGTACCTTCTTGGAATCTTAATATAGTACTCATTAGACTTATGGGGCTACCTTTGAACCACTACATTCATGCCCTCTGCAGTTTTTTTCATGGAAAGTAGTCTTAGTTGCAGTCACTTCCCTGAAACATTTAAGTGAGCTCCAGGCATTAACATTATAAGAACCATTTTTCCAAATAGTGGTTCTTCACACTAACTCAAACTTGCTACCAAAGGTAGTAGCTCAATTCCATCTCAAACTTTTTTTTTTCCCCATCACATGATTGAGTTGCTGAAAGAGCCCTACACATGTTATATGTGAAGTGTGCTTATGTTCTATATTGATATGGATTGTTAAATGAATCTGATCTTATGCATAAGCTAAGAGGCCCCTACCTATTACCCAAGAGCACATTCAACATGTAAAGGTGCATCTATGGCATTTCTAGGGAAACCTGACATTTGTAAGGCAGCTACATGGTTATCACCACACACTTTCACTAAACTATTTTGGATGTTTTAGCACTCCAAGCAAATGGAAGTCTGGCAGCGCTGCATATTTTTTCAAAGCTCAAACCCAGAGGCTAGACACTGCTTTAGTCTGTGCAGAGCATCTACAGCCACACATGCTATCAAACTGAAAATGTTACCCAGTAAGCATCTTTGGGGCATGTAGTGATGTAGATTCATGTGTGCTAACCCACCTCACCTGGCACCTGTGGCTGTTAGTCTTTTGATATGCATTTTTATGCATGGTTATTTAATTTGCTTATTTTTACACTACACACTTCACCGCGGGAAAACAATCTGAAGATGGAGTTCCAGACCATGCACATTGCCAGCAAGAGTCGCCGCTCGTGACAAGATAATTTGTCAACCTTCCAGACCCAACGCTAGATGGTGGAAGTATGCAGAGCATGTAAATCTACAGCACTACATGTCCCAAACGGATGCTTACTGGGTAAGTAACATTCCTTTTTGTTAATCTGCGGGTTATGCAGCAGATGATGGATCGTGTGGCAAATTCAGCAAATCTAGAATTATGTGAGAATCTCCACAGCTGCACAATTTCATAATTCCAGTGGCCCTGCTCATCAGGCAGACTTGTTTTCACAGCATGGTTAGGCCTTCACCCAGACATCTCTGGCAATGCTTACTCAAGAGTTACCTGTATGCTTTCATGTCTTCCCTGATCTGCTGTCATGGATGTGTCACTCACATGTTTCTGAAAAGATTTCATTTATTGGCTGTTCTTGTGTCTTCTGTTTGAGCCAATGCATAGTTGTCCAGTTTGTCTTCAAAACTGCGTTAAGTTATTTACTTCTATATTGAGTGTTGCAGCCTCTGTTCACCTGTCGCAATTCATCACTACCCTTGACAGGCAGGCGCTGCAGACCATACCAAGGTGCGGGATTTGCCTTAATGGCTTAGTCGCAACTTCTAACTTCCCTTCCCCCCCTATCCCACTCACGCAATCTTGTACTAAACTACCATACTCCAAAGAAAAAAACAATTCATTGTTATAGCTCTTACTGAGAATTGTTGGAGCCAAGAATGTAGAGGAGGCGGTCAAACTCACCAGTTTTCATTGGGTCTTCTGTACTGATCTATGCCTTGACGGGGACATGGCTGTGACCTGTGACAAGGACATGCTGCATTCATGGCTCTCGCCAGAGGCATTCTGGTACACATCTGCTGGGTTGGTAATTGGTTATTGCTACATAATGTTAAACATCATTGCCTTGCAGCCCAAGCACTCCGACTAATGCATTGGATGGGCTGTGCTGCTTTATTTCCTTGGTTAATTGGCACTACCCATTCCCACTCATGTTTAACGTGAGGTGCCTGCAGGAAGATGTATCAGTCATCTTAGTGACCTACCTTAATATCTGCTGGTTCAATCTTACTGCAGATTCCTCACCACCCTTTCCCTCAAGCCAGCTGCAATATAGACTATCCGAGACATGCAAATAAGATATGTGCTGTTATTGTTGATGTAAATGTTGCTGTTGGTCCTCTCCATATACCTTGCTAGGATGCAGTTGAAGTACCAGGAACTGAGGTCTCTATGCAGGGTGCTGTTGATTATTCACCCATATCATCTTTGAAGAACCTTCCTGGCACCACAGGACGCAGCTTGAAGAGTCCTTGCCTGAGAAGATTCAGACATTGTTTAAATAGAAGAAAAAAACTGTGCCTCAGATCTGAAAATGGTTAGACTGACACCATTCACTCACTGAGAGAAGATTGTGGGTTAACATTTCACCATTTAAACCTTGGCTACTGGGGACTCTCAGCCAGCTGACTGGCAATTATTCAAGCATGTGAATCCATGAAGAGTACAAATTGTCGAAGAATTACAGTACCATGTAAGTAACTTTTCTTGCTGTCGGCAGAGCGCTACGGTGCCTAGCCAAGGTTAGAAAGCACTATGGAAATGCCACAGCACTACAATAGTTTCTGGGGATTGGCATTAAGGTAAGGCTTCTAATCTTCACAAGACTGAGTTATTACCAGCAGCTCATCGCTGACTGACTGCCAGCCAACATCAAATTTAGTTGGTTGCCTAAAAGTAAAGCTGTCAAAATGCATGGAATGCAGGAAGACCTGGGGTGTTCCTGTACGTATCTTACTTCTGACACTTGTAGCACTGCTTGCCAGTTGATGCACTTAATTTAAGACCTTTTGAAAATAGAGCTCTTAGAAATTGATAGCAGATGTACAGGTATTTTGGCTTAGCTAAAGGATCATTGGAGTAAGGGTGGATATGGTCTTGAACGTTGCATGCTTTTAATTTCATTGTTTTTCTTTTCAGCATATAGACTTTTTAAACCTTTCAGATAATTGCATGCTTAGGTTGGTGGTCTGGGTACATGAGCATATTGTACTTGGTGCCATGCACTGACCAGTGTTTATTAGAATTCATGCTAATTTTATAACATTTCATAATATTCTTACTAACTTAAAGGTATAAAAATGGTTATCCTGACCTTGCAAATGCTGCCTACTTAACTCTTGAATCGATTTTTCAGATCTTGAAGCCTGCAGAGAAGAAAAAGCCAAATGCAAACAGACCTGTAACTCCACCAAGAGGCATGATCACCAAGCAAGCAAAGAAATGAGTCCTTTTGACATTTCCTAATCGGACTTGTAATATAGTATATAACTTCCATTTTTAAGATGTCCTTTTGTGTTACTGTGCACTGGTTAGCTTGCTCAAAATAGATGTATGTTTATTTTGATTTTAATGAATGAGTTGCTGTATTTAACAGCAAGGCGAGACTGAATGTTTTTCCTCCTCCCTATCCTGCCCTTTGACCTCAATTGGAGTGCAGTTTTTAAAAGGTCTCTGAACTTTACAAATTACTGTACTCTCCTTTCAATGGACTTTCTCGGTTTCATCTTGTACAGTCCATGTGGAATGTAAATGCTTGTTTTCTTAAGGATCTGAAGAGGGCACTAGTGTGCTGGTGAAAAGCTCTAATCGTAATCTCTATAATTTGCGTATGTTACTACAAACCACTGTGAACCATTTTTTATTCCACAACGTTAAAAGGGATTGTTTTTGTCATGTTCACCCTTGTACAGCTGTGAAACACCCCCAACTTCACCAGCATCACTGGTTTGATGTATATTTAATTAAAGCACATTTCCCATACTGTAAACTTTAAATGACAATTAAAGCCATGATTTTAAATGTTGGAGTGACAATTTCTTCATGTTTGCAAATGGAAACTTATCTGAAAGTACACCTATTCATAGGGATTGAATTCTGTAGGCATGTTAGTGCCAAATTCCAAAGCAGTTGAAGGTTTTTGCAGTGGCAGGATTGCGAAATTTGATGTCTTTGCAGCCCATCCACGAGTGAATTGGTGAAGGTGCTGTTTGCATTTTGTTTACAAAATGCACTGTCAACAAGCACCACTGTTGTAAGCAAAAGAAAAACTGATGCATACCAAGCTGCCCATTCATTTTAAATGCCTAGAAACATCAAGGAGTTGGATTTGTCTTTCGAATATCTGCTCTTTCAGGTTGATCCTTTTTTTAAATAAAGTATGTTGTGAGCCCCTGTGTACAGTAAATCTGTTTAAGCTACTGTGTACCACTTTGCAGGTACACCTAATTTTCAACAATCATTTTTGTATTTATATATCTGAAATTTAAGTTTGCCTTAGTCTTTACCATGTGTTCCTCATTAAATTTATAAACCCTTATTCCATCTCAGTGCTTGGTGACTGAACACTTTAAATGGAGGTCGGAAATTCCAACATAATCAAGGAAGCCCCCTTTGAAGGCAACCATTTATTTTTAATATTGATCGTGAGAATTTGAATTTGGGGAGTATTAGCACCCAGCTCAAGGAATAATTACAACCCATGTCCTGGTGAGCCGTTAGTCACGAAATTAACCAGAGCTCAACCCCTGATAGTGTTTGAAGTATTTACGCAGTACCAGAACAGTAAAAGTTGAAATGCAAAACGATAAATTACAAACAACTAAGTAAAACTTAATTATACCAGAATGACAAACCCAATAAGGAGGACCAAATATATGTCTGTGTTAGGTGGCATGTGTAGCTGCAGATACACATACTGTGCACTGTTCCTGCAATCTGGTGTTGGGCTCGGAGTGTTACAAGTTGTTTTCCTTCGAAGAAGTCTTTTCGAGTCACTGGACCGAGTGACTCCTCCCTTTCCGCTCCATTGCACATGGGCATCGACTTAATCTTCGATTGTTTTCTTTCCGCCATCGGGTTCGGACTTGTTCCTCTTCGCTCTGGTTTTTCGATTCAGAAATATTTTTTAAAAAACACTGAAAATCGTTGGTGTTTTCGATCGCAAACCATCTTGCATCGACACCAGCGAAACTCCTTCAGTTGCCCTTCGGGGCACCCGTGCCTGGTCGGCCCGACTGCAGGAAGCGTTGTAGCCTCATGGACCGGACCCGTTCCAATTCTGCCCTCAGTGCCACGCAAAATATCCATACACGGATAAACATCAGGTCTGTAATCTGTGTTTGTGAACAGATAACCAAGAGGATACTTGTGAGGCCTGCAGGTCCTTCTGTTCCAAGAAGACCTTGAGGGATCGAAGGGCGAGACGACTACAAATGGCGTCAAAGTATCGAACACCTTGATGTCTAAGAAGAGGAGATGGCCATCTCCATTCAAGGATCTGACTCGGATGAATCAGACGTGGACCGACCACCGACAGCAGGCCAACACATGAGTACTCCTGCCCCTACCCAAACCCAGAGTCAGTCCAAGACCAAACAAAAGGTCTCGGACGCTACTGCTGAAAGGTCATGGCTCTACCCGGAAGAAATTAAGCGGTGACCAAGCAACACCTTCGACACCGAAAAAGGCCACACACATCGAAGTCTTTGGAGTTGAGACAGTCTCCGAAAAAGTTCGACATCGACTCATCAAATCAAAACCCCGAAAGACTTTCGGAACTGAGGCCTACTATCACATGGGCATTTCGGTACCGAAAAAAACAGCTTCGAAGCCGGAAAAAGCCTCATATACAGAGGAACATGGACTTTCTAAGCAGATGAAAGAAAGCCATAGATTTGAGGAGGAACTTTTACAGGTAGAATTTGAGACCAGCCTGGATACAGATCCACAAGGATACTGGAAAAATCCTCAGCACCTCCCCTCAAATTTAAAAAGAAACTGGCTTCCGTTTAGCCAAAGGCTAACCTCTCCACCTAAACATAGCACCTCCTAGACAAGTTTTGGCTAGGGCTGCTGCTTTCCACAATGTAAGCATGCATACTGAACCACTAGAGGAGGACTTTTTTTAATACCTTGTCCTCCACACATACATCTTATCAAAGTCTACCCAGGCATGATCAGACATGCCCAACAGATTTTTCAGGAGCCGGTTAAGGGAAGGGTCTTAACACCAAGGGTAGAGAAGAAATATAAACCACCACCGTCTGGCCTGGTATTTAATCACCCAACAGCTACCGCCAGATTCGACTCCATCTTAGATTGTTTTCTTTCTGCCATCAGGTTCGGACGCGTTTCTTTCACTCCGGTTGTTCGAGTTGGAAAAGTACTACAAACTCTCTAAATTAGTCATTGTTTTCGATCGAGTACCATCTATCATCGACACCTCGGTACCAGCGGACACAGATCTCTACTTGCCCTTCGGGGCACCCGTGCCCAACTTAAACCTGGTCAGCCTGACCAAGTCTTGTCGAAGCCTCATAGACTGGACCTCGTTTAGATTCTGCCCTTGGTGCCACGCCAAGTATCCTTACACGGACCAACATCTAGTCTGTAACCTGTGTATCTCCAGACCACCGAGAGGATATTTGCAAGGCCTGCAGATCCTTCCGCTCGAAAATGACTGCGTGACCGACTAGAGCGAAGGTTAGAGATGGTGTCCAGAAGCACTGAACGCCTTGACACAGAATAAGATGATCCACACCGCAGTCTCCGTTCGGGGGTCCCACTGATCAAGAGTGACGACCGGCCAATAACAGCAGGCCAGCACATGAGTACGCTTGCACCGACCCAATCCAAGCCCAAATACAAGGCCTCGGGATGCCACTGCCAGAAGGCCATGGCTCCACCTGTAAGAAAACTACTGGTGACCAAGCAACATCTTCGGCACTGAGAGGCCACACCACTGAAGCCTTCGGACTCAAGCCGAGGCACAGGCTCTGAAATCCTTAAGCATAGACCCATCGAGCTGAAGCCCCGAAAATTCCTCCCGGAGCCGAGGCCAACAACTACTCCAGGCCTTTCGATCCTGAAGAAACCTGCTTCAGAACTGAAAAAACATACATATACCGAGCAGCGTGGACTTTCCAAGCCATTGAAAGAAAGCCATAGATTTGCGGAAGAACTTGCGTAAATGGAGGAATTTGACGAAAAACAGGCCAGAATCCAAATTCATAAAGACACTGGCAAAATCCTCACTGCACCTGCTCTAACAGAGGAAACTGGCCTTTCAAGGACATTTGGACACTGACCAGCCACTGGCTAAAGTGCTAAAACCGAGACAAATCTCTGCCTCCTCAGTTCTCACCTCAACAGTCTCCTCCTCACCTGTCTCCCCACTTATTACCCCCACTGCACAGTCTCCAGTACAGTCTGCACAATCACACCAGGATGAGACTGACCCATGGGACCTTTATGATTATCCCATTTCTGACAATAGTCCAGAGTGCTATCCGTCAAAGCAGTTACCTCCCAGAGGATAGCACCTCATACACACAGGTTCTATATAGGGCAGCGGCATATCATAACGTAGCCATGCACACAGAACCTCTTGAGGATGATTTTTTATTTAACACGTCCTCAACTTACGCCACCTACCAGTCTACCCATGCTTCCTGGCATGTTACAACATGCACATCAAATCTTCCAGGAACCAGTTAAAGCAAGAGCGATCACTCCAAGGGTAGACAAATATAAGCCAGCTCCTTCAGACCCAGCTTTTATTACCCAACAGCTACCCCCAGATTCCGTAGTGGTCAGCACAGCAAGGAAGAGGGCTAACTCCCAGTCGTCTAGGGACGCACCCCCACCAGATAAAGTACAAAATGTGGTGCTGCTGGTAAAAGGGTGGCATCACAGGCAGCTAATCAATGGCATATAGCCAATTACCAAGCGCTAATGGCCAGATAAGACAGGGCCCACTGGGGCAAGATGAAAGACATTATCCAGCATCTCCCCAAAGATCAACAGAAGAGAGCCCAGCAAGTAGTAGAGGAGGGACAGGCAATTACCAACAATCAGGTCGGCGTTAGACTCCGCAGACACAGCCGCAAGAACTATTAAAACGGCTGTCACCATTAGGTGACACGCATGGCTTAGGTCGTCAGGCTTTAAACCTGAAATCCAGCAGGCTGTACTTAACATACCTTTTAACGAACGCCAACTGTTTGGCACACAGGTTGATACAGCCTTTGAGAAAATGAACAAAGATGCCGACCCTGCCAAAGCTATGGGGCACTTTACTCAACTCAATACAGAGGCTTGTTTTGAAAGCCTCCATATAGGGGAATCTTTAGACCCCCAAACATCTGAGCCATCTACCTCCCAATCCAAACCCTCTTACCAGACACAATACCAGAGGGGGGGGGGGGTTTCGGGGAACCTACAGAGGACAATTTCCCAGATCTAGAGGAAAATATCAGCCCACGCATACCAAACAGTGACTTCACCCACATCTTCCCTCCCAACACTTCAGTGGGTGTGGAACTTTTGCAGTCTTCCTCCCCCAGGTGGTTACCCATCACAACAGACAATTGGGTCTTATCCATTATCCAACATGGTTACCACAGAGTTCACATAAACTCCAGATATACCCTCAAAACCACACACTCTCCTCAACACATTTCAATGTTGCAAACAGAGGTACAGTCACTATTACTCCAACAAGCCATAGAGCTTGTGCCACATCAAAGAGGAACAGGGGTTTACTCCCTGTATTTCCTCATTCCCCAAAAAGATGGAACATTGAGACCAATACTAGATCTCAGAACTCTCAATTGTTACCATGTGAAAGTGTTCTGATAGGATGCAACACTACAGGATGTAGTCCCATTGTTCCAACAAAGAGTTTATGGCAACACTGGATCTAAAAGATGCATATTTTCACATACCCATCTGTAGGAAGTTGGCTCTGTATGCACTATTTCAAAGTAAGGAATAGTATGCACAGAGTCCAAGGGGTTCCCCTTAGAGGTAAGATAGTGGCAAAAAGAGATAATACTAATGCTGTATTTTGTGGTAGTGTGGTCGAGCAGTAGGCTTATCAAAGGAGTAGTGTTAAGCATTTGTTGAACACACAGGCAATAAATGAGGAACACACACTCCGACAATTCCAGGCCAATAGGTTTTTGTATAGAAAAATATATTTTCTTAGTTTATTTTAAGAACCACAGGTTCAAGATTTACATGTAATACTTCAAATGAAAGGTATTGCAGGTAGGTACTTTAGGAACTTTGAATTAGCAAAATAGCACATACAGTTTTCACATAACTCATATATAGCTATTTTAAAACTAGACAGTGCAATTTTCAACAGTTCCTGGGGGGGAGTAAGAGTTTGATAGTTTTTGCAGGTAAGTAAACCACCTACAGGGTTCAAGTTTGGGTCCAAGGTAGCCCACCGTTTGGGGTTCAGAGCAACCCCAAAGTTACCACACCAGCAGCTCAGGGCCGGTCAGGTGCAGAAGTCAGTGGTGCCCTAAAACGCATAGGCTTCAATGGAGAAGGGGGTGCCCCGGTTCCAGTCTGCCAGCAGGTAAGTACCCGCGTCTTCGGGGGGGCAGACAAGGGGGTTTTGTAGGGCACCAGGGTGGACACAAGTCCACACAGAGTACACCCTCAGCAGCGCGGGAGCGGCTGGGTGCAGTGTGCAAACACACGTCGGGTTTTCAATAGGTTTCAATGGGAGACCAAGGGGTCTCATCAGCGATGCAGGCAAGGGGGGGGTGGGCTCCTCTGGGTAGCCACCACCTGGGCAAGGGAGAGGGCCTCCTGGGGGTCACTCCTGCACTGGAGTTCCGGTCCTGGGGGCTGCGGGTGCAGAGTCTTTACCAGGCGTCTGGATCTGAGAAGCAGGCAGTCGCGGTCAGGGGGAGCCTCTGGATTCCCTCTGCAGGCATCGCTGTGGGGGCTCAGGGGGGGCAACTCTGGCTACTCACGGTCTCGCAGTCGCCGGGGAGTCCTCCCTGAAGTGTTTGTTCTCCAAGTCGAGCCAGGGGCGTCGGGTGCAGAGTAGCAAGTCTCACGCTTCCGTGCGTGAAACGCAGGTTGTTTTAAAGTTGCTCCTTTGTTACAAAGTTGCAGTCTTGGGTGAACAGAGCCGCTGTCCTCGGGAGTTCTTGGTCCTTCTAGAGCAGGGCAGTCCTCTGAGGATTCAGAGGTCGCTGGTCCCTGGGGAGAGCGTAGCTGGAGCAGTGTCTTTAGAAGGGGGGAGACAGGCCGGTAGAGCTGGGGCCAAAGCAGTTGGTGTCTCCGTCTTCCCTGCAGGGTTTTTCAGCTTAGCAGTCCTTCTTAGGTTGCAGGAATCTGAGTTCCTAGGTTCTGGGGAGCCCCTAAATACAGAATTTAGGGGTGTGTTTAGGTCTGGGGGGTTAGTAGCCAATGGCTACTAGCCCTGAGGGTGGGTACACCCTCTTTGTGCCTCCTTCCAAGGGGAGAGGGGGTCACATTCCTATCCCTATTGGGGGAATCCTCCATCTGCAAGATGGAGGATTTCTAAAAGTCAGTCACCTCAGGTTGCCTTAGGAGCTGTCCTGACTGGCCAGTGACTCCTTGTTTTTCTCATTATCTCCTCCGGCCTTGCCGCCAAAAGTGGGGCCGTGGCCGGAGGGGGTGGCAACTCAACTAGCTGGAGTGCCCTGTGGTGCTGTAACAAAGGGGGTGAGCCTTTGAGGCTCACCGCCTGGTTGTTACAGTTCCTGCAGTGGGAAGTGTGAAGCACCTCCACCCAGTACAGGCTTTGTTACTAGCCACAGAGTGACAAAGGCACTCTCCCCATGTGGCCAGCAACATGTCTCTGGTTTTAACAGCCTGCCACACTAGTCAGCCTACACGGATAGTTGGTTAAGATTTCAGGGGGCACCTCTAAGGTGCCCTCTGGGGTGTATGTTACAATAAAATGTACACTGGCATCAGTGTGCATTTATTGTGCTGAGAAGTTTGATACCAAACTTCAGTTTTCAGTGTTGCCATTATGGTGCTGTTGAGTTCGTGCATGGCAGACTCCCAGACCATATACTCTTATGGCTACCCTGCACTTACAATGTCTAAGGTTTTGCTTAGACACTGTAGGGGCACAGTGCTCATGCACTGGTGCCCTCACCTATGGTATAGTGCACCCTGCCTTAGGGCTGTAAGGCCTGCTAGAGGGGTGACTTACTTATACTGCATAGACAGTGGGAGGTTGGCATGGCACCCTGAGGGGGGTGCCATGTCGACTTACCTGTTTTGTCCTCACTAGCACACACAAGCTGGCAAGCAGTGTCTGTTCTGAGTGAGGGGTCCCCAGGGTGGCATAAGATGCTGCAGCCCTTAGACCTTCCCTGGCATCAGGGCCCTTTGTACCAGGGGTACCAGTTACAAGGGACTTACCTGGATGCCAGGGTGTGCCAATTGTGGAAACAAAGGTACAGGTTAGGGAAAGAACACTGGTGCTGGGGCCTGGTTAGCAGGCCTCAGCACACTTTCAAATCAAAACTTAGCATCAGCAAAGGCAAAAAGTCAGGGGATAACCATGCCAAGGAGGCATTTCCTTACACCATCCATCCAGCGCACCGAAAAGATCTCAGGTTTGTAATACAAGGAAAACATTACCAGTTCAAAGTGTTACCTTTCAGGATAACAGTTCCCAGGGTATTTACAAAATGCCTTGCCGTAGTCACAGCATACTCTAAGACAACATATCCATGTCTTTCCATATCTCGACGACTGGTTAATAAAAGCCAACAGTCAAACACTGTGCCAAGATCATACACGTTATGTAATAAACACCCTACACACACTAGGGTTCTCAGACTACCAAAAATCACACCTACAACCAGCGCAAGTTCAACAGTATTTAGGAGCCACATTAAACACCCAAAGAGCACTTGTAAGCCCAAGTCCTCAAAGGGTACAATCATTCCACAACATATTACCAAGAATCCAGCCAAATCAACAGTACACAGTCAAATTTGTCATGAAACTGTTGGGCATGAGGGCATCATGCATCGCCATTGTCCCAAATGCAAAACTAAACATGCGGCCCTTACAACAGTGCCTTGCAAAATAATGGTCACAGGCACATGGTCATCTTCAAGATGTAGTGTTGATACAGCCACACACATCTCGCTTCAGTGGTGGAATTCCACAAATTTAAACAAAGGGCGGCCATTTCAGGACCCTGTGCCTCACGCCATTCTTGCAACAGATGCATCAATGATTGGATGGGAGCACATCTCAACAATGGCAACATTCAGGGACAATAGGATACCAAACAAAAACAACTTCACAAAAATCACTTGGAACTGCTAGGGTATTCCTAGCACTAAAAGCTTTTCAACCTCTTGTTCACAAACACATTCTCATCAAAACAGACAATACGACAACAATGCACTACTTGAACAAACAAGGAGGAACCCACACATCACAACTTTGTCTTCTAGCACAAAAAATTTGGCATTGGGCAATTCACAACATTCACCCTGTAGCACAGTATATTCCAGGGATTCACAATCAATTAGCAGACGGTCTCAGCCGGGATCATCAGCAAACACACGAGTGGGAAATTCACCCCCAAGTACTTCATGTGCTTTCGCCAATGGGGAACACCAGACATAGATCTATTCGCCACCAGCCAGAACGCAAAATGCCAAAACTTCGCATCCTGGTACCCACACCCTCTATCCAAGGGCAATGCTCTGTGGATCAACTGGTCCGGGATATTTGCTTACACTTTTCCACCTCTCCTTCCATTTCTGGTCAACAAACTGCATCAAAACAAACTCATACTTATAGCGCCAACGTAGCCACGTCAACCATGGTACACAACATTATTAGACCTGTCACTAGTACCGCACATCAAACTACCAAACAGGCCGGATCTGTTGACACAAAAACAAATGATCAGGCACCCCAATCCAGCAGTACTCAATCTAGCAATCTGGCTCCTGAAGTCTTAGAGTTTGGATATCTACATCTTCCACCAGAATGTATGGAAGTAATTAAACAAGCAAGAAAACCCACTACCAGGCAGTGCTATGCAAACAAATGGAAAAGGTTTGTCTTTTACTGCCAATCCAAACACAAAACCTCTTGCCGCAGCCATACAAGACATTGTAAGTTATTTACTTCATCTCCAAAAAGCAAATTTAGCTTTTTCATCATCAAAATACATATCGCAGCTATTTCGGCCTATTTACAAAATATACAAAACAAGTCTCTATTTAGAGTGCCTATCAAAGCCTTCATGGAAGGTCTAAAACGTATCATACCTCCAAGAACACCACCAGTACCTTCATGGAATCTCAATATTGTACTCACATGGCTCGGGTCCACGGTTTGAACCCATGCATTCGTGTCAACTTCAATTTCTAACGTGGCATGTAGTATTCCTCGTTGCAATCACTTCATTACGAAGAGTTAATGAAATGCAAACATTCACTATTGAACAACCCTTTATACAAGTACACAAGAATAAGGTTGTACTTCGCACAAACCCAAAATTCCTACCTATAGTCATCCCACCGTTTCATTTAAATCAAACAGTGGAACTTGCAGTCTTCTTCCCACAGCCGGATTCGGTAGCAGAAAGAGCGCTCCATACATTCGACATTAAAAGAGCTGTAATGTATTACATTGATGGAACAAAATCATTTAGAAAGACTAAACAGCTGTTTTGTCGCATTCCAAAAACCCCATACTGGTAATCCTATCTCAAAACAAGGTATAGCCAGATGGATAGTAAAGTGCATCCAAGCCTGTTACCTAAAGGCTAAAAGACAGCTATTATGAATACCGAAAGCACAGTCCACCAGGAAGAAAGGAGCAACAATGGCATTTCTAGGAAATATACCAATCACAAATCTTTAAAGCATCCACTTGGTCAACACTTCATACATTTACCAAGCATTACTGTGTTAGCAACACAACAAGCCACAGTAGGACAGGCTGTACTGAGAACACTTTCAAACAACTTCAACAGGCTGACCACCGCTTATGGGAGAACTGCTTTGTAGGCTATGCATAGCATGTGTATCTGCAGCTACACATGCCATTGAACGGAAAATGTCACTTACCCAGTGTACATCCGTTCGTGGCATGTTCTGCTGCAGATTCACATGCACCCTCCCTGGGAGCCTGTAGCCGTTTAAGTTACATTTAAATTTGTATGTGTGTATATATATATATATATATCTATATATCTCTATTCCATTGCATGGACATCTTTCTTTACACTCTCACTCCTACCTTACCCTCTGCAGGGAAAACAATCTAAGATGGAGTTGATGCCCATGCGCAATGGAGCCGAAAAGGAGGAGTCACTCGGTCCCATGACTCGAAAAGACTTCTTCGAAGAAAAACAACTTGTAACACTCCGAGCCCAACACTAGATGGCAGGACCTGTGCATAGCATGTGAATCTGCAGCAGAATATGGCACGAACAGATGTACACTAGGTAA
Source organism: Pleurodeles waltl (assembly GCF_031143425.1). Taxonomy (NCBI): domain Eukaryota; kingdom Metazoa; phylum Chordata; class Amphibia; order Caudata; family Salamandridae; genus Pleurodeles; species Pleurodeles waltl. The sequence goes on from NC_090450.1 coordinate 908,573,512, forward strand.
GTGTAAGGAAATGCCTCCTTGGCATGGTTACCCCCTGACTTTTTGCCTTTGCTGATGCTATGTTTTGAATTGAAAGTGTGCTGAGGCCTGCTAACCAGGCCCCAGCACCAGTGTTCTTTCCCTAACCTGTACTTTTGATTCCACAATTGGCACACCCTGGCATCCAGGTAAGTCCCTTGTAACTGGTACCCCTGGTACCAAGGGCCCTGATGCCAGGGAAGGTCTCTAAGGGCTGCAGCATATCTTATGCCACCCTGGGGACCCCTCACTCAGCACAGACACACTGCTTGCCAGCTTGTGTGTGCTGGTGAGAACAAAACGAGTAAGTCGACATGGCACTCCCTCAGGGTGCCATGCCAACCTCACACTGCCTATGCAGTATAGATAAGTCACCCATCTAGTAGGCCTTACAGCCCTAAGGCAGGGTGCACTATACCATAGGTGAGGGCACCAGTGCATGAGCACTGTGCCCCTACAGTGTCTAAGCCAAACCTTAGACATTGTAAGTGCAGAGTAGCCATAAGAGTATATGGTCTGGGAGTCTGTCAAACACGGACTCCACAGCACCATAATGGCTACACTGAAAACTGGGAAGTTTGGTATCCAACTTCTCAGCACAATAAATGCACACTGATGCCAGTGTACATTTTATTGTAGAATACACCCCAGAGGGCACCTTAGAGGTGCCCCCTGAAACCTTAACCGACTATCTGTGTAGGCTTACTGGTTCCAGCAGCCTGCCACAACCGAGACATGTTGCTGGCCCCATGGGGAGAGTGCCTTTGTCACTCTGAGGCCATTAACAAAGCCTGCACTGGGTGGAGATGCTAACACCTCCCCCAGGCAGGAGCTGTCACACCTGGCGGTGAGCCTCAAAGGCTCACCCCTTTGTACCAGCACCGCAGGACACTCCAGCTAGTGGAGTTGCCCGCCCCCTCCGTCCCCGGCCCCCACTTTTGGCGGCAAGGCTGGAGAAAATAATGAGAATAACAAGGAGGAGTCACTGGCCAGTCAGGACAGCCCCTAAGGTGTCCTGAGCTGAAGTGACTCTAACTTTTAGAACTCCTCCATCTTGCAGATGGAGGATTCCCCAATAGGATTAGGGATGTGACCCCCTCCCCTTGGGAGGAGGCACAAAGAGGGTGTACCCACCCTCAGGGCTAGTAGCCATTGGCTACTAACCCCCCAGACCTAAACACGCCCTTAAATTTAGTATTTAAGGGCTTCCCTGAACCTAAGAATTTAGATTCCTGAAACTACAAGAAGAAGACTGCTGAGCTCAAAAACCCCTGCAGAGGAAGAACAGAAGACACCATCTGCTTTGGCCCCAGACTTACCGGCCTGTCTCCTGCCTTCCAAAGAAACCTGCTCCAGCGACGCTTTCCAAGGGACCAGCGACCTCTGAATCCTCTGAGGACTGCCCTGCTTCAAGAAAGACACGAAACTCCCGAGGACAGCGGCACTGCTCCAAAAGAACTGCAACTTTGTTTCAAGGAGCAGATTTAAAGACCCCTGCAACTCCCCGCAAGAAGCGTGAGACTTGCAACACTGCACCCGGCGACCCCGACTCGACTGGTGGAGAACCAACACCTCAGGGAGGACCCTCCGGCGACTCCGAGACCGTGAGTAACCAAAGTTGTCCCCCCTGAGCCCCCACAGCGATGCCTGCAGAGGGAATCCCGAGGCTCCCCCTGACCGCGACTGCCTGAACTCCATTTCCCGACGGCTGGAAAAGACCCTGCACCCGCAGCCCCCAGCACCTAAAGGAACGGAACTCCTGTGCAGGAGTGACCCCCAGGAGGCCCTCTCCCTTGTCCAGGTGGTGGCTACCCCGAGGAGCCCACCCCCCTTGCCTGCAATGCTGAAGAGATCCCTTGATCTCTCATTGGAAACCCGACGCGTGTTTGCACACTGCACCCGGCCGCCCCCGCGCTGCTGAGGGTGTACTTTTTGTGCTGACTTGTGTCCCCCCCCCCGGTGCCCTACAAAACCCCCCTGGTCTGCCCTCTGAAGATGCAGGTACTAACCTGCTGGCAGTCCAGAACCGGGGCACCCCCTTCTCTCCATTGAAGCCTGTGTTTTGGGCACCTCTTTGACCTCTGCACCTGACCGGCCCTGAGCTGCTGGTGTGGTAACTTTGGGGTTGCTCTGAACCCCCAACGGTGGGCTACCTTGGACCCAAACCTGAGACTTGTAAGTGATTTACTTACCTGGCAAAACTAACAAAAACTTACCTCCCCCAGGAACTGTGAAAATTGCACTAAGTGTCCACTTTTAAAACCGCTTATTGTGTTTTATGTAAAAAGTATACATGCTAATGTAATGATTCAAAGTTCCTAAAGTACTTGCCTGCAATACCTTTCAAATGAGATATTACATGTAGAATTTGAACCTGTGGTTCTTAAAATAAACTAAGAAAATATATTTTTCTATAACAAAACCTATTGGCTGGATTTGTCTCGGAGTGTGTGTTCCTCATTTATTGCCTGTGTGTATGTACAACAAATGCTTAACACTACTCCTTTGATAAGCCTACTGCTCGACCACACTACCACAAAATAGAGCATTAGTATTATCTCTTTTTGCCACTATCTTACCTCTAAGGGGAACCCTTGGACTCTGTGCATACTATTCCTTACTTTGAAATAGTGCATACAGAGCCAACTTCCTACAGTAAGTGACATTTTCCATATATATATGTTCGATGGCATGTGTAGCTGCAGATACACATGCTGTGCACAGTCCGCCGTCTGGTGTTGGGCTCGGAGTGTTACAAGTTGTTTTTCTTCGAAGAAGTCTTTTCGAGTCACGAGACCGAGGGACTCCTCCCACTTCGATTCCATTGCGCATGGGCATAGACTCCATCTTAGATTGTTTTTTTTCTGCCATCGGGTTCGGACGTGTTCCTTTTCGCTCCGTGTTTCGGGTCGGAAAGTTAGTTAGAATCTCGGAAAAAAACGTCGGTATTGTTGCGTTCGGTATCGGGTTAGTTAGAACAAATCAACACCGAATTTTGAAGAGCTCCGGTGGCCCTTCGGGGTAATTTCGATCCCCCGTCGGGGCCTGGGCGGCCCGACCGCGTGCGACTTCAAGACTGATGGAACGGACCCCGTTCCGCTTCTGTCCAAAATGCCATAACAAATATCCTTATACGGATCAGCGTCTGGTCTGTAACTTGTGCTTGTCCCCCCGAGCACAAGGAGGATACGTGTGAAGCCTGTCGAGCGTTTCGGTCGAGGAAGACGCTGAGAGACCGAAGAGCCAGGAGATTACAAATGGCATCCACGCCGACAGGTTAACAACGGTTCGAGGAGGAAGAAGCTTTCTCCATCCACGAGTCGGATTCAGAAGAACTCGACGCCGAAGAAACAACAACCGTGAGTAAGACGTTGAAAATAAGGACTCACGAAAAGTCCACAAAAGCCTAGGGGACGCCACCGCCAACAGGCCATGGCTTAACCCAAAAACTAGGTGACTGACCCAAGGCACCAAAAAAGGGCATGCTGGTGTCTAAGTCATCCGACTCCAGTCGTGATACTGCCACACAGCAACCTCGGAGCCGAGACAGCGGCTCCGAGAAACTTCGGCACAGAGACAGCGGCACCGAAGAGATTCGGCACCGAGACACCGCGCCAAAACCAAAGAAAATTTCTTCGGAGCCGAAAAAGACTTCCGAAAAGGTTTCGGTCCCGAAACATCCAGCCTTGGAGCCGAAAACTAGTTCCTATACAGAGGAACAAGGGTTAACCACCCAATTACATAGATTTGGAGAGGAGCTTCAAGCTGTAGAGCCTGACTACACGCAGAGAAGGCTTCATATTCATGAAGACACAGGGAAGATAACCGCTCTTCCCCCAATCAAGATTAAAAGGAAACTTGCCTTTCAACAAGGGGACAAGCAACCACAGGCAAAGGTGGCAAAGAAAACAACCCCACCACCTTCTCCACCACCATCAACACATGCATCACCAGCGACAACTCCACCACTAATGCACTCACCAGCTCATACCACAATGAGTCAGGATGATCCCGATGCATGGGACCTCTACGATGCTCCAGTGTCTGACAATAGCCCAGACTCTTATCCTACAAAACCGTCACCACCTGAGGTCAGTACATCCTATACACAGGTGGTCGCAAGGGCAGCCGAGTTTCACAATGTCTCCTTACATTCGGAACCAATTGAGGATGACTTTCTCTTTAACACCCTATCCTCCACCCATAGCCAGTATTAAAGCCTTCCCATGCTCCCAGGAATGCTAAGACATTCAAAACAAATATTTCAGGATCCAGTTAAAGGCAGAGCCATAACTCCAAAGGTGGAGAAAAAATATAAGCCACCGCCCACAGATCCAATATATATTACAACACAACTAACACCAGACTTAGTAGTTGTGGGGGCAGCTCGTAAGAGAGCCAACTCTCATACCTCAGGCGACGTACCACCTCCAGACAAGGAGAGCCGCAAATTTGATGCTGCAGGAAAAAGGGTTGCAGCACAAGCAGCAAATCAGTGGCGTATTGCCAATTCACAAGCACTTTTGGCAAGATACGACAGGGCTCATTGGGATGAAATGCAACATTTCATCGAACACTTACCCAAGGAGTTCCAAAAAAGAGCGCAGCAGGTGGTGGAAGAGGGACAAAGTATCTCAAATAATCAGATACGGTCTTCCATGGATGCAGCAGATACAGCTGCAAGGAAAATAAACACTGCAGTCACAATAGGAAGGCATGCATGGCTGCGCACTTCTGGGTTCAAACCGGAAATCCAGCAGGCTGTGCTCAATATGCCGTTTAATGAACAGCAATTGTTTGGGCCGGAGGTAGACACTGCCATCGAAAAACTCAAGAAGGACACCGATACAGCCAAAGCCATGGGCGAACTCTACTCCCCGCAGAGCAGAGGCACATTTCGGAAAACACCTTTTAGGGGAGGGTTTTGAGGTCAACCCACAGAAACCACAACCTCACAAACGAGGCCTACCTACCAGGGTCAATATCCGAGGGGAGGTTTTCGGGGGCAATTTAGAGGGGGGGCCAATTCCCAAAAAATCGAGAAATTCCAAGGCCCCAAAACCCCTCAAAATAAGCAGTGACTCCCAAGTCACACACCCCCATCACATAACACCTGTGGGGGGAAGACTAAGCCAATTTTACAAACTTTGGGAGGAAATAACAACAGACACTTGGGTCTTAGCAATTATCCAGCATGGTTATTGCATAGAATTTCGCCAATTCCCTCCAAACGTCCCACCGAAAACACACAATATGTCAAAACAGCATATAGATCTTCTAGGACTAGAAGTTCAAGCATTGCTACAAAAGGACGCAATAGAATTAGTACCAATTCAACCAAAAAACACAGGAGTTTACTCACTGTACTTTCTAATACCCAAAAAGGACAAAACTCTGAGACCAATACTAGATCTCAGAACACTAAATACCTACATAAAATCAGACCACTTTCACATGGTCACGTTACAAGACGTAATCCCACTGCTCAAACAGCAAGACTACATGACAGCATTAGATCTAAAAGATCCGTATTTCCATATTCCAATACATCCTTCACACAGGAAATACCTAAGGTTCGTATTCCAAGGAATACGTTACCAATTCAAAGTGTTGCCATTCGGAATAACAACTGCGCCAAGAGTTTTTACAAAATGCCTGGCAGTAGTAGCTGCACATATCAGAAGGCAGCAAATACGTGTGTTCCCGTACTTAGACGACTGGTTAATCAAAACCAACACACTAAAACAGTGTTTACAGCACACAAAATATGTCATACAAACCCTTCACAGGCTAGTTTTCTCCATCAACTACGCGAAGTCACACCTTTTGCCGTGTCAAACGCAGCAATACTTAGAAGCGACAATCAACACAGCAAAAGGGATTGCCACTCCAAGTCCACAACGGGTTCAAACATTTCACAAAGTAATACAGGCCATGTATCCAACACAAAAGATACAAGTCAGAATGGTAATGAAACTACTAGGCATGATGTCTTCATGCATAGCCATTGTCCCAAACGCAAGATTGCACATGCGGCCCTTACAACAGTGCCTAGCATCACAATGGTCACAAGCACAGGGTCAACTTCTAGATCTGGTGTTGATAGACCGCCAAACATACATCTCGCTTCTATGGTGGAACAGTACAAATTTAAACCGAGGGCGGCCTTTCCAAGACCCAGTGCCACAATATGTCATAACAACAGATGCTTCCATGACAGGGTGGGGAGCACACCTCAATCAACACAGCATCCAAGGACAATGGGACATACATCAGAGACAGTTTCACATAAATCACTTGGAAATGTTAGCAGTATTTCTAGCGCTGAAAGCATTTCAACCCATAATAACCCAAAAATACATTCTTGTCAAAACAGACAACATGACAACAATGTATTATCTAAACAAACCAGGAGGGACACACTCAACACGGTTGTGCCTCCTAACACAGAAAATATGGCATTGGGCGATTCACAACCACATTCGCCTAATAGCACAATTTATTCCAGGGATTCAGAACCAGTTGGCAGACAATCTCTCTCGAGATCACCAACAAACCCACAAATGGGAAATTCACCCCCAAATACTAAACAATTACTTTCAAATTTGGGGAACACCTCAAATAGATCTATTTGCAACAAAGGAAAACTCAAAATGCCAAAACTTCGCATCCAGGTACCCACAAGATCAATCCCAAGGCAATGCTCTATGGATGAACTGGTCAGGGATCTTCTGCATACGCTTTTCCCCCTCTCCTTCCATATGTAGTAAACAGGTTGAGTCAAAACAAACTCAAACTCATACTAATAGCACCAACATGGGCAAGGCAACCTTGGTACACAACACTACTAGACCTGTCAGTAGTACCTCATGTCAAACTACCCAACAAACCAGATCTGTTAACAACACAAACAACAGATCAGACATCCAAATCCAGCATCTTTGAATCTAGCAATTTGGCTCCTGAAATCCTAGAATTCGGACACTTGCACCTCACACAAGAATGTATGGAGGTCATTAAACAAGCTAGGAAACCTACCACTAGACACTGCTACGCAAACAAGTGGAAAAGATTTGTGTATTACTGCCAGAATAATCAAATTCAGCCATTACACGCATCTCCAAAAGATATAGTAGGATATTTACTACATTTGCAAAAATCAAATCTAGCTTTCTCTTCCATAAAAATACATCTCACCGCAATATCAACTTACCTACAAATTACTCATTCAACTTCACTATTTAGAATACCAGTCATTAAAGCGTTTATGGAAGGCTTAAAGAGAGTCATACCACCAAGAACACCACCTGTTCCTTCATGGAACCTCAACATTGTCTTAACAAGACTCATGGGTCCACCTTTCGAGCCCATGCATTCTTGTGAAATGCAATACTTAACGTGGAAAGTTGCATTTTTGATTGCCATCACATCTCTAAGAAGAGTGAGCGAGATTCAAGCATTTACCATACAAGAACCATTTATTCAGATACATAAAAATAAAGTAGTTCTAAGAACAAATCCTAAATTTTTACCAAAGGTTATCTCAGTTAAATCAAACAGTAGAATTACCAGTGTTCTTCCCACAACCAGATTCTGTAGCTGAAAGAGCACTACATACATTAGACATCAAAAGAGCACTAATGTACTACATTGACAGAACGAAACTAATTAGAAAAACAAAACAACTATTTATTGCCTTTCAAAAACCTCATACAGGAAATCCAATTTCAAAACAAGGCATTGCTAGGTGGATAGTTAAGTGTATTCAAACCTGCTATCTTAAAGCAAAGAGAGAGCTGCCTATTACACCAAAGGCACACTCAACCAGAAAGAAAGGGGCTACCATGGCCTTTCTAGGAAATATTCCAATGAACGAAATATGTAAGGCAGCAACATGGTCTACGCCTCATACATTTACCAAGCACTACTGTGTAGATGTGTTAACTGCACAACAAGCCACAGTAGGTCAGGTTGTACTAAGAACATTATTTCAAACTACTTCAACTCCTACAGGCTGAACCACCGCTTTTGGGGAGATAACTGCTTACTAGTCTATGCACAGCATGTGTATCTGCAGCTACACATGCCATTGAACGGAAAATGTCACTTACCCAGTGTACATCTGTTCGTGGCATGAGTCGCTGCAGATTCACATGCGCCCACCCGCCTCCCCGGGAGCCTGTAGCCGTTTAGAAGTAGATCTTGAACATTTGTACATTTGTAAATATATTACTTTAACCTTTATTATGTACATACGTATTAATTCCATTGCATGGGCACTATTACTAACATACACAACTCCTACCTCACCCTCTGCGGGGGAAAACAATCTAAGATGGAGTTGACGCCCATGCGCAATGGAATCGAAGTGGGAGGAGTCCCTCGGTCTCGTGACTCGAAAAGACTTCTTCGAAGAAAAACAACTTGTAACACTCCGAGCCCAACACCAGACGGCGGACTGTGCACAGCATGTGAATCTGCAGCGACTCATGCCACGAACAGATGTACACTGGGTAAGTGACATTTTCCATATATATATATATATATATATATTTTGTCACCTCCTGCTCCGTAAGGGGCCACAGATCCTGCAGGGTGGCCTGGGATACTGGGGCGAAGCATCCCACAGAAACTATCTCCCAAACACGAAAAGCCCAGGCACCAGTCCATGTTAAAATCCAAGCATTTAATAGCAATTCTGAGCAGCAAGACAAAAAATCCTGACGCGTTTCGGCAACAGCATGCCTTGTTCACAGGTAAGTAAGAGCAGGTGTGAGTGAGCCAGTGCTTTTTAAATAGTCATGTGACTTCAATAGCCAAACTCCAACTCCCATAATGCACAATTCCATAAAATAACTTCCTGAACTGGAGCGCTTAATTTCCATATAGCTGCAATAGCGTCACAGGCACTTCAGTTCACTATACAAATGTTCTTGTGTGCATTAGGTATCCATTACTTGATAGTCCACTTGCTTTTGCAGTTGCTGCCCAGCATGATAACAGCTATACAAGGAATACATGAAAAGTAAGAGGAGAGGCACACTGTCTCCCTCCTATCCCTTGCTCACCTCCATCGCAATATATTTCTCAGATAAATGCCTTGTTTGCATGAAGGTGAGCGGGTCGGGCCCCTTCCATAAAACTATCATTGTCACCTCCTGCTCCGTAAGGGGCCACAGACCCTGCAGGGCGGACTGGGATACTGGGGCGAAGCATCCCACAGAAAATATCTCCCAAACATGAAAAGCCCAGGCACCAGTCCATGTTAAAATCCAAGCATTTAATAGCAATTCTGAGCAGCAAGACAAATTGCTATTAAATGCTTGGATTTTAACATGGACTGGTGCCTGGGCTTTTCGTGTTTGGGAGATTATATATATATATATATATATATATATATATATATATATATATATATACATACAGTAAAGCTAAAAACTGCCATATTACATTGAATTTTCATTTTAGCCAAATCCTAACAAGCATTTGCAATGCAACGGGTCTCACGTTTGCTCGTGTTAGAGCTAATAGCGTTGTAAACTCCTAACTGGACTTTTCACTCGTAATGAAACCGATCAGCAAAAGTGCAATTATGTACGTAACCGGAAAAAGTGCAATTAACTAACTGGGTCGATATTATGCAAATCGCTTGACTTCTGCCAAGCGAGATCGCGCTGCGAAAATGGAGAAAAAGTAGTTTACGAACCGGTCAGAAAACAGCGAGCCTCGTATGTTTTCTGTACTTGGTCGATGCGCTCGAGGAGGGATAACCACTGGAAAAGGCATGACGTATGCGTGCCTTCCACTAATGAAATCAAGGAGATTCTAACAGGCAAGCCCACGAACCAATGAAAGACCGTGACGTGGACTGAGCTCCGAGCCCTTTTGAATTCCTAAAGCGTCTCGCTAGCGAAGCTGGCTCGACCCTAAAAATGTCACTTCTAAGTGACCATAGAAAATCTTTCACAAGGGAATATGAGACATTAGACAGTAGACTGCACTGCAAGGCACTGTATAGAGAACTGGCACTGTGCCTTTAAGAACCTCACAGCACCCCATCATGCCTCACAGATGACAGTTGAGGTCAATTTATTTTTCTGGCTTCTGGAGACAGGAATCTGGGGGAACTGAGCTCTCCCGTTTTAGCTAATAATATTGGAAAAACTTTCCAAACCTTTCTTTTCGTCATTTGGCCTTTTTCAGCACCAAGCGTGTACATAGAACGTTTTTTGTCAGAATGTTTTGTTTACTTGTCAAAAGAAAAAACTTTATCTTTTTGTGAAGTGTCCTTATGGAAAAAAGACCTAGCCAGACCTTCATTCCATCTGCTTTGTTTGCTTTATGGAAACCCACCTTCTCTCTCGGCAGATCTCCATTGATAGTCATAAGCTTTGAATTAGTCCCACCCATGTACGGAGATTCCAGAGCAATTCTTTGTAATGTTGTTTTAAGTGTTTCTGCAGTCCTTACTAAAGAAATGTGAACACCTACACTTAAGACACAATGTTTTGCAGCTTATAAACCTATATTGGCCAGCTCCATCAGAATATTTTTAAAAGGTTTGTGTGTGTGTGTATATATACACACACACACAATGGCATGTGTAGCTGCAGATACACATGATGTGCTTACATCTGCCATCGAGTGTTGGGCTTGGAGTGTTACAAGTTGTTTTTCTTCGAAGAAGTGTTTTCGAGTCAAACATCTTTACTCGCCCTTCGGGGCGCCCGTGCCCAACTCTGGTCTAGTCGGGCCGACTGTGTGGAAGACTCATGGACTGGACCCCATTCTGCTTTTGTCCTCGGTGCCAGGCTAAATTCCCCTACGCAGCCCAACATCTCGTCTGTAATCTCTGCCTTTCCCCAGACCATCAGGAAGAAAACTGGGAGGCCTGCAGATCCTTCCGTTCTAAGAAAACACTCAGGCACCTGCCCCTGTCCCAGCCAAGCCCAAACATAAGGCCTTGGGGACACCACTGCATAGGCCATGGCTCAATACGAAAAAAAGACCTTCAGTGACCAAACCACAACTTCGGCACTGAAAAAGGCCACTCCTCCCAAGCCATCTGACTTGAGACAACGCTCTGTCTCTGAGCCCAGCAAACATCGATCTTTCAAGTCAATCTCAAATCGTTTTAGGAGCGGAGACCATCCTCAACCCTGACTTTTTGGATACTGAAAAAAACAGCTTCGTAGCCGAAAAAGCCTATTTACACAGAGGAGCATGGACTTTCACAGGCACTTAAAGAAAGCCATAAAGCTACTGAGGAACACTCACCAATGGAGGCAATGGATGAAAGGCAAGCCAGGAGTCACATCCATAAAGAGACCGGCTGAATTGTAACAGCACCTTCTCCAAAACCAGAGAGGAAATTAGCCTTTCAAGACGAATTGGACACTGCACAGCCTCCAGCTAAAGTGCCAAGAACAAAGGAGAAACCTCCACCTCTTCAATTTTCTCCTCCTCACGCTCCACATTTACTTATCTCTCCCCCCCCTACTAGTCCTACACCTATGCAGTCACCAGCACACTCATTTGATTCGCAGCAGGACAACGTGGATCCATGGGATCTTTATGATCCAGACCCTATTCCAGACAACAACCCAGATTGCTATTCTTCTAAGCCTTCACCACCAGAGGATGGGATGAGATGAAAGACATAATTCAACATCTCCATAAGGAACAGCAAAAGAGGAAGGGCAAGCCATCACCAATAATCAAATCAGGTCAGCCCTAGACTCTGCAGCTACAGCAGCCAGAACTATCAACACTGCTGTAACCATAAGACGACACGCATGGCTTAGGTCTTCAGGATTCAAGCTTGAAATACAACAGGCAGTCCTCAATATGCTGTTCAACCAAAAACAACTTTTTGGCCCAGAGGTGGACACGGCAATTGAAAAAAAGATTCAGACACAACAAAGGCCATGGGTGCTCTGTGTACCACTCAATACAGGGGATCCTTTTGTAAGCCCCAATCTAGAGGTAGATTTGGAGCCCAAACTGCGGAGGCATCCACCTCACAGCCAAAGTCGGCCTACCAACCTCAAAATCAACAAGGTGGTTTCAAAAGTACTTAGAGGCCAGTACCCCAGAAACAGGGGAAAATATCAAACAGCAAAACAAGCCTCAGAACAAATTAAGCAGTGACTTGTGCCATCCCTTCCCAATTCACACCTCACCCGGGGGGGGGAAGACTGCAAAGGTTCCACAACAATTGGCTACCCATTACCACAGACAGCTGGGTATTATCAATTATCCGCAATGTCTATTGCATAGAATTGACACAAACTCCACCAAATATTCCACCAAAACCACACAACCTGTCCACAGACCATATTGCTCTGTTGCAAGAGGAAGTAAAATCTCTGTTACACAAGCAATAGAAGCTATGCTGCAACATCAAATAGGGACAGGAGTTTACTCACTTTATTTCCTCATTCCCAAAAAGGACGGGACCTTAAGGCCTATATTAGATCTCAGAACCCTCAATCTTTACATCCTGTCAGAACATTTTCACATGGTAACACTACAGGATGTTATCCCACTACTTCAACAACACGATTTCATGGCAATATTAGACCTCAAGGATGTGTATTTTCACATATCCATCCAGCGCACAGAAAAGATCTCAGGTTTGTCATTCAAGGAAAGCATTATCAATTCAAAGTGTTACCCTTCGGAATAACAGCTCCCAGGGTATTCACAAAATGCGTGGTGGTAGTTGCAGCCTACCTAAGAAGGCAACACATTCATGTCTTTCCATATCTGGACGATTTGTTAATAAAATTAAACAGTCATACAGTGTCAAAACCATGCACCTTATGTAATACAAACCCTGTACACCCTGGGGTTCTCCATAAACAACCTGTGCAAATTCAACAGTATTTAGGGGCAACACTAAAATACTCTGAGCGCTAGCAAGCCCAAATCCACAAAGAATACAAGCATTTCACAATATGTTAGCACAAATACAGACAGGCCAACAGTACACTGTCAAATTCGTCATGAAACTATTGGGCATGATGGCATCCTGTATTGCCATTGTCCCACATGCAAGACTAAACTTGCAGCCGTAGCAACAGTGCCTTGCACAGCAATGGTCACAGGCACAGGGTCAACTTCAAGATCTAGTGTTGATAGACCGCCAAACATACATGTCCCTTCAGTGGTGGAATTCCATGAACCTAAACAAAGGGCGGCCATTTCAAGACCTCAGACCATACTTACAACAGATGCATCAATGATTGGCTGGGGAGCTGACCTCAACAATCGCAACATTCCAGGACAATGGGAGACCAAACACAACCAGTTAAACATAAATCACTTAGTTGTTAGCTGTATTCCTAGCACTCGAAGCTTTTCAGCCTCTTCTCACTCACAAGAATATCCGTATTAAAATAGACAACGTGACAACAATGTATTACCTAAACAAACGAGGGATTCGTTCGTGCCAACGCTCCTTCCTAGCCCAAAAAAAGTTGGCAATCCCCAACAAGATTCACCTGGTAGCACAATAAATTCCAGGGATACAGAACCAATTGTCAGATGTTCTCAGCAGAAATCATCAACAAACACACATGTGGGAGATTCACCCTCAAGTACTTCAACAATGGGGAACACCAGACAGATCTGTTTGCCACCAGCAAAAACGCAAAATGCCAAAACTTCGCCTCCAGATACCCACATCCCCTATCCAAGGGCAATGCTCTATAGATCAATTGGTCCAGGATATTTGCTTACGCTTCTCTCCCCCAACACCCCCCCCACACACACACACACTCATTCCACTTCTAGTCAAAACACGCTCAAGCTGATACTCATAGCGCCAACGTGGGCATGTCAACCGTGGTACACAACACTATTAGACCTGTCAGTAGTACCACGTATAAAACTCCCAAACAGACCAGATCTGTTGACACAAAACAAATGGCAGATCAGGCATTCAAATCCCTACATACTCAATCTAGCAATTTGGCTCCTGAGGTCATAGAATTTGGGTTTCTACAACTACCAACTGAATATATGGCAGTAATTAAGCAAGCAAGAAAACCCACTACCAGGCAGTCCTATGCCAATAAATGGAAAGGATTTGTGTATTACTGTCAATCTAAACAAATTACCTCTCTTTCAGCATCAGTACAAGACATTGTATGCTATTTGCTTCATTTGCAAAAATCAAATTTAGCTTTTTCATACATAAAAATACATCTCCCTGCAATCTCCGCGTATTTGCAAAAATATGCAGCACAACTCTTTATTTAGAATTCCTGTTATGAAAGCCTTCATGGAAGGGTTAAAACACGTCATCCCACCTAGAACGCCTCCAGTGCCTTTGTGGAATCTAAACATAGTGCTCACAAGACTTATGGGCCCACCATTTAAACCTATGCACTCATGTCAAATACAATTCTTAACATAGAAAGTAGCCTTCCTAGTTGCAATTACTCCATTGAGCAGTTAGTGAAATTCAAGCTTTCACAATTCAAGAACCGTTCTTACAAGTACATAGGCATAAAGTCGTACTACAAACTAACCCTAAATTTCTTCCAGAAGTAGTATCACCTTTTCATATTAATCAAACAGTGGAACTACCAGTCTTCTTCCCACAGACAGATTCTGTGGCAGAAAGAGCCCTGCATACATTAGATATTAAAAGAGCCCTAATGTATTACATAGATAGAACAAAATCATTCAGAAAAACTAAACAGTTATTTGTGGCCTTCCAAAAACCACTTACTGGTAACCCCATTTCTAAACCAGGTTTAGCAAGATGGATAGTAAAATGCCTCCAAACATGTTACCTTAAAGCTAAAAGACAACTCTTAGTTGTACCTAAAGCACATTCCACAAGAAAAAAAAGGGGCTACAATGGCTTTCTTAGTAAATATACCAATGGCTCAAATATGTAAAGCAGCTACTTGGTTAACACCACATACATTTACTAAACATTATTGCGTAGATGTTTTAGCAGTGCAGCAAGCCACAGTAGGTCAAGCTGTACTAAGAACATTATTTCAAACAACTTCAACTCCTACAGGCTAACCACTGCTTTTATGGGAGGAACAACTGATTTTTAGTCTATGCACGGCATGTGTATCTGCAGCTACACGTGCCATCGAACGGAAAATGTCACTTACCCAGTGTACATCTGCTCGTGGCATGTTCCGCTGCAGATTCACATGCATCCTCCCACCTCCCCGGGAGCCTGTAGCTGTTTAAGTTAAACAATCACTTGTATATATGTGTGGGTGTATATATATATATATATATATATATATATATTCCATTTGCATGGGCATCTCTTTTCTTTATACTCTATCACTCCTACCTTACCCTCTGCGGGGAAAACAATCTAACATGGAGTCAATGCCCATGCGCAATGGAGCCGAAGAGGAGGAGTCACTCGATCCCGTGACTCGAAAACACTTCTTTGAAGAAAAACAACTTGTAACACTCCGAGCCCAACACTAGATGGCAGACGTATGCACAGCATGTGACTCTGCAGCAGAACATGCCACGAACAGATGTACACTGGGTAAGTGACATTTTCCATATATATATATTATTATTTTTTTGATGGCATGTTTAGCTGCAGATACACATGCTATGCATTACTTCTGCCATCTAGTGTTTGCTCGAAGTGTTACAAAATTGTTTTTATTCGAAGTCTTTTCGGAGTCACAGGATCGAATGACTCCTCATAGTGCGCATGGGCGTCGACTCCTTTGTTAGATTGGTTTCTTTCTGCTGTCAGGTTCGGACGTGTTTCCTCTCGCTCTGAGATTTTGAATCGGAAAAACCTTTAAACCTATTAATCGTCAGTATTGTTTCCATCTAGCATCGAACAGGTAGTACTGTCGGAATCTAAAGTTCGCCCGTTGGGGCGTGTATGCTCGACTCCAGCCTATTCAGGCCTACCACATGGTTCTGCCCTTGGTGCCACACACAATTCCCATATACAGACCAACATCTGGTTTGTAATTTGTGCCTTTCTCCAGACCCTCAAAGAAGATTGCGAAGCCTGTCGATCATTCCGACCGAAAAAGACCTTGAGAGATCGCAGGGCCTGAAGACTAGAAATGGTGTCAAAGCACTAAACATCTCGACGTCATGGAGGAAGAGCAGGCGCATACAGCAGTCTCCATCCGAGACACCGACTCTAAGCGAGAATTGGAAGATGATAGACCCATCACTGCTGGCCAGCACGTGAGGACGTCTGCCCCTATGCCCATATATATATAAAAAACAATCAGCCTTGGGTACACCACTGCCAGAAGGCCATGGTTCAGCCCAAAAAAAGACTGTCGGCGATTGACCTTCAGGCTCGGCGCTGAAAAAGGCCACTCGTCTGTCTACTTCAGAGTCTAGCAAGTCGGTTAGAACTTCCACCTCAGACTCAAGTAAGCGTACTCACTCTTTGGAATCAAAGATTCACTGTCCTGCTTCGGTGCCGAAACAGCTGACTTCATTTTTGGGACCGAAAAAGATTCCAACTTCAGAACTGAAAAAATCCTCTTACAGAGGAACAAGGACTTTCAAGTAAACTTAAGCAAATCTCGAAGCTGATGCAAGAATCTCACAAAGCTTCTGGAGACGAGATTAAGCCATTATTAGAGGTTATGGATGAAAGAAAACTAAGAATCCGTATACATAGAGACTGGCAGAATTCTGACTGCACCTCCTTTAAAGACTAAAAGAAAGCTTGCCTTTCAAGAGGAATTAGACTCTGCTCAACCACCAGCAAAGGTTCAGAAACAGGAGAAACCAGCACCTCTCCTCCTCACTCTCCACAATTTTTTCACCACCTCACAATAGTCCACCACCATTGCCTTCGCTAACACACTAACTATACTCGCATGGAAATACATTGGACCCTTTGGATCTGTATGATCATGATCCCATTCCAGACAATGATCCTGACCTATACCCCTCCAAGCCTTCTCCATCAGAGGACACTACTGCCTACACTCAAGTAGTTTCTAGGGCAGCTGCTTACTATGAGGTGCCTATGCACTCTGAACCACTGGAGGAATATTTTTTATTCAACACTGTCTTCTACTCACTCTAGATACCAGTGTCAGTGTTGCCTGGAATGGTCAAACATGCTGACCAAATTTTTAATGAGCCTGTCAAAGCTAGAGTGATTACCCCTAGAATTGACAAAAAACATAAACCTGCCCCTACAGACCCACACTACATCAAACATCAGGTCCCTCTGGATTCAGTATTAGTCAGGCTAGAAAAAGCTAACAGTCAGTCATCAGGAGATGCTCCTCCTGATAAAGAAAGTAGAAAGTTTGATGCTGCCGGCAAGAGGGTAGCCACCCAAGCAGCCAACCAATGGCGAATTGCAAATTGGCAAGCACTTATTGCCAGATATGATAGAGCCCATTGGGATGAGGTGCAAGAACTCATACAGCACCTCCCAAAAGAGCATCAAAAAAGGGCACAACAAGTTGTAGAAGTGGGACAGGCTAAAAGTAATCAGATAAGGTCTGCCCTCGATGCTGCTGATGCAGCTACAAGGAGTGTCCATACTGTCATTACAATTAGAAGGCATCCATAGCTACGCTCCTCTGGTTTTAAACCAGAAATTCAACAGGCAGTACTGTAACATGCCTTTCGATAAACATTTATTTAGGCCTGAAGTGGACACCACTACAGTAAAAACTGAGAAAGACTTGCATACTGCAAAGGCAATGTTGGCATTACATACCACACTATATAGAGGCTCCTTTCGCAGGCCACAGTTTAGAGGCGGATTTAAGCAACGATCCTCTGAAGCGTCTACCTCCCAGGCAGAGCAGGGACAACAAATAAAATCAAAGAGGGGGATTTTGAGGGTCCTACTGAGGACAATATTTCAGAAACAGAGGCAAATTCCAAGCCTCAAAGCAAGGCACTACACCATACAAGCAGTGTCTGCTTTCCTACCCCACACATCTCCTGGTGGGGGGAAGACTACAGCAAGGCAAAATATCACCACAGACAATTGAGTGCTATCCATTATCTGCAATGGCTATTGCCTAGAATTAATCTCCCCACCCCCTTCCAACAGTCCACCACGTTACCACAAATTGTTCCCAGAACACAACGTTCTGTTATAAGAGGTACAATCTCTACTATTAAAACAAGCAATAGGATTGGTCCCACATTCTCAACAGGGAATAGGAGTATACTCACTATACTTCCTTATTCACAAAAAAGACTGCACCCTCAGGCCCTTTTTGGACCTCAGACCTCTCAATCTATACATCCTGTCAGAACATTTTCCCATGGTAACTCTGCAGGATGTCATTCCACTACTACAAAAACAAGATTACATAACTGCTTTAGACCTCAAAGATGTGTATTTCCATATACCCATCCATCCAGGCTCACAGAAAATACCTCAGGTTCGTCATAGCAGGAAAGCATTACCAGTTCAAAGTTCTGCCATTCGGCATAACAGCTCCAAGAGTGTTCACAAAATGTCTAGCAGTAGTAGCAGCCTACCTAAGAAGACAACACATTCACGTCTTTCCATATCTAGACGATTGGCAAAAAAAATCAAGCAATTTTACACAATGCCAACATCGCACTCAGTATGTGATGCAAACCCTGCATACACAGTTACCAAAAATCACACATTTAACCAGCACAAGTACAACCTTACCTAGGTGCTATTTTAAATACTCAAAAAGCCCTAGCATATCCAAATGCACGAAGGATACAAGCTTTGCAAAATCTCATCCCACACATACAGCCAAATCAACAATATACTGTAAGATTTATCATGAAAATTCTAGGTATGATGGCATCTTGCATAGCTATAGTTCCACATGCAAGACTAAACATGAGGTCCTTACAGCAGTGCCTCTCACAACAGTGGTCTCAGGCACACGGTCAACTTCAAGATCTAGCGTTGATAGACCGCCAAACACACATGTCCCTTCAATGGTGGAATCTCAGCAATCTAGTGAAGGGGAGGTCATTTCAAGACCCTGTGCCTCGCACTATAATCACAACAGATTCATCAATGATAGGTTGGGGAGCTCATCTCAACAATCATCCTTTCAAGGGAAATGGGGTCCCAAACAGAAACAGCTTCACATAAACCACCTGGAATTATTAGCTGTAGTTCTTGCCATAAAAGCGTTACAACCCCTTCTCAAACAGAAGACTGTTCTAATAAAAACAGACAAATTGATGACCATGTATTACCTCAACAAACCGGGTGGGGCACATTCATCTCAACTGTCCCTACTAGCCCAAACAATCACATTCATCTATTAGCAGAATACATTCCAGGGATAGACAATCAGCTGGCATATCTCCTAAGCAGGAATCACAAACAAACTCACGAATGGGAGATTCACCCCCCAAGTACTTTCAAAAGTGGGGAACACCAGAAATAGATGTATTTGCAACAAGCAAAAACGCAAAATGCCAAAACTTTGCATCCAGACACCCACATCCCCTATCGAAGGTCAATGCTCTATGGATCAACTGGTCAGGAAAATTTGCTTAAACTTTCCCCCCTCTCCCACTCCTTCCCTTTCTGGTCAGCAAACTATGTCAAACATCACTCACCATGATACTCCTAGTCCCAACATGGGCATGTCAGCATTGGTACACAACACTCCTAGATCTGTCTGTAGTACCTCATTCCAAACTCCCTAACAGACCAGATTTGTTAAAACCGAACAAAGGTCAAATCAGGCACCCAAAACCCAATGCTCTCAATCTAGCGATTTGGCTCCTGAAGTCATAGAATTTGGTTACCTAAAACTTCCATGAGAATGTATGGAAGTAATTAAACAAGCATGTAAACCTACCACTAGACCATGTTATGCAAACAAATGGAAAAGATTTGTCTACTACTGTCAATCTAAAAACACTGATCCACTTACCGCATCTATACAAGATATTGTATGCTATTTACTTCATTTGCAGAAATCAAATTTAGCTTTTTCATCCATCAAAATCCACCTTACTGCAATATCTGCTTATTTACAAACTATTTAACACACTTCCCTATTCAGAGTTCCTGTTATTAAAGCCTTCATGGAAGGATTAAAACGCATTATTCCACCCAGAACACCACCGGTTCCTTCTTGGAATTTAAATATTGTACTTACCAGACTCACGGGCCCACCTTTTGAACCCATGCACTCTTGCCAAATTCAATTTTTAACATGGAAGGTTGCCTTCCTTGTAGCAATTACTTCTTTAAGAACAGTTAGTTAAATACAAGCGTTCACTCTTGAGGAACCTTTTTTCCAGGTACACAAACATAAAGTTGTACTTACAACAAATCCAACATTTCTACCAAAAGTAGTATCTCCTTTTCACATCAACCAAACAGTGGAATTGCCAGTCTTCTTTCCACAGCCAGACTCTGGCAGAAAGAGCTCTTCATACTGTAGATCTCAAAAGAGCTCTTATGTACTAAACAGACAGAACTAAAGAATTTAGAAAAACAAAACTTTTTGTTGCTTTTCAACAACCACAGAGAGGCAATCCTATATCAAAACCAGGATTAGCAAGATGGATTGTTAGATGCATACAAACATGCTATATCAAAGCAAAAAGACAACTTTTGATCACTCCTAGACCACATTCTACAAGAAAGAAAGGTGCATCAATGGCATTTTTAGGAAACATACCAATGGCTGATATATATAAAGCAGCCACATGGTCAACATACATTTACAACACGCTACTGTGTTGATGTTTTTTCGCAGCAACAAGCTACTGTAGGTCAAGCTGTCTTAAAAACACTATTTCAAACAACTTCAACTCCTACAGTCTAGCCACTGCTATTTTTTTGTAGGACTAACTGCTTTGTAGTCTATGCATAGCATGTGTATCTGCAGCTACACATGCCATCGAACGGAAAATGTCACTTACCCAGTGTACATCCGTTCTTGGCATGTTCTGCTGCAGATTCACATGCACCCTCCCTCCTCCCCGGAAACCTGTAGTCGTTGCAGTTTCTTATTTCTAAATATGTAGATACATTTACATTCGTAAGGACATCTTGTATTCTTATACTCTATCACTCCTTCCTTCATCCTTTGTGGGAAAACAATCTAACAATGGAGTCAATGCCCATGTGCACTGTAACCGAGAGGAGTCACTCGATTCCTGTGACTCCGAAAAGAGTTCTTTGAAGAAAAACAGCTTGTAACACTCCGAGCCCAACACTAGATATCCGAAAAGATATGCAAAGCATTTCAATCAGCAGCACTACCTCCCACGAACAGATGTAAACTGGGTAAGTGACATTTTCCATATGTATAATATATATTTATTTATTTACATTTACTTCAGTATTGGAACTTTCATAGATTCACATGCTTGAATCATTCCCCGTCGTTGAGATGGGAGTCCCTGGTACCTTAGAAAAGACAATGTCCCAAAGACATAACCGCCATAATATAAAAAGAATCTCTTCATTTTAGCAACCTATCTGTCCTTATGTAAAAAGGACCAAACTTGAACCTCAGCCAATCAGAGTACCACCCTTTATAGCCCTCCTGAGAGAAGCCCCAGCACCTCAGATTTTCTACCACACGTCGTGCTAGGGAGTCTCCTCTGAGCTCTGCTCAGTTAGTTCTTGTAGAAGAAGATTTTCTCAATATATCTGAATTCCTTTTTGCTCATTGGGTGTCTCTGTTTTACACTCATACTTTCTGGAGACTGTTGTACAATCAGGATGTCTGACAGAGAGAAAAAGTCTCTTTAGAGCCTGCAGCACTTGTGGGAAGAAAAGGCTCCATTCAGAAGACCCTCATACAGAATGGTAACCAGTCTATCTATGGTGACTTCTTTCTCGTCGACGACGTCCACGACGACGGTAACAAAATCTAGACCGCCAATGCTGAAGATCAAAACGTCGTCTATGATGGTTCAGTCAACAACTAGGATCCCTACGTCCGCGCTTTCGTCGGCGAAACCGTCTACTGGAGCACTAGGATTATCGGAGACTACTCCATCAATGGTACTATTGTCGACACTGTCGAAGAGAAAAATGCAGTCTGCGTCTGGAAGGGGAAACATCACTCCAAGAGCTACATTCCCAAGCAAGGTTACTCAATTAATCCTGACTCATCTTCTGGAGGAAGATTTGGATGATGATGGGCCGTTCGGGCTGCCCATAGCCCTTCACAACTTCATGTTAAGTGCAAAGAGGATGAAGAGGAATATTATCAGCAGTATTATTTTCCTCGGTGACAGCAGACTTACGTACCAGAGGACATCGTTTGTGTTCCAAGCTCCCTTATATCTGATCTACAGTTTGTCAGATTACAAAAGGAGATTTCCGTCAGCGCCACAACTGGACATTCAGACGGCGCCTCCTCCATCGATGCCTGCCACTCCAGGGCCACAACCTACATCATCGGAGATCGGCCAGAAGTACCCCGCAAAGGTCTTTCATACAGGTTACCTACTCTTCGGATGAAGAGAGAGAGGAAGGAGAGTTGCAGGACAACTCGGATTGGGACAGTTCTATATTGCTGACACCCTTGTCTCCATCGCCTACCCCGTGGATTCTCCCCCATGAGATATTGGGGGTTTCCATAATTTGCTTGAGAGGGCGGCAAAGAGATTTGTGATACCCATGCCATCCAAACAGATGGATTATTTTTAATACGACTTCAAGGAGCCGTATCAGAAGAGTGTCCGCTCCATACCGATAGTAGGCTACATCTGGGAGGAAGTTCTCAAAGTAATGAAAAATCCAGCTACGGTGACGGCAGTCTTTCCTAGGTTGGACAAAAGGTATAAGGCCCCAGAGAACGCCCCGGTGTGTCTTGTTAGTCACCCGAAGCTGGACTCTGTTATAACCCAGGCAGCGCAGAGACGTTCTAAAAACCCATCAACGCCCCTTTCAGCTCTTCCAGACAGAGGGCAGAAGACTAGAATAGATCGGGAAGCGTTTCTCTACCATGTCTGGCCTAATAGTTAGGGCAGCTAATTCATTGGCAATCCTGGGAAGGTCTGACAGACAGCTGTGGGCTTATATTGCCCCGTATCTGGATCACCTCCCGGAAGACTCTAAGGCGGAAGTAAAGACTATCCTCTTGGAGGGTGAGCGCACCTCGGCTGAGGTGATGGACTGCGCTATGGATATTGCAACAACAGCTTTTCGACAGCTAGCTGGCGGAGCAGTGCTGCAACATCAGGGCTGGCTAAGGGCAAATTCCTTTCGCCCAGAGGTTCAGAACAAGGTGTTGGACCTCCCTTTTGATGGAGAGGCATTGTTTGGCAAGCATGTGGATGAAGCCTTGCAGGCTATCAAATCAGATACAGACACCGCAAGGTCCTTAGGGACATTTCAATTTAAGAGAATGTCTTTTCGTGCTTCCAGAGGTTGGGGAGCCTCGACATATCGAGGGGGCTACCAGAGTTTTCGTTATCCCTCCTATACTACACAGCAGTTTCGGCCTCCATATACCCAAAGGCAACCACCTCAGGCGTCCTATTCCAGACCCCCTCCTAGGGGGAGACCGTGTCAGGGCAAACAGGCAGCCAGACGTCAATGACCAGTTTCAAGCTCCAGCTACAACCTTGCCACAGAGCCAGAAGATAGGAGGAAGGATATTACATTTCTACAAGAAGTGGGAACAAATTACGTCAGATCAATGGGTTTTAAACATTGTTCGATTTGGCCATACTTTAGAGTTTGTTCAACACCCACCTTGTCCTCCTCATACCTTCTTGCAGAAGCATCTAAAACAACTCCGGCTGGAGGTCGTGAACATGCTCAGAAAGGGAGCAATAGTGTTCCTTCTTCGGAGAAAGGCAAAGGTTTTTACTCCTGTTTCTTTCTGGTACACAAAAACTGAGAATCTTAACGTCCCATTCTAGATCTCCGGGACCTAAACATGTACCTCAAGTGCCAAACCTTTCGCATGGTCACATTGCAAGATGTTCTTCTCCGCATGAACCACAGAGATTATATGACGTCGCTGGATCTACATGACGCTTACTTTCATATTCCGATTTCAGCAGCCCACAGAAAATATCTGTTTCGTGGTAGCCGGCAGCCATCTCCAATTCAAAGTTCTTCCATTCGGCCTGAAGTCCGCCCCCAGGATCTTTACAAAGTGCCAAGCTCCGGTAGTGGCTTTCTTGAGAAAGAAGAACATTTTTCTCTACATAGACGACTGGTTAATAAAGGCGCGGTCGTCTCAAGCAGCTCACGACTCAACGACGGCTTTTATAGCATTATTCAACGAGCTGGGTCTCACTCTGAATCGGAACAAGTCAAACATCTTGCCTACAAAAGTAACCACCTTCTTAGGAGCAAAAATCTACACCATCAAAGATGGAGCTTTCCCGTTGATGGAGAGACAAGCGAAACTCGTTTGCTTAGCAAGCAGAATACAAAGAAAAAAGTCTTTCTGTACGCACCTACAAATCGCTTATGGGGATGTCGTCTTCTTGCGTACAGTTAGTCCCTTTTTGTCACCTAAGAATGCGTCCCCTGCAGGAAAAATTAGATCTTCAGTGGATACAGAGAGAGAACTTGTTCGATCTAATCACAGTAACTCCTCGGATGGTTCAGGTGCTCCACTGGTGGAAAGACCAGCAAAACATTGCAGTAGGTCTTCCCTTTCTACCGCCTTGGCCTCCGTTAGTCAACACCACGGATGCTTCCCTAGAGGGGTGGGGAGCACATCTTCAAGATCTTCAAATCAGTGGGAAGTGGAGCAACTCCTTCCAAAAGTATCATATCAACTTTCTGGAGTTGAGAGCGATCTCCCTGGCCCTGCAGGCTTTCCTCCCGAGAATAAAACACACAACAGTTCTCATAAGGACGAACAATACTGCAGCAATGCATTATTTAAACAAGCAAGGGGGAACAAAATCTCTCCTCCTGTCCCGGGAATCGCAGGCGATTTGGGATTGGGTCATTTGCAATGGCATCAGTCTACGAGCAGAACATCTACCAGGAAGGCAGACCGAGACAGCAGACACTCTCAGCAGACTGATGTCCTCCTGTCACGAATGGGAGCTGAATCAGCAGGTGCTCAACCAGGTCTTCAGAAGGTGGGAGAAACCCAAACTGGATCTGTTTGCAACTCTGCAGAACACCAAATGCTGCTATTATGCAGGTTGGGTTCACCATCCGGGCTCTTGGGGGAATGCGTTTTCGATGGCATGATGCAGAATATTTGCCTATACTTTTCTACCCATTCCTCTAATCTTGAGTACTTGCAAAGATCCAACGTAAGCATTGCAGGCTCATCCTGATAGCTCTGTTTTGGCCCCGCCAACATTGGTTCTCTGAACTCCTCCTGTTCTCGGAGGTGGATCACATTCGGCTGAAAGTTTCACCACAGCTCTTGACAAGAAACGAGGGCCAGATTTTACACCCAGACCCCAGATCACTCAAGTTATCGGCCTGGCTCCTGAACACAATGAGTTCGCCCATTTAGACATTCACCTTGAGTGTTGGGATATTTTGGCAAAAGCCAGAGCAGAAAGCACCAACAAATCGTACTCTTTGAAATGGAAGAGATTTTGTTTGTGGTGTCAGAAGGAGCACACTCATCCACTATTATCACCGCCGGAGCAAATACTGCCCTTTCTCCTCCATCTGGCATACACAGGCTTGGCGCATGCATCCATTAGGGTGCACTTGGCAGCGATATCTCGCTACAGAGGTTCGCCTACATCTCCATCTCTGTGGTCGTCTAGATTAATGAACAATTTCTCAAAGGGCTCTTTCTAGTTTTTCCGCCGGTAAGGCCTCCTCCACTGTCTTGGCAACTCAACACAGTTCTCTCTCAGCTTATGAAACACCCATTTGAACCGATACACAGAGCGGATCTGAAGCATTTATCGTGGAAAGTGTCTCTGCTTCTAGCCCTTACCTCTTCTAGACGGGTCAGTGAGATCCAGGCGTTGACTATTAAGGGGCGTTTCCTCCAATTTAAACAGGATAGAGTCATACTTTGTACGAACCCCAAGTTTGCACCAAAGGTGCCATCAGACTTTCATATTAACCAACCAGTGGTTCTGAAATCTTTCTTTCCGAACCCAACATCTCCGGGCAGAAAGCTCTGTACTCGCTGGACATCAAAAGAAATCTCAAATTTTACTTGGAAAGAAACAAGAATTTTAGAAAGACTACTCAATTATTTGTTGCATATAGTGCCCCAAAGAGGGGACAGGCCCTTTCCAAGAAAAGTATAGCCAGGTGGATAGTAGCTGCAATAAACGTTTGCCACCAAGCAGCTGGAAAGCCTTTACAATCCTCAGTAAGGGCACATTCTACGTGAGCTGTCTCAGCGTCCCTGGCACTGTTTGCAGGTGTACCCCTGAAGGACATTTGCAGAGCAGCCACCTGGAAGACTATTCACATGTTTACGAAGCACTATTTTCTGGATGCCATTCCTAAGGGAGTTGCAGCAGTTGGTCAGGCAGTCCAGCGACATCTGTTCCAGTAATGGTGAGCTCACATTGCCTCCCTCCATCCTTCTTTTCTACTTCGCACATTGCATGGTTTGTTTGCTATGTTTTATTTGCATATGTTCCTTATATCATAACATATAAGTGTCTGTGAAAATTAATGATATTATATGTACGGAGCATAATGTTTTTCATGCTATTAAGAACAGCTCGGCAATCTCTGATTGAGTTGGAGGATGTAGGATTAATGCAATGTGCTCTGAATACTGCTTTATAGTCTGATTCAAGCATGTAAATCTATGAAAGTTCCAATAGTGGAGTAAGAAAATAAGTTACTTACCTGTAACTATAGTTCTCCAGTATTGGAATCTTTCATAGATTCACATGCGACCCACCCGCCTCCCGGGGGAAGCTCACCTTTTAATATCTCTTGTTTAATCATTGACTGGTGCACTAGTGCTTAGAAAATCTGAGATGCTGGAGCTTCTCTCAGGAGGGTTCCAAAGGGTGGTACTCTCTGATTGGCTGAGGTTAAAGTTTGGTCCTTTTTACATAAGGACCTGGATAGGTTGCTAAAATGAAGAGATTTTTTATGTTATAGCTGTTATGTCTTTGGGACATTGTCTTTTCTAAGGTACCGGGGACTCCCATCTCGATGACGGGGAATGATTCAAGCATGTGAATCTATGAAAGATACCAATACTGGAGTACTATAGTTAAATAATTAACTTATTTATATATATATATATATATATATATATTTTATATATCCTTTAATTTCTCAAACTACTGAACAAATTTAATAAATAACAAAGGCATCTTTCTGGACCAAGAGGTTCCCTTCTGCCAAACAACTTTAGTGTAATTCCTTTGAGTGGTTTCGGTGTTATTGCTGTTCAAAATCCCTATGGAGAAATGAATGGGGAAAACATTTTTGGGACCCCCCTTTTCTCAGCCCGTTTGACTGATCACTCAAACTTTCCAGACAGCAACTGAAGTGACGTCCATTGTTTGGAAAATTGTTTTCGCAAAACATATGCTTTTTGTATAGAAACTAACGATTTGTGCCGTTTGACTGCTTAAATCTGTCACAAACCCTTTTCCTTTATTTAAAATAAATAAATAAAAAAAAGGACAATGTAGCCCTGTAGGATGCACTTATGGGTAGATGTGAAAAGAGTTTAAGGGCCCAGAGCCCACCATTATTCCATCATACCCAGCAAGTGGTAGTTGCCTCAGTTCTTTTTAAAGGCAGTGACAGTATTACAAAGGATGTTTGTTCAATAGTGGTCTCTGCTTCTTCCACAATGGAGGATGGTGGGTTGCTTATGACTTTACTGGAGATTCTGCTGAGAGAATTAGGATTACAGGTAAGTAGCCACTGTCAGAACTATTCCAGTGGAATTCTGTACGACTGTAAACCAAGCTGCATGGTCTGCAAGAGAAGGCAGTATAGAGCAACTGGCTCATCAAAAGGCCTTAGAGAAGCTCAGCCTTACTCCAGTATTGGAACTTTCATAGATTCACATGCTTGAATCATGCCCCATCATTGAGATGAAAGTCCTGGTGTAATACAAAAGCCATGCTCAATTGCATATAAAGCTCAGAGGCACTAGGCCTCCTAATTTAGTAACATCTTAGAGTTGTTTTATAAAAAAGGACCAAACTTAAAAGACAACCAATCAGCTCACACCACCCTCTAGAACCCTCCTGTGAGGAGCTGATTTCCCTCAGATTTTCCACCGCACATTGTGCTAAGGAGTCTCCTCTGAGCTCTGCTCAGTTTTACTCTCAGAAATCCTTTCTGAAGAGATTTGGATACTTTTTCCTCTTCAGAAATCATTCAAGGTGGGTCAACCTGGCAACCATGTAAGAGCCTGTGGTACCTGCATGAAGAAAAGGCTGCATGTGGATGACCAGCACAGCCAAGATCACAGCATTCTGTTCTTTTCACACCAAGGCATCAGGTCTCCTCTGATGAGGATGCAGAGGAAGGTGAAATACAGCCTGACAACGATGAGTGGGATGATTACATCATACTGGCATCTGCTTCTCTTACAGCACCCGTGGTAGAGTCCCCACCTAAAGATATAGGTGGCTTCCATAACCTGCTTGAGCGTGCAGCTACACGGTTTGATCTTCCAATGCCTGCAACTCAGCATTATTGCTTACTCTATGATTTTAAAGAACCCCACAGGAAGATGGTCAGAGCTATACCCATCATAGACCAAGGTTGGAGCCAGGGCCTGAAAATTATGCAGAATCTGGCAACGGTCCCTGCAGTGCTGCCAAGACTGGACAAAAAATATAAACCCATGGAGGATACTCTGGCTTGCCTATCGGGCCACCCGAAGCCGGACTCCATGATTTTGCAAGCTGCCTAACGTAGCTCCAGGAAACCCTCTATGCCATTGACATCAAAGCCGGATAAAGTGGGGAGACACTTAAATAACATCGGCAAGCATTTCTCCACTATTGTAGTAATGGCGGCCAATTCCCTTGCTCTACTTGGCAGATATGATCGACAGCTCTGGCCAGACATGTCCCAATCATTGGAAGAGCTTTCAGACGCTTCCAAAACAGAGGCCAGGAAAGTACTCTTAGAGGGCCAGGGATCTTCAGCAGACATCGATTGTGCACTAGATATAGCAGCGATGGGCTTCAGATTACTCGCGGGTTTAGCTGTGTTGAGGTGACAAGGTTGGTTCAAAGTCACCAACTCTCGTCCCGAGGCTCTTCAAACCATTAACTGATAAGGAGACGGCAAAATCCTTAGGCACTCTGCAGTACAGGAAAGTGCCCTTTTGTGGTGCTAGGGGCAGAGGTCAAACTTCCGTTTGCGGAGGATACCAACAATATAGGTATCCATCCTATTCCTCCACGTTCCAACCTTCTAGGACACAATACCAGCCGAGGCAACCGCCTCCCACAGCCTATACCAGGCCCTACCACAAGAACAAGTCGGGGTGACAATCTAAGGAATCCGCACGTAGACAATCACTGTCTAACAACACGTCCTCTACACTCTTCTCCTACAATTTATCACGGAATTTAAAAAATCATATCCAATGCTGGCAACAAATAATGAAAGACAAGTTAGTGCTGGATGTCGTCCGATTCAGACACCTGTTGAAAATCACCCAGATTTCCCCTTCAATGCCTCCATCCCAGACCCGACAAACACCTTCCTCTGCTCCGCTTGGAGGTAATAACCATGCTGAAGAAAGGGGCTATAAAGTCTGTTCCACATTCTCAGAGGGAAAAGGGTTTCTACTTCCCTTCTTTCTCATCCGAAAGAAGTCTCGCCTATGGAGGCCAATTCTGGATTTACGGGAGCTTAACAAGTACCTCCAGAAACAAACATTTCGGAGGGTCACCCCACAAGATGTCCTCCAGCTTCTGAACAGAGCAGACTACATGGCCTCTCTAGACCTCCAGGATGCATACTTTTACATTTCCATTCATCCACTACACAGAAAGTACCTGAGGTTTGTGGTCAACAGTAAACACTTCCAGTTCAAGGTCCTTCCCTTTGGCCTACGTTCAGCACCACGAAATGTCTAGCGCCAGTGGCGGCCTACCTAAGGCGAAACAAACACCAGGTTTTTCCCTATCTCAACGACTGGCTAGTAAAAGCTCCAGATGTCCATTCAGCAGAAAACTCAGTCAAGGCGACTCTGCGCCTTTTCAAGGAATTAGGACTTATGTTCAACAGAGAAAAATCGTTCCTACAGCCATCCACTCGGTTAGCCTTCCTCAGGGCTATCTTAGACACTCAACAGGCCAAAGCCTATCCAGCACAGGACAGACACGCAAGGTTAATACAACTGGCAAGGCGCTTCCAAAGAAAAAGTTGTCTTTCAGTTTGGCGGTACAAGTCCTTATTAGGCATGATGTTGTCATGTATAAGCCTCATTCCATTCTGCTGCCTTTGCATGCGCTTAATTCAGGAGGATCAGGACAAGCAATGGACGCAAGCACGAGGGTCTTTCAAGGATACCATCCTCATAACACTGCGCATGGTCTACTCTCTGCAAGCACGAAGGTCCTTCGAGGATACCATCCTCATAAAACCGCGCATGGTCCACTCTCTGGATTGGTGGACAATCCCGAGAACATTTCAAAAGGACTCAGCTTCTTGGCACAAATTCCTCCAATGATTGTAACTACGGATGCATCACTCACAGGATGGGGCGCAAGCCTGCAGGACCTTCGAGTGAGCGGAAAGTGGCCACCATCTCACCATCTTTTCCACATAAACCTTCTCGAGCTGAGAGCAGTCTATTATGCCTTGCAAGCCTTCCTTACGAGGATCAGCAGTGCTTGTCAGGACAGACAATACCACCACAATGCACTACCTAAACAAGCAGGGAGGAACACGTTCTCACATACTCTCTCGAAGCACAAACCATCTGGAAATGGTGCATTCACCACTCAGTCCACATAACTGTGGAGCATGTCCCAGTCCTACAGAATACAATTGTGGATTCGCTAAGCAGGTTGGCAACATCCTCCCACGAGTGGGAATTAGACCAAAGGACACTAGATCGAATCTTCGACCAGTGGGGAAAACCGAATCTGGACCTATTTGCATCCTCCTAGAACGCCAAATGCCGACATGCAAGCTGGCATCACCAACCGGGATCAAAGGGGGATGCATTTTCGATAGCATGATCAGGGATCTATGCGTATGCTTTTCCTCTGATCCCGCTCCTCTCAAGGGTGATCAGGAAGATGAAGTCGGAACCCTGCCAGATGATTCTAATAGCTCCAACGTGGCCACGTCAACCATGGTACACGGAGTTTCTTCTCCTGTCTGCTTGTCCACCCATCAGACTCAGACCAGTTCCGGAGCTGCTTACCATCAACCGGGGGCAAGTGGGGCACCCGGATCCCAAGTCTCTAAGTTTATGCACATGGCTCCTGAATACAATGAATTCGGCCATCTAGATCTACCAAGTGAGTGCAGGGAAGTGCTAGCTAATGCATGTGCAGCTAGCATCAACAAATCTTATCGCCTAAAGTGGAAACGATTTTGCTGGTGGTGTGAAACCCAAAAAATGCACCCTCTCTCCTCCGCACCCTAGGTGGTGTTGCCATATTTCTTACAACTGCCACGTTCCGGACTGGCCCATTGCTCAATTAGTGTCCATTTGGCAGCCATCTCCAGATACAGAAGAGTACCAGGCAAGCCGTCCTTATGCTCTCTCAGATTAGTCAAGTAATTTGTGAAAGGTCTCTTCAGATCTTTTCCTCCAGTAAAGCCTCCACCTCTGGCATGGCAACTTAACATCGTCCTTGGCCAGCTTATAAAGGAGCCTTTTGAGCCTATCCAAAGGGCGGACATCAAGTACCTCACTTGGAAGGTGGCTCTCCTTCTCGCCGTTACTTCGGCACGCCGAGCTAGTGAAATTCAAGCTTTCACTGTACAAGAACCTTTTTTGCAGTTCAAACAAGATAGTCATCCTATGCACCAATCCCAAATTCATTCCCAAAGTGCCTTTGGAATTCAATATCAACTAGCCAGTGGTGCTCAAATCTTTCTTCCCGAACCCGCAAACTACTGCAGAAAGTACTCTCCATTCACTCGACCTTAAAAGGTGCATAAAATTCTATCTGGACAGAACAAAGCCGTTCAGACAGTCCACTCAGTTATTTGTAGCTTTCAGTGCTGCTAGAAAAGGTCACTCTGTAACGAAACAGACTATATCCTGATGGATTAAATATGCAATCATATTCTGCCATCAGCAAGCAGGTAGACCATTGCAAACAAGTGTGAGAGCACATTCTACCAGAGCTATATCTGCGTCCTATGCACTGTTTGCTGGTGTACCAATTAAAGACATATGTCCAGCTGCGACATGGAGGAAAACTCACACCTTCGCGCAGCATTAATTCTTGGACACGGAGTCACTTCAGGATGCAGCCGTTGGGCAAGCAGTCCTTCGAAACATGTTTCAATAAAGGTGAGCTAAATAGTTATTTCCCCTCTATCCTCTTGTTGTCTGTTATCTCACATTTTCTTTAAAATAATGCTGTAGATCGTAGAAAGAAGTGTATGTACATATCGTCATGCCAGTTCGCATTTCAGAGTGCTATGCTGCAATCTGTAGGTCGAAAATGTGTTATCCACTGCTTACTATTCTGATTCTATTGGAAACTTTCATAGATTCACATGCGACCCACCCTTCCGCCCCGGAGGAGCTCACATTTATTTCCTTCAGTCCTAGATGTATTATTGCACTTGTGCTTGGAAAATCTGAGGGAAATCAGCTCCTCACAGGAGAGTTCTAGAAGGTGGTATGAGCTGATTGGTTGTCTGTTTAAGTTTGGTCTTTTTTTTTATAAAAATGACTTTAAGATGTTACTAAATTAAGAGGCCTAATGCCTCTGAGCTTTTTATGCAATTGAGAATGGCTTTTGTATTACACGGGGACTTCCATCTCGACGACGGGGAATGATTCAAGCATGTGAATCTATGAAAGTTTCCAATACTGGAGATCTACAGTTTCAGGTTTCAAATCCCTTTCTACCAGCTTGAAGGACTGTCACAGAGGGAGGTTTAGAGAAACACTGAAGGAAGAGGACTCCCAGTTGATGTCTATGTATGACTGGTATGCTTGCAGTCCACAGGTATGCTGTCAAATGCTGTCTAGGCATCACTGTTGAATCACCCATAATGCTTACCAGCAGAGCCTGTCAGTGTCATCTCACCCTCTACGTTTCCTGTTGAAGTACATATCTGCGTCAAGGTAGATGTCTGCAGTCCCCAGTCAATCGACATTGAAGCATGTATGGATGTCGAAACCACCATCAAAGCCATCTTCAAAGTCAAACCTCAGTCTCTCGATATGAAAGACTGACTTTACTAGAAAATTCACCACCTGCTACTCATTTGAGGCCTCATTCTACCTCAAGAGCCTAATGTCAGTCGATCATGAATTTGTCTCTGCATTGGCTTCACAGTTTACATCCTTGACCTGTGTCACCATGGTGCAAGGGTGTCTGTTAAGGGGATGAATATTTTTGTGCAGGAAAGAACACATTTCTGCACAAAACCAATTACTAGGAGTTTCCTCTTTTTATTTGTGCTGTGGAATGCAGCACACATAGAACAAGGAACTGCAAAGCAATAGGTCTCGCAAATTTTGAACAAGTTAACTCCACTTTTGTCAAAAGTGCCCACGAGCAAAAAAAAAACAAGAAAAATTGAGTGGAAACTGAGAAAAGACGGCTTTAAAATAAAAACAAGTTGGTTTTAAAAAATAACTTTGCAATTTTGCATGTCCTGCTGGGCATGTTTTTGCCAGTCCCAAGCCTTCTGTTAAGAACAAAATAGTACCTCGATCAAGTTGGGCGCAGTGGACGGGCACTAATTAAGTTGAAATCAATTCGTGCTTGATCCCTGCTCCACACAGTAACGGAAATTCCAAATGTGCCTTCATGAATTATGAGGCTTTAAAGAGTGCCACGCAAACCATCAGAGGGTGAGCAACAGGTGGGCTCCAGCCCTTCACTGAACACAACAGTGACTCGCATGTGCCAGCGCATGCACTTACAGGCTTGACTCTAAAAAGGGAAAAAACAAGGAGAAATAAAAGTATTTTTCTTCGTAGTGCCTCCTTTACACCTCCTGTGTTGAGGTGTAGGCTTTTGATGCATTCACAAGTTTACAAAGCCTTGTAAATCTGGGAATTTGTCAAAATCCGTGAGTGTTGCTAGGTAACCCCCACCGCAACACCCATGGAACGCCTTTTTGATAGAGTAAGGCAACGCAACAACTTGAGCTGCATTGCCTTATGTCTAGAAGGCCATGTAAAGTCACGCACAGTGGCTTTGTATGGCCTTGTGTTCTACATACTGTATGGTCACAATCCAATCGTGTCATGAAGTGATTATAATCTTGTGCTTCATCTGTTGCCGTGTAGATTTTCATTATCCTAATGAGACTACTGGATTCGGGCGGCAGAATCACCTGTACTGCGGGGGACTGAGTCTGATCCCACACCAGGTGACACCTGTCAGGCTAATCCCGGTTTATTCCGGCTAACTAGCAGTGCCTCATCTCCACCCAGAGCAGGGATGATTGGAGCAACTGTGAGCATGACATACATGACTCCTCAGGGGAATCGTGGTCACTCAGATCTCATCCGTTTCTCTCAGTTACATTAGTCTCACATATGCAATTAACCAAAGTATAGTTCAAAAAGGTTTTATTGAAGTAACTGCATGTTAGATAATAGAGCATGAATTGCAATAAATAGAACGATGAAGCACAATAAGATTAAAATTGTGACAAGGAGAGTAAAACACAAGAGTAATGCTACCATACTGTCACTAAGGTTTGTAGAGAGTTCCTACATAATCTGTTAGAGCACAGCATGTTAAGCTCTTAACTCTGCCTTTCAGGTTCCACCTGGGGAGATGACATCCCTCATACCAGCAAGAGGCTTGTAGTCTACATAAGCAGCTGTAGCGAAGCAATCGGTAATCAGCATACAGTCGTGGTCATCTGGCTGGAATCTCCCTCTGACGTACATGGGTCAAAGTAGCGTTTTTATAATAACAACTGATGTTCCAAGAAAGGATCCCCATGTAAGCGTGTGTATGTTTCTGTGAACATTGGAGACTAAGCGTACCACTTTTGCAGGCAACCTATCTTACTGCAGCTTTGAGAAAAGCAGAGTGAAAGAAATGTCTTGTTTAAGAACGTAGTGCTGATCTAGGCGAAAAACAGCTAGACATAAAATAATAAAATGACCGCAAATGTGGCTAATGTTAAAATAATAAAAGGAAGCCGAATAAAATACATCTAGGTTAAAGTGCACAGCGACTGGTCTAGTATGCTAAAATAACATGTATAAAACTATAGCCAAAATGGCTACACAACACTGTCAAAGTCTGGTTTACAACTAAAGTAAATCTTGTGGCTATAACAGCTAATAGGAAATCTCCATCACAAACCTCTTTCTTTAGAGTACCTGTAATTAAAAACTTCTTAGAAGCACTTAAGAAGGCATTCCCTCAATTTAGGTCTCAATCTCCTTGAAAACCTAACATTGTCCTATCACAACTAATAGAACTCATTCATAAAGCTTCCTTACAACATTTTACATGAAAAGCAGCATTCTTAGTGGCTATTGCATCAGCACGTAGAGATATATTTAGGCAGTGTTTTGTTGAACCATACACTCATCCTAGCTTTCTTCCCAATGTGGTGTCTTATTTTCACATTAATCAATCCCTTTCATTACCTACTTTTCCCCCTAATTGATAGACTCCACCGAGAAGCATCTAAATTCTCTCAATGCTAAGCATCATAAACTTTTATTTAGACAAAACAAGACATGAGAATATCGAATCTTCTATATTATGATCCAGTGAGAACAGGCTTTCCATCAAAGCAGACCATTACTTGATGGATAGTCTCCTGAATACTTCTGTCATGTCAACTTGCCATGAAGTTCCTTCCTACTAGACCTAAAGCACACTGGGAAATTCTGAAACTGGAGCTCTTATTAGGAATATCCCCAGTTAAAAAAACGAAGTTGTAGAGCTCCTACGTGGTAATCTGTTTATCCTTTCAGTAAATGCTACTGTCAAGATTCAGACTCTAAAGCTGATAATCGGGTGGGGCAGGCTACTTTGAGGAACTTATTTGGGTAATGGTTAAAGCTGTTCAATTTCATGTCCACTTGTTGTGGGGTGGGCCTGCTAGCCTAGTCAGAGATTGACTATTGATGAGGATCCCCTGTAAGAGAAGCAAAAAAGTTACTCGCCTGTTGTTAGAAATGGGGTCTCTGGTTGGCAGTCAGTATGCACTCTGTCCAAGCAGAGACCCTCACTCTAGTCAGGGTAAGGGAGATGCACACCTAGGATAACCCCTGCTCACCCCCTTGATAGCTTGGCACAACCAGCCATGCTTCTCAGAGGCAATGTGTAAAGTATTTGTACCAACGCACAGTAACAGAGTGAAACCGCTCTGAATGGACACATCACCAGCTTAGACAAATAGCCAATATTTATCTGAGTAGAACAAGACCAAAACAACAAAAATCCAACTTAGACAAGCAAAGTTATGAACATTTAAAGATTAATATTTCACTTAGAAACACCAATGCTTCAATTTGGAGATATTACAGTCTTTCCCCAAAATCCGACGCCAATGGTGCCAGTCATGGAGTCACACTGACCCCTAGGAACAGAGCCTTGTGAAAATGAGGAAACAAGCCGGTGCACGGAGTCTGGGTTTGAGGTGTTGCTGGATCCGGTGTGGCGGAGCAAAGGAGCGGGGGAGTTGGGTCCTTGCGGTGGAGGTGAGGCAGTGTAGGTGTGCAGCGTTGGATCCTCGCACTTGCAGCGGGGTCAATATCTGGCAGTCATGACGTGGTGTAATGACTCACGGGGTCCCACCACGAGGCTGCGGGTGCCTTGGTGGAGTCTGGTGTCATGGACATCGGTGATGCAACACTTCGGAACTCACGTAGTCATGGACTTTGGCGAGGCTGGGGCGCAGTTTTTGCACTACAGTGAGGACCACTGCTTCAGTTGCAGGCAGCATCGCAAGAGACAGCAGAGGTGTCAATCTGGGTGTTGTCTGAAGTCGGTGCCCTTGGTTCTTCTTGGTTTTCCACCAACTTTTCCTTTCAAGGGCCCAGGGACTGGATTAGGCACCACTTGGTAGGGTAGGAGTCTCAGCAGAGGATCCAGGTGCTGGCAGAGGAAGTCTTTGATGGCCCTGAGACTTAAGACAAGGGGAGCAAGATCGGGACAAGCCCTTGGAGAAACTTCACAAGCAGGATACACAGCAAGGTCCAGTCTTTGTAAAAGAAGCAGGAAATGCAGGCCAAGCCAGCAAAGGGGCAGTAGTCCTCCAGCTCTTATCCTTAGCAGAGGTTCCTATTGATCCAGAATTGGCAGTTTAAAACTGCACACACAGACAATGCAGTGGCGGGTCTGGGCTCTGTTTACAGGGCTACTAGTGGGAGCACAATCAGTGCTGCAGGCCGACTAGTAGCATTTGATGTACAGGCCCTGGGCAACTCTAGTGCACTTTACTAGGGACTTACTAGTAAATCAAATATGCTAATCATGGAAAAGTGAATTACACATCCAGTTTACACAGAGAGCAATTGCACTTTAGCACTAGTCAGCAGTGGTAAAGTGCCCAGAGTATGAAAACAGAGGCTAGCACACAGTCAAAAACACAGGAAGCGGAGGCAAAAAAGCAGGGGAGACTTCGCCAAGGATGCCAGGTCCAACACTAATTCCCTTCCAGGTGAATCCTCCTCAAAGTAATAAGCAACTTGCCCATCTGCCTGGACAGGAACAACTAAATCTCTCAACAATTCATTCACTCAGGATTTCTGTATAAATGACCTGAACTGTCACATGTGAGGCATGATGGTATACAGGGGGCTACTGTGAGCCCCTGATAAACTTTACTATGCATCACAGCTTCAGATTTGTTTTGAGTGGTCCCTTAAAAGACTGAAAGGCACTGGATTCATATTGATGCAGCAGTAATAGGTCAAGCACTGTGGACAGTACAATGGCTGGGCAAGTGCGATAGGCCTTTGTCTATTTGTCTGAGATTATAAGGCCCACAATGGAAATCTAGGACCAGGTGACCTAGAAAGGGCTTTTTAACTGTATTCTCTGCTGTGGCGAACTCCTGATTTTACTCTAGGGGTGCAAGAATGTGTTCAGGTGGGTGGGTGGTATGCAGATTGTTGAAGGACCTCTTTCAAAAAGGTGTCATTAAAACTTTTGAACCCTGTAGGAAGGACTTTCAATTGGGAGATGTGGTTGGATGAGGTACTAGCAGCTCCTATACTGGGTATTGCATCCTGCTAACTGTGAACCGCCACCTGCCTCTTGCTGTCTGGGGAGACACTTTCCAAAATATGCCCATCCCTATGGGATATTCTCTAATAATTACACCATGCTTACTGTGAGGTGCAATGCCCTGGACTTCTATGCAGCGCAGGCCTCCTACACTGCAGCAAGAGATTCCACTGGAGCAATGACGGAAGTTAGGGATAGACATCCTGTATTTATGTAAAAGTGTACAGCATAGGGCATAACCTTGTGTTATGGCACATCACGCCTAAAAATGTTGACGGGATCTATCCGCTCACTTCAGGGTTGTGCTGGGGAGTGTGCACAGGAGGGTGATGAGGTCTATGTGATGTCCTGCTGCCACCTGCAGATTTTATGGAAAAATGTTAGCCTTCTGAGAGGGGTGCTAAGATGCTTGTTACGCCCAGATCTGTCATAGTTTTGTTGCATATAAGGCCTACAAATCATAAATTCTTTACTATAGGAAACTGGCTTATTCGTTGATGAGGTTGTGAAACCTCGTTAAGTAATCATGGCACAATTTACTTTAAGGTCTAGTTAGGTCTCATTAAATCACAAATTAACTGAGGCCTTGGTAGCTATGCACAGATCAGGCTTAAGTTAGGAGAAAGCATGTGTAAAGCATTTAACAACACAAACACCACAATAATAATCCCAGTTCAATTTATAAAAGTAGTATGCATTTTAATATTTAAAATAACATCAAAATTAGA
The DNA here is from genome assembly GCF_031143425.1 of Pleurodeles waltl. Lineage (NCBI taxonomy): Eukaryota > Metazoa > Chordata > Amphibia > Caudata > Salamandridae > Pleurodeles > Pleurodeles waltl. The sequence continues at coordinate 908,612,514 of NC_090450.1, forward strand.
TCTATTGTGTATCACTGACAATATGATTTTTAAAAGAATTTAGCTTTTGAACTCGAAGAATCTAGCACCAGAAAACGAAGTGTTAATCATGGGCATCTAGTCGCTCTAGACGGGGTCAAACTAAAAAGTTAAGGTTGACAACTATGGAGCAAGAGTCTGATACAGGGACCAGGTCTGTCCAGTCAAATCTTTACTTTAAGATTTAGGACTTTTTCTAAAATGTATTTTAAATCATATATGGCAAGGTCAGCCTGCTCCTCTGTTGGTCCTGCTGAAATCCTTCATGAGTGGGCTTATAAATTGTTGTAGGGGTCGAGCTGCTCCGGAGGTGGCAAAGAGGTAAGTTGAATCCGACTAGTGATGCATCTTTGGCAGATCAGCTTTCAGGTTGGTCCCAGTCTCCTCTCAGTTCTCTGGGCAAAAATCCTTGAAAAAGTTTCACATTTGTGAGTTAGGCAGGCAGAGTACAGTTTATCTTCTAAGGACACCAGGACAACTGGGACACCACTTAGCAGTCAGGATGTCCTTTTCTTTTGTTGTGGTGACTTCTTGTAGCTTTTTGTGATACTGTGGCTCTACTGGTGACTAGCCAACTATTTTATGGAGAACACTTTTCTGTCCTGGGTATATGTTGGAGCAGGCCTTTGGGGTTCCTCCTCACAGGTCAAACATGCACAGGCTTTGATTAAATCCTTTGTGCCACAGGTGCAGCCCTGCAGGCAAAGCAGTGTTCTGAGTTCCTTTGGCAGGTTGCTAGTTGTATCCTTTGCACACGTTTGTGGGAGGGGAGGGCTCGCCAGCCGATGGGGCTACTGCTTTCCTGGGTAATCGCACCCAGCTTGTGGCTACTTCCTGCAAAGTGTGGTAGCAAACTATCCTAGAATGCCCTATTTCCCTTTCCCCCTCCCCCTTATAAACTCGTGTGGCCAGATCCCCCTTTCCTCATGTGGAACTTAGTAGCCCACCCCAGAGGTATGGCTATCTAGGGACTACACTTCCCCCTTCAGGATAACTCTTGATCTAATTAATGTACGTCTGGGCAGCAAACAGGGGAAGTGGCAAGCACAGGCTTAGTGACATCTGTCCTAGCAGGAGCATCTTCTCCTGGATGTGTCATTAGTCCACAAGCACCCTCTCCACCCATCATGTTATAAGAGAGGAAAACTCCACCTAGTAGATGGCTTCTTTGTTTTAAGTTCCTAAGAATATATGCTCCTAATTGGAGGGCAGGCCTGGCAGCTGTGAGTTGCTGGACAAATCAGAAAAGGCTACTAGTGGCCTTGTAGTCAACTTTGGAAACCAGTTGGATTTAAACGTAACTATTGATTTGACACTTTGAAACATCTTTCTGGCTAGCTCCACTGGAAAGTTACACTTTATTTTATTAAAAGTCACCCGCTTGGGCTACCAGCTTCCCAAGACTGAAAATCAACTTTGGAAATTTTCCAGTATCAGGGCTTGTAAAAAACTGTTTATATATCACTTGCTATTTAGAACCTTGCACCCTACCCTTTGGGCACTTACGGTAGACTTTAGGGGTAATTTCTAGGTAATGAATAGGGAGAGTTGAGCCTGTCAAAATGGTTGACAGGTTGGATTTAACAGGTCTTTAACGGCCACATTTTCATTTTCCACTGCAGTGGTACTTAAGTGCACTAGCTTCCACTTTAACCGGCAGGCCCTTGGTACCATATACTAGCAACTCACAAGTTAAACCTTCCAATAAAGCAATTAGGATATCAATAGAGATAACGTTTTACCTGTCATATACGCTACAGAACAGGCCTAGAGCACAAAAAGTGCTGCAATTCAATAACGGCATCTTAACTTACAGGCCCTAGATACTGAGTACCTTTTACTTGGAATTTGCATTTGTTAGCCTTGTCAATCGGGGACTAGCCAATTTGTACCCACTGGTACAGTTATAGAGGTCAGAATACATACACTAAACGTCTGCTCCCTAATGTGCAGTTTAAATACACCAGTACCTAAAATCATCAAAGTGGGGGGTGAATCTGCATAAGGCCATCCTCCTACACTTACTGAAGCTAATTGGAGAATCGCTCCCGATATGATACCTGCAAAACGGTGGTTTGCCCAAAAATGGATATCTGTGGTCGTGCTGATGACTTAGAAATTGGCTGGGAAACTATGGTCCCTGCTGCCGTTGGAAAAACTGACTGGGATGTGAACATCATGAGTTGTAAATACGAAGACATGCAGGTTGCTAGTGAAGTATCTGCCTGTACAGATGCTGCTCGTGGGTTCTCCCAGATACTTGAGATTCCTGAAACCGGAGGACCAATTGCACTTTCAGGAATAAGGGCTGCCTGGTATAGAAGCACAAACTAACCCAAATGTGCAAAACTTTTCAGTGTTAGTACTTTTCGCTGTTTCTGTTGGGGACTCTGCTAACCCACCTTGGTGTCTGTGGGGTGGCAGTTATGTTACTCAGTTCCTGTTTGCAGTTATGTTACTCAGTTTCTGTTTTGTCTGTTACACGGGCCTGTTAGGCTTGACATGTTCAGCGATGCATAAAACAAAGGTCCTCATTACAACCCTGGCGGTCGGTGTTAAAGTGGCGGTAATACCCCCAACAGCCCGGTGGTAAAAAAAATGGCAGTAGCAACAAACACCACGGCGGTAACCGCCAACAGACAGGCGGAAGACAATGTACCGCCCACACTGTTACAAGGCACCAATCCGCCAGCTTTTCCGGGGCAGTACCAACGCCATCAAAAGCACGGCGGAAACTGAACAACGAAGGGGAACCACTCACCTCTCGACATTCCACGAAGAACCAGGATGCCATGGAGTACGAATTGCAGATCCTACCCATGTTGGTGTATCTACTAATACACCGCGAAGTAGAAAGAAGGCGGCGACGACGGTGACGACGGTGAGTTCTGCACCTAGCACACAGGGGAGGGGAGGAGGGAAAAGGGAGTGACACACACTCGCGGCACGTAACACCCCCACCCCCAACCCACAACAACATACACACACACATATCCAACATCACAGATACACCCTGTCACCCCCTGGAAGAACGCAAGAACAAAACTAAATGAGTTTAACTAGTGTTATATTGGAACAATCAGACAGATCTAGTGAAAATAAAATAATCAGTATACACAAATATTTACATCAAGTACACAAGTCCGTACACTGTCCCATGTAAATGTCCGTGGACCAGTGGTCCCAAAAAGCATGGGCGAAGCCCACACATGACACCTGCATCAAAATGGAGAGAACACTGCAGGGGCATCAGGTCGGAAAAAAAACAGGCACCTCATGTGCAAGGGGAGAGGGTGCACCTCAGCCGGATGATGGTACGACGCCACTGCTCCTCGAGGGGGCTCCATGCCCACTGCTTGTTCCTGCGGAGTGCAAAGCCATAGTCTCTATAATGGGTGGTTTGGCCACTGCTTGGTCCTGGGGAGGGCAAAGCCACAGTCTCTCAAGTGGGTGGTTTGCCTACTGTCTGGTCCTGGGGAGTGCAAAGCCACAGTCTCTCAAGTGGGTGGTTTGCCCACTGCTTGGTCCTGGGGAGTGCAAAGCCACAGTCTCTCAAGTCTCTCAAGTGGGTGGGTTGCCCACTGCCTGGTCCTGGGGAGTACAAAGCCTCAGTCTCTCAAGTGGGTGGTTTGCCCACATGCTCTGGAGGGTGCTTTGTTCCCAGAGTGCTTCATCCTGCCAAGGATTGTGGGAGTGGATGCATTTCTCCACTGGTTCTCGGGGTGGCTTTGTGCCCAGAGTTCTTTATCCTGCCAAGAAATGGGGGAGTGGATGCATTTCTCCACTGGTTCTGGAGGGGGCTTTGTGCCCAGAGTGCTTCATCCTGCCAAAGATTGGAGGAGTGGATACCTTTCTCCACTGGTTCTGGAGGGGGCTTTGTGCCCAGTGATGCTGCACCTGGGGTGTGGCAGCTGACATCCTCTCACCTGGGTGTCTTAGCCACGCGATGTACCTGGAACAGGTTGCATGTTTCTCCATGGAGGCAGAGCCACACTATCTTGCGGCGACTTAGGCTGCCAATTGCTGTTTCGTGTCAGCGTTGGAGGTGGTGTCTCAAGTGGTGTGTCCAAGGTCCAGGACGTCACCTGCAGACTCGGACGGCTGCCCACTGGGGATGGTGCTGACATCTGACAGAGTAGTATCGGCTGTGCATGTGGCGGTGCTGATGGTGGTGCAGGTGGCTGTGGCGGAGATGCTGCTATTGCTGGCCGTGATGCAAGTGTCTGTTGTGGTGGATGGAGACACCATAACGTTCCCGGCAGCCTCGGATGGCTGATCCTTGGGGAGGATGCTGCAGCCTGATGTTGTGGCAGTGGCGTTGCAGGTGGCGGTCGGAGCGGCAGTGGTGACTGTGGTGCAGGTGGCTGCCATCCTTGATGATATGATGGTCACCAGCCCCTCACCAGGAGACATCGTGCCCTGAGGTGACTTGCCCTTTGGCTTGTGGCTCTTCCCCAACTTGGCAGTCTCTGCAGGGACCTTGGCACTGTCCTCACTGTGTTTGGGCGAGGCCTTGCTGGGTGGGTGGTGTGACTTTCCCCTGCTGGAAGCCAGCCCCTTTTTGACCTTAGCAGGTGGCAGAATAGGGTGGTCCTTCTTATTTGTTGGTGGCACACTGGCAGCTCTGACGGGTGCCCCCTTCGTCCGTACCGGACTAGCAGGGACCACAACGGATGCAGATTTGGTGGCTGAGGTGCTGGGCTGGGACCTAGACATCCTGGCCCTACGGGAAGGACGGGGGGAAGGTGTAGGGAAGAGGTTAATGTTATCTAGGTGAAGTTTTTGAGACACACTGGGACAGGGAGATGGAGGGGGGGTGGGAGTGGAGAAAGAGGTAGTGGTTGAAGGAGGTGTACATCTGCTGAGTTTGGGTGAAGGTGCATGGGCTGGAGGCTGTTGTGAGGTGGATGGCTGTTGAGTGGGTGTGTGCCTGCGTTTGTGTACTTTAGGAGGAGGGCTCACAGACACACTGGGAGAGGACACAGGGGACGTGTGAATGGTAGTGGGGGTGGTGATTGCACGTGAGCGGTGTGTTGTGATCGGCATGCTGTTGATGGAGGCAGTGTCTGATGATGTAGTGCATGCAGGTGTGAGTGGAGACAAGACAGGGAGGGAGGTGGACGACGTGGAGGAGGGGGACACAGTGGAGGAAGTGGATGTTGGTATGTGTGCATGGGTATGGTGCTTGTGTGAGTGCCTGTGGGATGTGTACTGCTTATGTTTTCCTGAGCCACTTTTGTCTGTTGATGTGTGTGCATGCTGGTCTGATGGTGTGCTTGAGATAGGCTGAGGTAGAGGGGATTGGGTCTGGGTAGTGGAAGTTGGAGGGGGGAGGCTGGACACAGGGACAATGGCTGCCATCAGTGCTGAGGCCAGAGCCTGAAATGCTCTCTGTTGGGCTGCCACGCCAGAATGAATGCCCTCCAGGTATTCATTTGTTTGCTACAAATGCCTCTCGACATCCTGGATGGCATTCAGAATGGTTGACTGCCCAACAGTGAGGGATCTCAGGAGGTCAATAGCCTCCTCACTGAGGGCAGCAGGGCTGACTGGGGCAGGGCCTGAGGTGCCCGGGGCAAAGGAGATGCCCTCACTCCTGGGTGAGCGGGCACAGGAAACTCACTGAGGGGCTGCTGGGAGGGCGGTAATGGTGGGGAGGGTGGCGGCTGTACCTGTTGTTGGGGTGGGCACAGAGGTGTCCGCCACCGCCAGGGAGCTTCCATCAGAGGAGGAGTCGCTGTCGCTGGTATCCCCTACTGTCCCCGTCGTGAAGATCCCCTCGCCCTCCGTCCTACTGGTGCCTTCACCCTCCGTGGATTCACCCTCCTGGGCCATGTGGCCAGCTCCCTCCATCACCGGTGCCTCTGCTCCTCCGCCAGATGATGCTAATGCACACAAGGACAGGGTGACAAACAAGAAGGGGGGGGGGAGACAGAGAACACACATGGTCAATGCCAGCAACACCACTACCGTTGGCGGACACAACACACAGGGAGCAGCCCTATGCACTAGGCCATACACTACCAGTTGGTAGGAAAGTCACCAGCCCATGGGGTACAATGCCTAACGCCATTAGCTGCACACCTGAAACCCACAGGAGCCTGCCCAGTAGTAAAAGCCCACTAACACTATTGGGGTTGGAGTGCCTCAGAGCCTGCCCAACAAGGGACCTACACTGCCATGTTTGCCCTGGCCTAGGGGCACCCACAGCCGACATCCCCCACCCAGATACTTCCTAAACCATGTGGAGTCAGCTTTATGACACTGTACGCACCCCCTTGTGGCTGCTGTGATGCCCTCAAGCGCCCATCCAACTCCGGATAGGCCACCGCCAGGATGCGGAACATCAGGGGGGTCATGGTGCGACGGGCACCCCTTCCACGTTGGGAGGCCAGCTCCAGCTGGGCCTCCGCCGTCTTCTTGCTCCAGCGGCACAGGTTCTCCCATCTCTTGCAGCAATGGGTGCTCCGTCTATGATAGATCCCCAGGGTCCGCACTTCCTTGGCGATGGCACGCCAAATACCCTTCTTCTGGTGGGCGCTGACCTAGAGGAAAGTTACAGGAGGAAAGGACATTACTCACCAGTCCAGACCGTCAGACTCATTGCCCACCACTTCCCAACCATGCCCTGACGCACATACACTGACCATCCTCACATGCAGCCCTCAGCCCCCCCAACATCTATCTTCCATCCACACCACTCCAAACAGGCATTGCCCACGCTTCATGCTCACAATGACCTCACCTGTTTGTCTGGAGGACCGTAGAATAGCGTGTACTGGGGGAGGACACCATCCACCAGTTTGTCCAACTCCTCCATGGTGAAGGCTGGGGCCCTTTCCCCAGACAATCGAGCCATTGTCGCTTCCAGACACAGGTCACAGCAGCAATTGCAGTGTAGGTCCTCTCCTGTTGAAGGTCAGGTATCAAGTGAGTGAACAGATAGAAAATGGTGGTCACGTCCGAGGCGGTGTGTACTGTCACCGCCGGCATGTACATCGCCATTGGCTCCTGGAACCCATAGGGCACAATGATAACCAATGCTGAATTATGCGGCGGTCTTCGACCGCCTACCGCAACGCAGCACAACGCCAGCGCAGTTACCTCATTTCCCCTTGTCCCTCCTCACAAGTCAGGCAGCCGCCATTTCAGGGGGGGACATGCCATGGCACCTAACTGCGTCACAGCACATTTTGCCACATATACGGACTAACTACGTCACACACGGATTTACGAACATTACTGCAGACACACTTGTGCAACCTATGTGGTACATGACCCTCTGCTCACCGTTCTCCTCCTTAGGCCACAACCGCTGGGGCAGATGATGAGATGGCAGCATCCTCCGGTGTACAGACCCCTGGTGGACCTGTCGACAATGGAAGGCAGACACATCATAATCACCTACAGATTTGATCGTGCCACAATCCAAGACCTGTGTGCCCAATTGGAGCCAGACCTGATGTCATCTATCCGCCATCCCACAGGAATCCCCCCTGTAGTGCAGGTCATGTCAATGCGCCATTTCCTGGCAAGTGGCTCCTTTCAAACAACAGTGGCCATGGCATCAGGGATGTCTCAGCCATTGTTTTCTAACGAGTTGACCAGAGTGTTGTCTGCCCTCCTGAAACACATGCGCAGCTACATCGTGTTTCCCCAGGTGGAGGATTTGCCCACAGTGAAGGCTGACTTTTATGCCCTGGGACATATCCTCAACATCATTGGTGCCATTGATGGTACACATGTGGCATTAGTCCCCCCCGCAGAAATGAACAAGTGTACAGAAATAGAAAAAGCTACCATTCAATGAATGTGCAGATGGTGTGTTTGGCGGACCAGTACATCTCCCATGTGAATGCCAAGTATCCTGGCTCTGTGCATGACGCCTACATTTTGAGGAATAGCAGTATCCCTTATGGTATGAGTAGGTGACTGGGTATGGGGTTGTCCCTAAAGGTGAGTGTCTGGCTAACAGGTATCCCTCGACATTTGCAGGTGACTCTGGTTACCCCAACCTCTCATGGCAACTGCCCCAGTGAGGAATGCCAGGACAAGGGCAGAGGACCACTACAATGAGGCACATGGGCGAACTAGGCGTATTATTGAGAGGACGTTCAGCCTCCTGAAGGCCAGATTCCGGTGCCTCCATCTAACAGGTGGCTCCCTATACTACTTACCTAAGAAGGTGTGCCAGATAATCGTGGCATGCTGCATGTTGCACAACCTGGCATTGCGACGCCAGGTGCCTTTTCTGCAGGAGGATGAGCCTGGAGATGGTCTTGTGGAAGCGGTGGAGCCTGTGGACAGTGAGGAAGAGGAGGCGGAGGAAGAAGATATTGACAACCGAACGAACATCATCATGCAGTACTTCCAGTGACACACAGGTAAGACACTGTAACTCCTCCTCACATTTCAGAATACTGTAGGACATTGTATAAGTCAGCCTCTTAACCTCTGTCTATGGACACTGACAGTTCACTTTGGATTTCCATTTTTCAGATCTGGGTACCCCATTCTGCCTTCTGCTATATGTACTGCTGTCCAACAACTGTCATACATTGGTATGAGTAAATGAACATTTATATTGCTATTTGTTACTAATGTTGTCATTATACATTTGTGAATGATCAGACTGACTCCAGATTGGTTTGTGCTTAAAGGGTGTTTATTTAGGGGCTAATGAGTATTGGGGTGTGTGCAAGGGGCTGGGGTGATGGTGGAGAAATGTCCAGGATAGAATCCAGTCTCTTGGTATCGCAGGTGCATTGTCCAGTGGGGCATAGGAAGGGAAGTAATGGCAGTTCAAGGTGGACAGCGTGACAGAGTGGGACAGAAGGGTGACAATCAGGAGAGTCTTATTTCCTGGTGGGGGTCTTGGCAATGTTCTCTGTCTTCTGCCTAGATCACAGGGACCGTTTGTGGGGTGGTTCTCCTTCTGCAGGGGGTGGGGTGCTGGTGGCCTGTTGGTCCTGTGGCGGGGCCTCCTGTCCACAAGCAGAGGTGGAGGGCTTTTCCTCAATTTGGCTAGTGTCAGGGGCCCTTTGTTGTGCCACTGCCTCCCTCATGGTCTTGCCTATGTCTGCCAGCACCCCTGCTATGGTGACCAGGATGGTGTAAATGTTGGTGAGGTCCTCCCTGATCCCCATGTATTGTCCCTCCTGCAGCCGCTGGGTCTCCTGAAACTTGGCCGGTACCGTGCCCATGGTCTCCTGGGAATGGCGGTATGCTCCCATGATGTTGGAGAGTGCCTCGTGGAGGGTTGATTCTCTGGGCCTGTCCTCCCCCTGTCGCACAGCAGTCCCCTCCCAGCTTCCCTGTTGTCCTGTGCCTCTGTCCCCTGAACTGTGTGCCCACTGCCACTGACCCCAAGTCCCTGATTGTCCTGGGTTAGTGGGGTTGCCTGGGGTCCCTGTAGTGGTGGACACACTGCTGATTGACGTGTCCTGGGGACAGTGGCATGGGCCCGCTGGGTAGGTGAGGTGGTGGTGTTTCCTGAGGGGGGAGGTTCTGTGGTGGTTTGGGACTGTTGCAGGGGAACCGACTGTCCAGAGGGTCCCTGGTGGTCATCCAGGCGTGCAGAGATGCTGTCATCACTGTGGGCCTCTTCTGTGGGGGGACTGGATATGGCTGGCACCTCCTGTCCGGTGACGTGGGGTAGGGGTCCTGTTGGTATGTAAATGCATTGTTATTGTATCTGTGTGTGCCATCTTGTGCAGTGGGTGTGTTTCCCTGTATTAATGTGCTTGCACTATCGCCTTGGCCCTTGTGTGAGTGGCGATTTTGTGGCCTGGGTGAGTCTTTCTATTGGACATGCTTTGGTGATGGGTGTCCATGCATGTCTGTGATGGGTGTCCATGCATTGTTGTTGCATGCAGGGCTTGGTTGTGGAAGTGGTGGGTTGTGATGGTGGGGTTTGTGGGAGGTGTTGGAGTCATGGGAGTGAGGGTGAGGGTGGGAGTATGTGATGGCATGCAGGTTGGGTGGGTGGATATGGTAATTAAAATTTGACTTACCAGAGTCCAGTCCTCCTGCTACTCCTGCGAGGCCCTCAGGATGCAAGATCGCCAAGACTTGCTCCTCCCATGTTGTTAGTTGTGGGGGAGGAGGTGGGGGTCCACCGCCAGTCCTCTGTATGGCTACCTGGTGTCTTGATACCACGAAACGTACCTTCGCCCGTAGGTCATTCCACCTCTTCCTGATGTCATCCCTTGTTCTTGGATGCTGTCCCACTGCGTTGACTCTGTCCACAATTCTCCGCCATATCTCCATCTTCCTTGCAATGAATGTCTGCTGCACCTGTGATCCGAATAGCTGTGGCTCTACCCGGATGATGTCCTCCACCATGACCCTGAGCTCCTCCTCAGATAACCTGGGGTGTGTTTGAGGTGCCATGATGTGGTGTGAGGTGATGTGTGAGGTGATGTGTGGGGTGATGTGTTGGGGTGTGTGGTGTGAGGTATGTGGATGGTGTATGTGTGATGGTGTTCTGTGCCTCTGGATGATAGTGTGGGGTTTTCTTTTCTCTCTCTCTGCTTCTTCAAAATTGTTCGCTGTAAGGGGTTGTGGGTAATGGGGGTATGTGCTATATAGTGTTGTGGGTGTGTGTATGTGGTGTGTGTATGTGTGTATTATGATTTGTCCAATGTGGTTGTGTTTTGTATGTGTGTGTCTATTTTGAGCACGTTGGTGTGTACCGCCAATGGTTTACCGCGGTTGAAAGAGCGCTGCGTTGATTCGTGGGTCATGATACTGTGGGCATATTTCTGTTGGCTGGCGTGATGATGTGGGTTTTGCTATCGACAGTTTATCACTGACCTCTGGTGTGGCGGACTTGTGTGGGTGTCTGTATAGTGGCGGATTTCTCTGTGTGGGTCATAATACCCGTAGCGGATTTCCGCCGCGGTCACGGTATGTTGGCAGCCGTCGGCACATCGGTAAGCGGAATTTACCGCCAGGGTTGTAATGAGGGCCAAAGTGTCTTTGAATGGAAAAAAATATGCTCACAGCCCCTTCCCTACAAATTCTGGGACTTTTTAGCATTCTGTGCACATTCAAATCATCTTCTCCTAGGAGACATCTTGCACCTTGTTCACACCTGTTCAAATGCTAATTACTTGCTGGAAGATATGGGAGAGCAAATGCAAATTTAGCCTCCAGGAACTTCAGGCAAGGGGAAGATAATGTTCCATTGCAGAGATACAGTATTTTACAGGATTTTTAATCTGTACTCTGGTTTTCTGCATAGGACAGCTAGGCCTGCCACTGTGAAAAATAGCCACTGTAAGGACATGTTAACATTATGTTTCGATGTGTCCTTTTAAACACCATGCACCCTGCCTTGTGTGCTCTAATGGCTACACAGGGGTGACAATTTCTAAAAGGGAGGTTTTCACCTGTCCAAAGGGTGTACATTGACAGGTAGAATTGTAGTGTTTACATGGTTAGTCACACAATACTAGTAGTCCTGAAGTCCTGTTTGCACTGCCGCTGTTTGTGGATGGCACCATAGGGGTTGAAGTCCACTAGTGGCATTTATCTTTCATGCCTTGGGTACACTTTGTACCATACTCTAGGGACTTATAGAATTCAGTATACCATTCTGATAGAGACTTATAGCCGCTGATTCTTCACCTTTGTGAATATTCCCTAGTTGTCAGACTGGATAGAAACTTTTCAGCAGTACCTCTGCATGCCTGTAGCTGGTGCTGTGCGACTCTGCACTGACGCTTTTTCACTCTGGAAATGACATGGAGTCCATACAGGCACCACTCCTGTGTGTTTACAATTCGTTTCCAAGACACCAAGGGGGTTATTCCAACTTTGGAGGAGTGTTAATCCGTCCCAAAAGTGACGGTAAAGTGACGGATATACCACCAGCCGTATTACGAGTTCCATAGGATATAATGGACTCGTAATACGGCTGGTGGTATATCCGTCACTTTTGGGACGGATTAACACCTCCTCCAAAGTTGTAATAACCCCCCAAATGTGCACCCAGAGATCCCTCTTGTCTTTGAGACACATCTCAAATTTTGTGTACATTCCGGGAATGTCTCCCCAGAAAAATGACAGGTCTTAAGCCCTTTAGGAACTGTCGCAAACAAATGTCTGAGACAGACCCCAATCAGGTGGACTTGTGATCTTGAGGTTGAATCCGTTTGGCGAGATACCTTTTGGGGATTGGCTTTCAGGTTGGTCCTAGTCTTCTATTGCTTCACTCAGAAAAAATTGTAGAGTCCCAAAATATCTTTTAAAATCCCCAGGACTGCAGGAACACCACTTGGCAGTCAGGACTCAGTCTTTCAGGATGCACCAGATGTGTCCAGGGCAAAACCAGTTAACATGGGGGAGAACCTTGGCTTGACCTGTTCACTAATGATTTTGCCACTGCTGAGAACTTTCAATGTCAGCACTCTTACGCGTTGGACTTTCCCAGACGTGTCTCGGTTGGAGACATGTTCCGCCTCGATTGAAACTCTGGACTCATGTATTCCACGACTCCTGCCCTTAATTATCAAGATCAGACCCAACAGGCCAAAGTCTTCCTAGTGGCCCTAGTTTGGGATAATAGGATGGTATTCAGATCTCCTGTGCTTATGCATCTATCTTGCAATCAGGCTGCCCCTATGGGAGAACCTACTGTCACAGCAGCAGGGCAGGATTCTGTACCTGTGCCTTTGCAATCCCCACCCTTTTGCTCAGAAATTGAGGGGTGACAGCAGCTGAACACCTTCGACCTTTCTTCAGAGGAGGTTGTCGTCTTCGTGGCAGTCAAGCTTCGCTCTACGAAAACTGTGTACGCTTGTTGGGACAAATTTGTAGTTGGTGCGGCACATGCTAGATTTACCCCTGCACAGCTGTCCCTTTCGGCTCCCTATTATTAAGACTGTTCCTCATCGCCATCACCTTGGTATGGCATGTGAGTTAGCTTCAGTTTGTTTGTGTCAATCCACTATACAGTACCCTTTTCTCCCCAGATAAACTGGTTCTGCAGACTCGAGCATCATTTCTACCAAAAGTTGTGACACCGTTCCTTGTCAATCAGACCATTACCTGTCTGGCATTTTAAGCTCTACCCTACCCCTCTAAAGAGGAAGAGAGGCTCCATCGCTGGGACCTTAAAACAGCCCTCTGCTTTTACATTGGTCATACTAAAGATCACTGGGTGGACGGTCAGCTTTTTGTGGGGTTCTCTGGAGCAGAAAAGGGCAAGGCAGTGCAGAAGAGAACCATTTCCCACTGGATCATGCTCTGCATTGAAATCTGCATTGCACTGGCTAAAAAGCAGACTCCAGAAGGACTGCATGCTCATTCTTCCAGGGCCAAGTCTGCTACCACTGTGTTAGCATGCAGTGTCCCTGTCCTAGACAATGCCAGGCATGTAGGATGGTGTGCTTCCATATGGTCACAAAGCAATATTGTCTAGACCAGTGGTTTCCAATATTTTGACTTCTGTGGACCCTCACATTGTCAGTACTGGAACCTGAGGTACCTCACTGAATCATCATTGAAATCTGGGGACCCCCTTCTCCCCCAATAGTCATTACTGAGAGCTGGGGACCTAATCTGTTAATATTATTACATTTTCTAAGCACTGCAGACCCACTGAGGAGGCTTTACGGACCCCCAGGGGTCCCCGGATCACAAGTTGGGAGCCACTGGTCTAGATAGTCAGGTTCACCAAGAGAGGCATTTTGCCTGCTCAATCCTGCAGGACTTTCTGATTTGAGTACATTCACAGACCTGCTCCAAATAGCTGCTGCTTTGGTATCTAGTCAAAAGCTGCAGAATATGTTGCTAGACGTGTCTATCAGAAGAACAAGTTACTTAGTTTTGGTAACTCCCTTTCTGGTAGAAACTCTACCCACAGGTTCCTCACTGACCCTCCCTTTCTCTCCATTCTGTGATTGGATTCTATCTATTAAGATCCCAAGTCTAGATATCTAATCACAGATCAGAACCAATTTACACTTGGGGCTCTGCGCGTCTGGCACAGACAGCCTGAAGTCAGCTCCACATGTCATTTCTGGAGTGTAACAATGTTGGTGCAGAGCCACACTGTGTCATCTGAACGCATGCTGAGTTACTGCAAAAAAGTTTCCTGATCCAATCTGATGCCGGTGGCATATTCAACAGGTGAGGAATCTATGGCTAGGTAGAGTCCATACTAGAAAGAGCGTTACCGAAAGTAAGAAACTTGTCCTCGGCTTGAGACTGACTAACATGGCTAAAAAAGATATTCAGGGTGTTCGCCTTACACCAGAACTATATGCAATAACTCCAAGGGGATTGGATGAGCACAATAGACCTTCAGGATGCATAATTCCAGATTGAAATTGTAAAGTAACACAAGACATTCCAATGATTTGTGGTAGGAAAATCCCACTACCAGTTCAAAGTTCTCCCCTTCGGCCTTAAGGCTTCTTGTATGTTTTTTTTTTAAGTACATGGCAGCGGTTGCTGCCTGCATATGAAAACTAAAGTTCTCTCATAGGGGATTTCCATTATGAAAAGTCCCGCCCACGTGAGGGGACCCCAGAGCACTTTTTCACAATATATCTTAAGTGCAGATGTTAACCTTTCTTTGGGAAGGCCTGCAGAGTCACTTAAGAGATAAAAATATTATGTAGCCTGTAGGAACAGGCTACAATGGCCCAGTTATTCATTGTGTACTTAAAAAGGGGGTCAGGAGATGTTGTATTCACTGAAAAAAACAAAGGTTACATGGACATTATAGATGGGTAATAGAATTAAAATACCTTAGAAATTCACTGAAAAAAAACAAAGGTTACAGAGAAGTTATATTTGGGTCCTGGATTTAATTCCACAAAACCAGAGAAATTCAGCAGTTATAGTTACCTGAGTTAACTATAACTTCCAGCCAGAGAACCATGACTGTATGCTGATTGCCGAATGCTCCGCTACAGATGAAAACGCAGACTACAGGCCTTTGCTCAGGTATGGGGGATGATATCTTCCCAGGGGAACCTGAAGGGCAGAATTAGAGCTTAACACGCTGTGCTCTATTACATCTACGTAGGAGTTAGTCTATTGACCGTAGTGACAATATGATAGCGTTATTTTTATACTTCACTCTCCTTGTTACAATTTTAATACTGCCATGCTGTGTTGTCCTGGTTATTGCAGCTCATGCTTTGCTATCTAAGATGCAGTCGGTTTATTAAAATCATTATTGAAACATATACTGCCTCTGTTTGTCATTTTATATATGAGACTAAGGTAACTGAGAGAAACGGCTTCCCTGAGAAACCAATTATGTCTTGCTCGGCTGCCCAGCATCCCTGCCCTCGGATAGGGAAGAGGCACTGCTAGTTAGTTGGAGCAAAACCCGGATTGGAGCGACAGGTGTCACCTGCAGTGGGTCAGACTCTATCTCCCATGCCGTGGGCGATTCTGCCGCTCAAAATCCAGGGATCTCATTGGAATAATGAGAGCCTACGCGACATGGCGCCGCCAACGTTTGGTCAGGCTCTAATTTTTGGGTCCTCCTGAGTATCTCTGTCTCATTATATACAATGATACCCCAGTACTGTATACGGAGACGTCCGTGGTACCAAGGATTTCCGCCCCAGCTACGTAGGTTATCCTACCTGGTGCTGGAGGTTGTTCAAGCTTGAACTCTAGAAGGTAAAACCCTATTTGGTGTGCCTTCTCTGAACATATTTTCTATCTAGCATGGCGAATCCGCAGCAGGTAGCAATAGCAGTCAATATGAGACAACCTCTGACTACACATTTATTAGCAAATGGCGTAATGGCCCAAGGGGGGTCCAGTCACATTTGTGGTGGATGCCCATACAGCTTATAGGACAGAACTTTTCTATTCTTGGGTCACATTTCCAGCAGTTGATGGGAACACAAATACATTTCATCACCATACACTTGCAAACGTACCTGGACAATACAGGGCATATGCATATTTAGAAATACCTTTATCTTATCAAGAACATAATAATTGGCTTGATGATGCCCTACCCCACACAACATAACCAGTAAGGTTAGGTCCTCTTAAGTAATGATGGTCCTACCTGGCCCTTATTGGCCACCTATACACCACACCCTGCAGTAGCGACTTTAGCAGTAGCTGAGGCTCGTCGCTTACATACTGAACTAACAGCGACATATAGACGATTGGTACAGTTTATGATGCAAACTTTAAATACAAACCCAGCCAGCACGTGCTGCTCCAGTACAACCACATGCAGTGACGCCAGGTATAAACCCTGCAACTGTACATGCGATCATGGGTAAAGTACCCGCCAAACGAGCAGAAACTCTGTTTTGGTTAGCACAAAAAATAAATGCGCTGGAAGCAGTATTTCCCCATACGGGACCTCAGGATAAACATAGAATCCTAACGATGTGCTTGCCATTTGGGATGGTCCCTACAGTGGAAAACTGTAATACTTGGGGCACGGTATTTGCTGCGCTCTATACAACCGCACACAGTACACCGGCACTTGCCAATTTACCAGAAGTGTTGAAGTAAATTCAAGATGAATACGGGGCTGCCCCGGCCCTGGATTTGGGGATGTAACTAATGGGCAATTTTGCCACAGTATCCTCAATTATTTCAAGTAGTCTTAAAGGGGAAGCAGTCGCACTAGCAGTGTGCATGCGGCTCCATGATGTTCCTCAACAGGATCAGGAACGCGAGCAGCCTAAGATTATCGCAGAGATCTATTCTACCATTGGTCAAGATAGTCTAGGGGCCAGACCAACTAAACCACAGTTTCAGGGCAAATCTAATAAAGATTTTTCCAAGCAAGCTCCTGAGGGTAATAAACGCTGGGATAAAAAACAACAAATACCTAAAAAAGAAAGGGGAGAATCTCTGCGAACGGAGACCCCACAGAATAGATATAATCTCAGAGATAATATAAAGACGCCTGATAGATATCAATATACTGAGACACGCCAATCTCATTCCTTTCAGGACTCATCGGAAAAACAAAGTGAGAGAGGTGGGCGATCAGAGCGAAGAACAGAGTACGTGAAACTAAGACAGCAATCACAACACTCATCAGAGGTTTCGATTAAAAAGGAAGAGAAACCTCCCCAACAAAAACCCCAATTTAAAAAGAAAAAGGTGGCAGCAGTCGCAGTACGACATGCCACTCAAGAAGAGGGTCCTCTTGAAGAACAGGAAGTGGGCACTAGCACTGCTAGACAGCGCGGCAGAGGTCACAATAGTTCGCCGGAGTCTTCTAGAGCATCTGGAGGTAAAAGCAACTGATGACGTTCTACAAGTAGAAACTGTAGAGATGCATGTCTCCACGCCTGACAGGGTGTCTAAAGTAACACTACAGTTAGAAGGAGACATCAAACGCACAATAGACGCAATCTTTTGGGATCGCAAAGTAAACATATATAATGTTTTGTTGGCCGAACAAGATTGGCCACCTGAATTTGTCCGTACCTTCCCATATGGAGAAGATCTTATTAAACATTCTTTCTCACCCCTTGTTTCGGAGGAACTCGCTGAATCGTATGCCATTGATTGGGCTTTGGCATAGGTACCTGCGTTATATCGTAATCATGTAGGATTGGACAAAGAATCCCCCTACCATGTAATTCCCATTAAAAATGAACTTCAACCTCAACCTCAGTACCCAATAAAACATGAAACAAAAGCACCTATGAGAGAAATACTCACACAACTAGAGCACCAGGACGTAATTGAACCCTGTGTCTCCCCAATGAATAACCCTTTATTTCCAGTAGCCAAACGGGACCATTCATACAGAATAGTCTTGACTACAGACACTTGAACAGTCATACACGCACATATGCCATACAAAATCCACATAGTACAGCACTGATGAATAATATAGTGCGTAAAAAATACAAAATAACACTGGATATTTCCAATTTATTTTTTTGCCAGAATGTAGCGCCTGAGAGTAGAGACGTAACAAGTTTCAGTGCACTAGGCTCCCAGAAAAAAATCTGTTGTTTACCTCAGTGGTATAAGAACAGCCCAAGACTGTTCGCAGCTTGTGTCACTGCAATTCTGCACGAGATTGACCCTGAAGCATTGTCCTAGTTAGAAGATATTTATCTTACGGATGATGAACTACTACAACATTTAAGACGGGTAGCCCGTATTGTTGTCGGATTTGCTGAATTTGGCTACAAATTCAACTTCAAAAAAACAAAAATTGCCTTCCTTAGCATCCTGTTCCTGGGAAATGAGCTATCAAGTGAAGGAAAGAGCCTAGCGCCACAATTCTTCGAAAAATGCGCACAACTACAACCTACAAACACAATAAAAAACCTCAAGTCTCTATTGGGTTTTCTAAATTTTGGCAGAACTTACATTCCAGATTATGCATCATGCATTAAACCTTTATATGACTTAATACGTCCGGACTTTTCAAGTAAATTTTGGACAGTCGAACAAACACGAATACTTAGGGAACTGCAGACAGACATACTTGCTGCACTACAACCTCCAAACACGATAAAAAAACTCCAATCTCTATTGGGTTTTCTAAATTTTGGCAGAACTTACATTCCAGATTATGCATCACGCATTAAACCTTTATATGACTTAATACATCTGGACTTTTCAAGTAAATTTTGGACAGTCAAACACACACGAATACTTAGGGAACTGCAGACAGACATGCTTGCAGCACAACACCTACACACGAGGGACAACAAAACACACTTGGTCATCAGAGTAATTGCTGGGGCCATTGGTTTCACTTATGTAACATTTAATGAGGTTAAGACCGTCCCGATAGCTTACAAATCACATTTGAATTCATTAGCAGAACAACGCTTTGCTCCCATTGAGAAAATTCTCACTGCTGTTCAGATGGCTATCATTAAAGAAAGACCTCTAGCCCAGGGCAAACACATTATTGTTGTTATTCCAATTCCAGCCCTAGAGGCTGTTACAAAAGCAAGCGTCCCAAACGCTAAAGCATTACATCCACATTGGATACACCTTGGGCCACGTCTTTGACAGCCACTGATGTAGACTACATCTTTGACCCAAAGTTACAAACTCAAGAATTTTTGCAATACGAGCTGGAATACCCAATTCCAGCAGACACTTTCCCTATCGAACAATATCACAGAGTCATGTACACCGATGGCTCTGCACAGCCTGCAATTTGCACAAAGCATCAATACTCTGCTGCTTGCGCAGTCGTAAGCAGCTATATGGAGGACAATAAGTTCCGTCCACTCCATACATTTACGCAAGCCTTAAGGGATTGCACAGCACAATTAGCAGAGGTCAAGCCTCTGGTGTTGGCACTGGAACATATGGAGCCTGCACAGTATACACTGATTGTTTGTGATTCGTATTATTGTGCCCAGTCCTTCAATGAATACCTGCATTACTGGCGCCAGAATGGGTTCAGAGATTCTAAAGACAACACCATTAAACACAGACTTCTGTGGGGGAAAGTAGCGGATCTAAAGTAAACGCTACCAAATGTCCATGTTGTGCATACACTTGGACACCAGCGCGTTGGAATACACGTTGCTGGGAATACACTGGCTGATGAAGCCGCAAAGGCAGCAGTGCCTGTGACTGCTGTTGCTGCAGTAACTCGGTTGAGTTCTAAACCGGACGCAGACATATGGGCTGCTGTGAAAGCTACGGCTGATGGTACACCCTATCCAAAAGCATTTCCTGACAAATATTCCTACCGAATGGGAGGTTTCCTGAACACTGAAGTTAAGATACCAGGCGTAAGGATGCGAGATAATCCCAACAGAGATATAAGACCACAATTGATTAAAGCAGCGCATGAAGGGGTAGCATCTGCCCATGCTGGTGTGGCGGCTACAATATCAATCTTACAAGCCCGCTATTGGTGGCCAGGCCTCTACAAAGAGGCCAAGCAGTATGTCCTTTGTTGTGACATCTGCCAACAAATTAAAGTTTCAACTGCCAAATGCCCGCCGCCGACACCCCTCTTGATTTCAAGTAAACCTTTACAATGTGTGTACTTGGACCATTGCGGTCCCCTAACACCGGACAGTGCATACAAGTATATTTTGGTCACTCTTGACTCTTGCTCCAGATTTCTATGGGTGGGGCCACAACGCTCGGCTGACGCTCGGACTGTTTGCGAGTCTTTATCGGTACATATGCAGTTGCGGCTTTCCACTCGGACCAGGGCCCTACTTTCGCCTCAAGGGCATTCAGGGATGCCATGGCTTCGTTTGGGGTCCAATTCCAGTACTCGTCTCCAGTTCATCCCAAGGGAAATAGTGTAGTGGAGTGATTAAACCGTGATTTAAAGCAATCCTTAACAGCCAGAGTCTTAGGTACGGGTCGTTGTTGGCTTAATCACCTGTATGGAGTTCACAGAGCACATAACAATCTGCCTATAAGGTCCCTGGGGGGTTGTACTTCATATGAGTGCCTGTTCGGAACTCAAATGTATGTTCCAGATCTTGATGGTCCTGGCGTGGAGGCGGCAGAAACACCTTTTGACATAAATAAATGTGTCACTGTCTTACGGGAATTACAACAGTTCAGTAATGACAACTCTTCTGCCAGTACTGCCTCCGTAGGAATTAACGATGCACCTGTAACATCTACCGGCTGGATTCTTAGAGTCGGGGATCTAGTATGTAAAAAGGTCGCTGTGAAAAAGGAATTCGGTCCTTCTTATCGAGCACCAATCCCAGTCTTGGGGATACGCGGTACCAGAATTTTAATTCTACCGCCGTTGGCAGGTGCTAAAGAAAATCATTTTGTCTCAATCAACAATGTCAAACTACACCATGTGGCCGATCCTGCACAGCAGACCAAGAGGAACAACCAGTAGTTCCCAAATCCCTCTCACTACTGGTCAGGATGCTCCTCTACAAGTTGTGAGTAGCAACACGACACCTCTCCGAGCTTGGTGAGTGTGGAAAATGATCTTGCATTGGTTCCACTAACATCAAATAATACAGAAATAGTTGATCGATTCGATACAGCTTCAACACAAACTGATGGTGCTATTTATTCTGTGCCACCGCAAGAAACACCGACTCCACCAATTAATACAGCTCCAGTTTTTGCACGAACTGCTTCTGGATATTTTGCTGACATCAATGATGACGTCTCAGGCTCATTCGCCTCTTCAACACCTGAACTGTCAAGAACACGTAAGCTAATGAAGTGGCTTAAAATAACATACTTTATTTTTCCATGGAACTATCTGTGATTTTCCTTGACTGTACTAGCTTTCCTACTTTGGATTGGTTTTGTCATCACTTTCTTTTTGTTAATACACGGTCATTTTCTTCCTGAAAAATCAACAGCTGAACTGGTGGATGAGGTCTTAAAACCACATTTTTCATCACACAAGGTCCAAAGAGACTTGTCTTTTGTGAACATTTCCGCAATACCAATTCCTGATGGGATTGTTTGGGATAAAGTAACTTTTGATATATACGGCCCTACGGAGGTCATTCAAATACCATATATGTTCAAACTTTCCATGAATGATATAATAATACCAGGCATTGTTTCTGATGATTGGGATGTGAAAACAGTTGATTCTATGATGGCTGAATTACAGTATTGTACTGTATTTGAAAACGAAGATGTTTCTCAATCTAAAGAACATTATGGTGATATGTTGTGCTATAATTATTATGGGCACCATTTCATACACAGAGCAAGCAGCCCCAAAACAGTTTTTAATTATACACAATGGGAACATTGTCTGACTCCACCACAAGGGAGTTCCAAAACATATTCTGAAAAGTTTACATATTTTTCTGGGCATGATGTTAAAAATGCTGAGTCGTATTATTTTAAATTGCCACCTACTAAAAACATACACATATTATTGACAAATAAGAAATTCATATATTTGGATTCCTTTGTTTCCCGGTTGACTATAGAAGGCTATGAATATTGGCTGAAGTCGATTGACTTAAAAAGTGTGTGGGGGAACTAGACATTGGCAAATAAGGGGGAAGGAAGCTTTATTCAGAGCATGCCTGATACCTGTACAAACTATATTCTTAAATGAAACAGTACAACAAACAAGTTGTCTAGGCTTAGGAAAGATCAAAGAATTAAACACGCCCAGTATACCTGCCCCTGCAAGATTTATAAATGGCAAAAATATACAAATGCAACTGAAGATCAGCTCGACGAATGGGTCCGGAATGGTACATTTAATGTTTCACTGACACATCCTGGCGGGTGGTTATTGTGGCCAGTAGATACCAATTTTTGTCAATTCCTCAGGGGTTTTAGAACTAATAGGCCAGATCCTCGCTATATATCATCTGAACATGAGGGTATAGTTACAACATACA
This sequence comes from Pleurodeles waltl, assembly GCF_031143425.1. NCBI lineage: Eukaryota > Metazoa > Chordata > Amphibia > Caudata > Salamandridae > Pleurodeles > Pleurodeles waltl. Next base: position 908,634,842 of record NC_090450.1, read on the forward strand.
GTGTAGGGAAACTATGCCAGCAGTGGTTAAGAACTTCCTCATTAGATGCGGTTAGAGAACACCTCAGTCTCCTGTATGATAGTACAACTTACAGGATGTCCTGTTAGGCCCCAGAAAACACCACAGAAAGCATTTTTTATATGAAGTATATAATGACATTTGGAAGCTTTCCCAACAAGAAGCAGCTGCCCGATTAAGGCAAATAGACCAGGAAAATCAAAAAAAGGCATTAGCTGTTGTGGATAATGGGATTAATACCCTGTCCAACCAGATATACACTTTAAATAACATTTTCTCTTCTGCTATAGACATTATACAAACAGATATGTCTTCCTTACATCACAGACAGAGTCAGTTAAGGTCCATTATGCAGTTGGGTTGGACACTTCAAACACTGAAGGCGGGTCGCATTCCCTGGAAACATGTCAGTGTGAGGGAAATATTTTCTTCCTTTAATTTAACACGACAGCAACAACTAATGGCTAAGAAAGAAGCGACTTATGGCATGCTAAACATTGAAAAATTAGAACAATTGCCTTTTACTGTGGCTGAAATACCATCTGCTGATGGGCTATTAATCTGCCTATTTCTACACTTCAACTCACCTCCTGTTTAAAACACATCCTGGTAGGCAGCTATGAAAGGCTAGGAGATAGTTACATCCATGAGGTGTGGGAGCTACCCTTCTCGTACAAATGTCTTAGTGGCATGAAAGAAGTCTTTCTTAGAGATAGTGAATGCAAGACTTCAGTCAGCCATTCGATGGTTTGTAAACAGCTGTCCTTGCCTTGTAACGTGCCTGCAGCAAACTTAGCTTGTTATCTGAAGGGAGTTCCTGTCCCCTTGATTAGACCTACGTTCTAGGTGCTTTCAAACAGCAGCTATGTTATCCTCAATGGTGAAGACTGTTGTGGGATGCGAGCCAGAATAGTTTATGTTGTTTCGGTCTCTAAAATTGTTACATGCTGCAGGCATGTACTGTTTCCTCCTACAAAAATAAAAGAGGTGGCAGATATTTGGCCTCACATTGCTACGTCTAATGTGCAGTTTGACAAATTGAGCAGACTCAAGGCTTTATTGTTTCAAAAGCATGTGGCCCTTACATCTGCACGTGAGACCTACGCACTTCAGGTGGCAAGTTCGTCAGCAGAGATACAGTCCCTTTTAAGTACAAACTTTCCGAGACACTTTGGTGAACTTGTGGGACGGATATTTAATGCGTCCAGTACAGCTGGAATCGCAAACCTCTTAAGGCTGTTGGTTCTGCTTTCATTCACACCTTCTCCTCCATATTCGGTCTAATACCATCAGCCATCCACTCAATTTTCTCTAGTATTTTCGGGGGATTTCCAATAACTTTGGCTTTATTAGCTGGCATTTTGCTGCTGCTATTTTTTATGCGCAATGGCTGTCCCGCCGTAACAAGGAGTAATGAAGGCGCTCCCATCAGCGCAGCTGTGTCGTGAATGCATGATGCAGTATTTAGGAGCAACACTCCTGGAGCAATTGGAGTGTGACTGGTCTTTGTCATTCAGACCGGTTTTGCATTGTGTGCAGCCTGTGTTTTGGTACCTCTGGTGCTCTTTCGAACACCCACTGGAAGTCTGTCTTTCTACGCAGTGCTTGATTTCATTGGACGCTGATCTGTTGATGTTCTTGCTGACGGCTCATTACCAGACATGCACGTTGAGGTTGCGTTTGTTACGGGAAGCTACTTATGAGTTGCCCTTCCTGGAGTATGTGGCTCTTAACTCATCTTTGGGTATACCACGGAATGCCGCCTTGGCTGAGGCTGAGGCTATGGAACATGACTGCTCCTTGGTCCTTATCAGCGATGCTTTTCCAACTTGAACACCTGCCGAAGTGGAAGATTTCCAGTCCTCTATGGTCCCAGAATTGATTGGAACTTTTCAAAAATAACTTTGACTCTTGAAATTCGGTCTTTTTATGCCACATGTTCACGTTTTAAATTGTCCTTTTGTAAATGTCACATGTACCTTCGACTTGTCATAAATGACATTAATTTTTACATGTATATCTTAGGTTTAGCTTTTTAGTAGCAATTTTATATGTTATCAGGCTTTGAACCACCTTCAACCGACAAGGGGAGGGTGTTGTGTAGCCATTTTAGCTATAGCTCCATGCACGTTATTGTAACGCACTAGGCCAAACCGTTGTGCACTCTAACCTAGATATATTTTATTCGGCTTTATTTTATTATTGTTACAATAGCCACTTTTACGGTCTTGTTTTATGTTCTGTTTATCTAACTGTTTTTGCCTAGGCCAGCCCTCTGTTCTCACACAAGACATTCTTGCTCACTCTGTGCTTCTTCCAAGGCTACAGCACGGTACATTGCGGGTGAACGTGGTATAAGTTAGTATCCAACATTCGTAGAGAACACACATCCTTACATAGGGACATTTTCTCAGAACATCAGCTGTGTTATTATAAAAACACTTCCCTGTCCCTTACACGTTCGAGGGAGATTCCAGCCAGAGAACCACGACTGTATGCTGATTGCCGAATGCTTCGCTACAGATGCTAACGCAGACTACAGGCCTTTGCTCAGGTATGGGGGGTGATGTCTTCCCAGGGGAACCTGAAGGGCAGAATTAGAGCTTAACACGCTGTGCTCTATCATAGCCTAGGTAGGAGTTAGTCTATTGACCGTAGTGACAATATGATATCGTTATTTTTATTCTTCACTTTCCTCGCTACAATTTTAATACTGTCATGCGGTGTTGTCCTGGTTATTGCAGCTCATGCTTTGCTATCTAAGATGCAGTCATTTTATTGAAAATCATTATTGAAACATATACTGCCTTTGTTTGTCATTTTATATATGAGACTAAGGTAACTGAGAGAAACGGATGAGACCTGAGTGACCATGGTTTCCCTGAGAAACCAATTATGTCATGCGCTCGGCTGCCCAGTCATCCCTGCCCTCAGGTAGGGATGAGACACTGCTAGTTGGCCGGAGCAAAACCCGGATTGGAGCAACAGGTGTCACCTGCAGTGGGTCAGACTCCATCTCCCACGCAGCAGGCGATTCTGCCGCTCAAAATCCAGTAGTCTAATTAGAATAATGAGAGCCTACACAACAGGTGCATCACTATAAGTGGGTCTGTGAACGGATGTGTCAGTGTCTGGGTCTGTGAATGGGTGTGTGTTGGTCTGTGAGTGGGTGCGATTGTGTCTGAGTGCGTCTATGAGTGGGTGCATGAGGGTCTGAGTGGATTTGTGAGTGGGTGTGTGAGGGTTCAAATGGGTCTGTGGGTGGGTGCATGAGGATCTGTGGGGGTCTGAGTGGATGTGTCAGTGTCTGTGTGGGTCTAACTGGGTGCATGAGGGACTGAGTGGATTCGTAAGTGGGTGTGTGAGGCTTTAAATGGGTCTCTGAGTGGGTGCGTGAGGGACTGTGTGGGTCTGTCAGTGGGTGCATCAGTGCCTGGGTGCGTCTGTGAGTGGTTGTCAGTGTCTTTGTGGGTCTGTGAGTGGGTGCATGAGGTGCTGAGTGGATTTGTGAGTGGCTGCGTGAGGGTCCAAATGGGTCTGTGAGTGGTTGCATGAGGGTCTGAGTGTGTCTATGAGTGGATGTGTCAGTGTCTGTGTGGGTCTGACTGGGTGCATGAGGGACTGAGGAGATTTGTGATTGGGAGTGTGAGGGTCTAAATAGGTCTATGAGTGGGTGCATGAGTGTCTGAGTGTGTCTGTGAGGGGATGTGTCAGTGTCTGTGTGGGTCTGACTGGGTTCATGATGGGCTGAGGGGATATATGAGTGGGTGTGTGAGGGTCTAAATGGGTCTGTGAGTGGGTGTGTGAAGGACTGTGTGGGTCTGTGAGTGGGTGCATCAGTGGCTGAGTGCTTCTGTGAGTGGTCATCTGTGTGGGTCTGTGAATGGATGCATGAGGGTCTGAGAGGGTCTGTGAGTGGATATGTCACTGTCTGAGTGGGTCTGTGAGTGGGTGCATGAGTGTCTGAGTGTGTCTGTGAGGGGATGTGTCAGTGTCTGTGTGGGTCTGACTGGGTTCATGATGGGCTGAGGGGATTTATGAGTGGGTGTGTGAGGGTCTAAATGGGTCTGTGAGTGGGTGCGTGAAGGACTGTGTGGGTCTGTGAGTGGGTGCATCAGTGGCTGAGTGCGTCTGTGAGTGGTCATCTGTGTGGGTTTGTGAATGGATGCATGAGGGTCTGAGATGATCTGTGAGTGGATATGTCACTGTCTGAGTGGGTCTGTGAGTGGGAGCGTGAGTGTCTGAGTGGGTATGTGGCTGGGTGTATGAAGGTAAGAGTGGGTGTGTGAGGGTCAAAGTGGGTCTGTGAGAGGGTGCATGAGGCTCTGAGTGGTTGTATGAGTGTCTCAGTGGGTCTGTGTGTGGGTGCATCAGTGTCTCATTGGGTCTGTGAGTGGGAGCAGCAGTGTGAGTGGATTTGCGAGTGGGTGTGTGAGGGTCTGAAAGGGTCTGTGAGTGGGTGCATCTGTGTCTGATTGAGTCTATGAGTGGATGTGTCAGTGTCTGTGTGGGTCTGTGAATGGGTGTGTGAGGGTCTGAGTTCGTGCAAGAGGGTCTGAGGGGGGTCTGTGAGTAGGTGCATGAGGGTCTGAGTAGGTGTGTGAGGGTCTGAATGGGACTGTGAGTGGGTGTATGAGGGACTGTGGGTCTGTAAGTGGGTGTGTGAGGGTCTGAGTGAGTCGGTGAGTAGGTGCGTCAGTGTCTGGGTGTGTGAGTGGGTGCATGAGTCTCTGATTGCTTGTATAAGTGAATGAATTAGTGTATGAATGAGTCTATGGGTTCTCCTCCAAATGTTATCATGTTCGCAAATATTTTGTGAATAATTTGTGGAAATTTGTGTATGAGCGAATTTTCACGAATATCGCGCATGGCAACGCAAAATTATTTTAAACCTATAATTTGCCCCTAAAACACACCTACAATCACACCCCTGGGGACAGGGTACCTCCACCCTGACCCCTTATGCCACTTTTATTTAGGATTTTACCCCTGGAGACCAAGTCCCATAAAATAAAGTTTCGGCCGCAACTTTCTAGTCAGGTTGCAGTCAGCCAATTACAGCGCTTCTTTTTGCTTGTGCATTTGTGAAGATTTGCAAATATTCACAAATTATTTGCGAGCCCAGATATACAATTTTTTTTTCCCTTTAATATCTCCTAAAGTACTGGATGGATTTTCACTAAATAAGCGAATGTGTAATCTTCATACCGAAAGCTAGCTTTCTGCCAAATTTCATGTAATTCTTTCCGGCAGTTCGAGCTGTAGTCATGTCTAAAGGTTCTATGGGAATTAACATGGAAAACACAACTTTTTTGACACCCCCTTTTTGTTGCCCCCCACTTGATAAATCACTCCGAAACTTTCTGTGGGCACCAAGAATCACCGGGTCACTTTTTTGGGAAAAGTTTTTGAAGATTCGTCAAAAAGTGTCAAAGATATAGGCAAGTCAAAAAATACCTTTTCTATGTAAGCTAGGTCCTAACTATAACTACCTACTGACGACTTAGAGTAGGTTTTATATATATATATGTATATATATCACCAAGAAGCAAAACGCTGCACTCCCGGAAACTGAAACCATTAAAGCTTTTATTCTGCTCATGAAAGAGGCAAAATCAGGTCCCACTGACGTGTTTCGACTTCCGTCTTCTTCAAAGTGGTTTCAACCATCACATGATTCGCACAGCATACTGGTATTTATAGTTCTTCCACACCAATGAACTGGGAATCCTACCAAGAGCACCCTTTGCTGCACACCTATTCCCCCCTTGTTAACAACCAATTACGTAGGTGAAAATCACTATTCATCATCATTCCTATTTTTATGAAGTTGTTATCTTCAGATATAAAATCGGCTTTCATAACTTATTGTACCACTCGTATTTCTGCTCAGATGTTGCAGGGAGTGCAAGGAGAGCCTAATTTTCTATCTGGAGGCAGCAATTTCAAAAAAACTCTTTATACTTACAACGTGAAGGCACCATAGTGTATGATGCATGTTAATTACTAAAATGATCTCATTTTTTATTAGAAATACGAGTGGTGATTTTCACGTACGTAATTGGTTGTTAACAAGGGGGGAATAGGTGTGCAGCAAAGGGTGCTCTTGGTAGGATTCCCAGTTCATTGGTGTGGAAGAACTATAAATACCAGCATGCTGTGCGAATCATGTGATGGTTGAAACCACTTTGAAGAAGATGGAAGTCGAAACGCGTCAGTGGGACCTGATTTTGCCTCTTTCATGAGCAGAATAAAAGCTTTAATGGTTTCAGTTTCCGGGAGTGCAGCGTTTTGCTTCTTGGTGATATAATAGGGCTTGGTCCTCTGCCCTAACGTTGCACCGGCAGTTAGGCACACCACTGCTTAGGACCGTCTGCTTGGATTATATTATGTGCAGTGGTGGTGCCCGGCATTTGGATTTGGAATAGATGTCAGCAAGGAGATACTGATCTCCTGCGTGTGCACAGTGCACGGAAGAATTTCAAGACAATGACTGTCGTACTTCCCCAGCGCCATGTGCTGTCTTCGTAAATGGTACCATTTCATCACAGAAAATAATGGTGAGTGGATGCCCCAATCCTCTGAGTGCTGATGTGGCCCTGTATTTTGGGCCCGGAGACTGTTTTGATTTGGAACACTGCTTTCTCACATGTAGAGGCGCGGATGAGCAGCATTTTTCGCAATGACAAATCCAACTGGGAACTTTGAGTTCGACATAGTCTAATTAACTCGATGATTTATTTCACGTCGCAGAATAAGTATGTAAGGCCGATTGTTTAATGGGAGGCAGTACTTTTAAAAGAACACATTTAGATCTACATCGTGAAGACACCTAAATGACTTTGTACGATCGCATTCTAAGAGAGAACATGTGCTGCACAACAAGTTTTGTAATGCTGAGTTTATATCTGGAGGCAGAAATTTTAAAACAGACACATTGGTGAAATTCACTTCTTTAATTGGATATATGACCGGCATTTAATGGCAAATGAAACTGGGAACTCTGAGACTGAGTGATTTGACGATCTTTCACCAGGGTGTGACACTTTATAAAGAACTCAGTGGTTCTTTTCACGTTGCAGGGAGTGCAAGGAGAGCCTAATTTTCTATCTGGAGGCAGCAATTAAAAAAAAACATCTTTATACTTACAACGTGAAGGCACCATAGTGTATGATGCATGTTAATTACTAAAATGATCTCATTTTTGATTAGAAATACGAGTGGTACAATAAGTTATGAAAGCCGATTTTATATCTGAAGATAACAACTTCATAAAAATAGGAATGATGATGAATAGTGATTTTCACCTACGTAATTGGTTGTTAACAAGGGGGGAATAGGTGTGCAGCAAAGGGTGCTCTTGGTAGGATTCCCAGTTCATTGGTGTGGAAGAACTATAAATACCAGCATGCTGTGCGAATCATGTGATGGTTGAAACCACTTTGAAGAAGACGGAAGTCGAAACGCGTCAGTGGGACCTGATTTTGCCTCTTTCATGAGCAGAATAAAAGCTTTAATGGTTTCAGTTTCCGGGAGTGCAGCGTTTTGCTTCTTGGTGATATAATGGGGCTTGGTCCTCTGCCCTCACGTTGCACCGGCAGTTAGGCACACCACTGCTTAGGACCGTCAGCTTGGATTATATGTATATATATATATATATATATGTATATATGTGTATGAATATATATATATATATATATATATATATATATATATATATATATATATATATATATATATATATATTTATGTATATATATGTATATATAATTTCATGATGAAGTAAGGCAGGGCAGTTTCGCCCCATAGGTTGCCATTATATGAGTTAAAATAGAGGCTGTGCCTTTAAGAACCCAGAGACCACCAGTATCCCATCATGCTGAGCAGGTGGCAGTTGCTTCAGCTCTTTTTTCCGGCTCTTTCTGATGGGACCCTGGAGCATTGAGCTTGGCCAAATTTTGGCTTTTTCTTCAAAATTGACTACTGGATTGTTGTCACAACTGTTTTATTCAAAGTCTTAGGTCTTTGCCAACCTTTTTCTGACAGGAACTACAGGTTTTTTTCTAATTAAAATGCCTTCCCTTTTTGATAAATGTCCATCCTGTGGGAGTAAGAAGGGCAAAGACAGACCCTCACAAGGTGTGCATTCTCTGTCTTCTCGAGACTCACGTTCCTGCATCATGTCAACACTGCAAGACTTTTTCCAGACGCGCCCTGAAGGACAGAGAAAATATTTGCTTTAATGGAACAGAAGAGAGAAGGAAATCACAACGCATTCTGAAGGAGGGACCATAGAGCGAGGAGGGGGCCAGACCTCTGCCAGGGCTCTTTCATCTGTCTCAGGTGAGCGTTCCAGACAGAAAATGGCAGAAAAACGGTGTTGGTCATGATTGATCTTGAGAACATCGACATTGAGGAGAGGTACGACTCCCACCTGTTTGTCATCCATCCATGGCTCAATGTCGGTAAAACTCAAGTCGCCATCAAGACATGGGGTGTCAACATTGAGAACAACACCATTGATGAGGAGACTACTATCGCCATTGGAATCTGACGCCACCACAACACTCGCCGTGGAGGTCCAGAATGCCGTCTAGAATCCATTGGAGATTGACGTCGACATCCATACCAATGTCGATGTCTATCGCCGTTGACAAGCTGGTCCATGTCGATGTGTTTCACAATCTCCTCAAGACTACAGGAGGCTAGAAGAATGAGGAGGTGTATCTATACTTTCCCAAAAGCGCCATCTCCTCAACCACCTCCTTAACCATCTCAACCTCTGCCTTTACCTTCAGTGCCAGTAGCTCCACAGAATTCCACATCTCGGTCTAGATCCCACCATCATTCCAGACACCACAGCTCAAGATGCTCATCTACATCGACTAGGTGCTCATGTCATTGCAACCATTCCAGGAGATCTTGATCAAAGCATACCGTTGACTCTTCATCCTCCACCACCTGACGTTAATATCCATCTATGTCAGACTCCCCACCACCACGTATATCACCTGTGGATGATATCTCTACTTTTCAGGAAGTCTTGGTGAGAGGAGCTGCAAAGCTTAATATACCAATGTCAACTCCAACACAGTCCACTTCAGTCATATTTGAGACCCTACAACATAGGCCTGCATCGAGGCCTTTGTTGCCATTAGTACCAGCCCTATTAAAACCGGCTATGGACTTACTTTTAACACCAGCCTCTGTCAAGCCAGCACCATCCAGGCTTAAGAAGAAGTATGTGCTCCAGAGCAGGATCCTGCTTGTAGACGAACAGACCCATCACCGAGGTCTGTCATTGTAGCGGCAGTCAAAAAACATCATGCCACTACTCCCACTTCCACAGTTCCTCCTGCTAAGACAAGTCGGAGGATTGACTCAGTGGGTCGCAAAGTTTGCGGCACAGTGGCAACCACAATGAAAGCAGCAAGTGTGACAGCCTTCCTAGGCAGATCTGACAGATCTTTGTAGGATTCCATGCAACAATTTATTGATCAGCTCCCATGAAACAAATGAGATTTCCAAGAAATCCTCAATGAGGGGGTTACTTATCTCCAACCAAATTATTAGTGCCGCAGCTGATTCCTCTCTCCCTGCAGCACGTGAATACTGCCAGGGGATTGCTCTCCAGATACATTCTTGGCTTTGTCTTACCTCACTCAAACCAGAGGTTCAACAGAGAGTTTTAATTCTACCATTCTCTGGTACCACCTTATTCGGAAGTCACACTGAGGACTAGATGGCAAGGATGAAGACAGCAATGGAGACACTGAAAGCCGTTAGCCTGTAAAGATCCAGAGAACAATGAAGACCTTTCTGTCCCTACCAACGATGGTACTATTCTCAGAGGATATAAACCCCTCAGTGGCGATGCCAACAAATGGGGGCTCAACAGCAGCAACAATGCCCTTATGTAGGAGGCTGGCCTGGCTTATAGTGGGTACTGGATGGTACTTACACCTTGTGCCAGGTCCAGTTATCCCTTATTAGTAGATTAGTAGTGTTCTAGCAGCTTAGGCTGATAGAGGTAGCTATAGCAGAGCAGCTTAGGCTGAACTAGGAGACATGCAAAGCTCCTACTATACCACTTATATCATATAGCACTATATCATTAGAAACACAATACTCAGAGTTACTAAAAATAAAGGTACTTTATTTTAGTGACAATATGCCAAACGTAGAGGATATACTCCCTTAGGAGGTAAGTAATATACACAAAATATACACACATACCAAAATCAGGTAAGTAAAACACTTCGAAAAGTAGTGCAAACACTGTAAGACACAAAAGAATGCAATAGGAGACAATAGGCCTAGGGGCAACAAACCATATTCTCCAAAAGTGGAATGCAAACCACGAATGGACCCCAGGCCTAGTGTAGTGTGTAGAGGGTTGCTGGGAGTATAAGAAAACACTTAGGGTGTCCAAGATACCCCTTCCCAAGACCCTGAAAAGTAGGAGTAAAGTTACCCTACTACCCCAGAAAGACAGTAAAGTCGAGATAGGGGATTCTGCAAAGACAACAACTGACTGCAAAGCACTGAAGACAGATTCCTGGACCTGAGGAAGGGGACCAAGTCCAAGAGACACGCAAGTGCCCGGGTGGGGCAGGAGCCCACTAAACCCCGGATGAAAGTGCAAAGGGGCTGCCTCCAGGTGGAAGAAGCCAAAGATTCTGCAACAACAGAAGGTGCCAGGAACTTCTCCTTTGGTCAGAAGATGTCCTACAGCGTGTTGGAGGACGCAAAGTTGTTTTCACGCAGAAAGACCGCAAACAAGTCTTGCTAGCTGCAAGACTTGCGGTTGAAGTATTGGGTGCTGCCAGGGCCCAGGAAGGACCAGGAGGTCGCCCCTTGAAGGAGGCGACAGAGGGGGCACTCAGCAACAGAGAGAGCCCACGCAGAAGCAGGCAGCACCCGCAGAAGTACCTGAACAGGCGTTCAAGAAATCTGAGCATGGCGGTCATCTCAGCACAACAAAAGAGGGTCCCACAAAGTCGGAGGTCAACTCAGCGAGTGGGGCAATGCAGAACAGAGTGCTGGGGACCTGTGCTGTGCTGTGCATGAAGGAAGTCTTGCAAAAGTGCACAGAAGCCCTAGCAGCTGCAGATCACGCAGTACACAGGATTACTGTCTGGCTTGGGGAGGCAAGGACTTACCTCCACCAAATTTGGACAGAAGAACCACTGGACTGTCGGGGTCACTTGGATCTAGCTCCTGTGTTCCAGGGACCACGCTAATCAAGATGAGAGGGGACCCAGAGCACCGGTGATGCAGAAGTTTGGTGCCTGCGTTAGCAGGGGGAAGATTCCGTCGACCCACTGTAGATTTCTTCTTGGCTTCCAGTCCAGTGCAGGGTGAAGGCAGACATCCCTCAGAGCATGCACCACCAGGAAACAGTCGAGAAAGTCGGCAGGATCAGGTGCTACAATGTTGCTGGTAGTCGTCTTGCTACTTTGTTGCGGTTTTGCAGGCATCCTGGAGCAGTCAGCAGTTGATCCTTGGCAGAAGTCGAAGAGAGAAGTGCAGAGAAACTCTGGTGAGCTCTTGCATTCGTTATCTGAAGAGAAACCCACAAGAGAAACCCTAAATAGCCCTCAGAGGAGGATTGGCTACCTAACCAGGTAAGAGCCTATCAGGAGGGGTCTCTGACGTCACCTGCTGGCACTGGCCACTCAGAGGTCTCCATTGTGCCCTCACACCTCTGCCTTCAAGATGGCAGAGGTCTGGGACACACTGGAGGAGCTCTGGGCACCACCCCTGGGGTGGTGATGGACAGGGGAGTGGTCACTCCACTTTCCTTTGTCCAGTTTTGAACCAGAGCAGGGGCTGGGGGCTCCCTGAACCGGTGTAGACCGGTTTATGCAAGGAGGGCACCATCTGTGCCCTTCAAAGCATTCCCAGAGGCCAGGAGAGGCTACTCCTCCCAGGTCCTTAACACCTATTTCCAAAGGGAGAGGGTGTAACACCCTCTCTCAGAGGAAATCCTTTGTTCTGCCTTCCTGGGACTGGGCTGCCCAGGCCCCAGGGGGGCAGAAACCTGTCTGAGGTTTGGCAGCAGCGGTAGCTACAGAGAAAACCCCAGAGAGTTTGTTTGGCAGTACCCAGGGTCCATGCTGGAGCCCCGGGGATGCATGGGATCGGCACCCCAATACCAGATTTGGCTTGGGGGGACAATTCCATGATCTTAGACATGTTACATGGCCATGTTCGGAGTTACCATTGTGAAGCTACACATAGGTATTAACCTATATGTAGTTCACACGTGTAATGGTGTCCCCGCACTCACAAAGTCCGGAGAAATTGCCCTGAACAATGTGGGGGCACCTTAGCTAGTGCCAGGGTGCCCACACACTTAGTAACTTTGCACCTAACCTTCACTAAGTGAGGGTTAGACATATAGGTGACTCATAAGTTACTTAAGTGCAGTGTAAAATGGCTGTGAAATAATGTGGATGTTATTTCACTCAGGCTGCAGCGGCAGTCCTGTGTAAGAATTGTCTGAGCTCCCTAGGGGTGGCAAAAGAAATGCTGCAGCCCATAGGGATCTCCTGGAACCCCAATACCCTGGGTACCTAGGTACCATATACTAGGGAATTAAAAGGTTGTTCCAGTGTGCCAAATCAGAATTGGTAAAATTAGTCACTAGCAGAGAGAGCATAAACACTGAGGTTCTGGATAGCACAGCCTCAGTGATACCGTTAGGCACCACACAGGGTACACATACAGGGCATATGTTATGAGCACTGGTGTCCTGGCTAGCAGGATCCCAGTGACACAGGCAAAAACAAACATACACACAAGTAAAAATGGGGGTAACATGCCAGGCAAGATGGTACTTTCCTACACCTTACCACCAGTACCAAAGAAAACAGACCAGGGGAAGATCCACCCAGCAGTCAGCTCAGGATGGAAAACAACCATCCGTGACCAAACCCTGAGTCATTACTTCCCCCTTTTCTGTTATCCTCTCCAGTTGGGGGGAAGCATATCATCACATTTGTCAGAGTGGCAGCAAATAACAAAAGACATCTGGGTTCTGAATATTGTCCAAAATGGATATTGTCTCAGATTCGCCAGTCCTCCGCTGTACATCCCTCCAAAGCTGTCCAGTTTCCAGATCCCACTGCCAAGGTCGGAAGTCAATATCCTCTTACAGAAACAAGGGGTGGAACCTGTTCCTCCCCACCAACAATGGGCAGGCATTTATTCCAGGTACTTTCTGGTGAAAAAGACAAGAACAAATTCAGACCCATTCTCAACCTCAAATCAGCCAACAAGTAGGTTCGGCGAGAAAAGTTCTGGATGCTGTCATTACACCAAATTTATCCCCAATTACACCAGGGGGATTGGCTCTGGTATATTGACCTTCAAGACACATACTTTCATATTCCATTTGCCAGAGAGTATCACACGTTCTTGAGGTTTGTTGGGGGAGGGGAGGTTGGGGGGGGTGGGTGGAGGAACAAGATCACTACCAGTACAAAGTCCTCCCATTTGGTTGGAAGTCAGCACCCAGAACATTTTCAAAGTGCATGGCAGTGGTGGCACCCCATCTCAGGAAGCACAAAATATTTGTCTACCCCTACCTAGGCGACTGGCTGATCAAGGCGTCAACCTCTGAGGAAGCTCAGCTTTGCTAAAACTGGACTTGCAGTCTCCTCTAAAGATTTGGCCTCCAGGTCACCCTCAGTATGTCAACTTCTGTCCCAGTTCAGACCTTATACTACCTGGGAGCTTCCATCAATACAGTACAAGAAAGAGTGTATCCTTCAGAGGAGAGACGTTTATTGATCCTTTGGAAATGTCACTCTCTCATGACAGCTTGCCGTCCAACAGTGAGAACAATCTTCTCTCTCCTTGGCTCAGGGGCATCCTGCATCTTCTTCGCACCGAATGCTCAGCTCCACATGCAACCCCTCCAAGAATGTCTCATGGACTAGTGGGACCTGCTGACAGGCGATTGGGACGACAGGATCGTACTGTCTCGTTATGCAAAGCTGTCCTTGAAATGGTAGTGCTCCCCAAAGAACTTCGTTCTCAGAATGCCTTTTCATTATGAGGTTTCTCCTCAAACAGTAGTAACGGACGCCTCGCTGCTAGGATGGGGGGCTCACATGGACCATCTCCAGATCCAAGGCAAATGGTCAGAGAGAGTGTCAACATATATCAACCTCCTGGAGTTACGCGCAGTCCATCTAGCAATAAAAGCGTTTCACCCGTTGTTCGGATCCAGCTTCTTGCTTATCCAGATGCACAATATGACCACCATGTACTAGCTCAACAAGCAGAGAGGGACAAGGGTTAGGCCTCTATCACATGAAGCCCAAGCAGTCTGGAAATGGCTCATAGGCAGGAATCTAATGATCACCGCAACTCACCTTCCAGGCATGCAAAACGCGCAGACAGACTCTCTTAGCAGAATTCTGCAAGAAAACCACTAGTGGGTCTTTCACGATTACATCATTTATGACATATTTCAAATGTGTGGGTTCACCTTCCATCGACCTGTCGCCACCGCAGGAGAAAACAAATGCCAAAGCTTCATCTCGAGGTACTACCAATCAGGGGCTCTGGGGAATGCCCTATGGATCAAGTGGTCCGGCAAATTTCTTTACACCTTTCCACCGATTCCCCTGCTTCCAGCAGTCCTCATCAAGCTGTCCCACTCGAGAGCCAAGACGATCCTAATATCTCCGGAGTGGCTACATCAATGGTGGTTCACAGACCTCCTTCACCGGTCCGTCTGTTGTCCACATCTCAAGCTGCCATGCAGACCAGACCTGCTAACAAAGTTCGGAGGCCAGATGGTACACGCCAATCTGTCCTTGAATTTGGTGGTATGGCTCCTGAACTAGTGCAGTACGGACACTTGACTCTGCCGCAGGACTGCATGGACATCCTCAAAGAGGCTAAGCGGCCTTCCACTCGATCCTCATATGCCTTCAAATGGAAGAGATTCTGCATCTGATGTTCCTCCAAGAACGTGGACCCCACTTCTTGCTAGGAAGAAGTCATTCTGCCATGCTTACTCCATTTGGCAAAATCTAGCTCGCATTTCTCTTCTATAAAGGTTCACTTGGAAGCCCTTACTGCCTACAGGAAATGTCCTTCACAGACCTCTTTTCTCAAAATCCCACTTATTAAGGATTTTCTAGAAGGTTTAAAAAAGGTTTTCCCTCCCATTAGGTGCCCTTCACCTCCCTAGGAGCTTAGCGTTGTACTGTCTCGTCTTATGCAGGATCCCTTTGAACCTATTCACAAAGCCTCCCTTCAACACATTTCTTGGAAGACAGCTTTCTGTGTAGCAATAACATCCACTCACAGGATTAGTGAGATCCAATTGCCTTGTTCTCATGTACCATACACAGTCTTCCATTCTAGCAAAGTGGTTATGAGAACACACCCAAAATTCCTCCCTACTGTTATTTTCGGACTTTGATGTTAACCACACCATATCTCTCCCAACATTCTTTAAGAACCCCTCTACTCCAGAGGAAAGCTCTCTCCATTCCCTGGATGTGAGGAGAGTTCTGAAGTTCTACCTAGACAGGAAACGTGCCATCTGCATGTTGAACCAACTGTTTATTAACTATGGTCCAGTCTGTACGGGCTTAGCTACTTTGAAACAGTCCATTTTCCGATAGATAGTTTCATAAGAGGGCTTAACAAGACACTACCAGCTAAGCCTAAAGCATACTCCAGTAGAGGTAAAGCGACTACTGCTGCCTTATTGAGAAATATCCCTACCCCAGATATTTTAAAAGCAGCAACTTGGAGATCTGTCCATACATTTACCAAACATTACAGCCTGGATTCTGATACCAGAGTAGATGCTCAAGTAAGACAGGCCTTCCTTAGGAATCTGTTTGCTAAAAATCACCTTCTCTGCCCTCTCCACCACCTTAGGGATGGGCTTTCTACTCTATTCAGTGCTTGTGACTATAAATCAAAATCCCCTACGAGAGAAGGAATAGTTTCTTACCTGTAACTCCAGTTCTCTCGTTGGGGAATTTCCATAATAGTCATAAGCAACCCTCCCCGGTAGGAGGCGGACAGAGGGTCACCAGTAGACTGATCACACAAGTCGCCTCAAAAAGAACTGAAGCAACTGCCACCTGCTGAGCATGATGGGATACCGGTGCTGTCTGAGCTCTGAAATGCACAGCCTCCATAACTCTTATAATGGCTACACTGCCTGCCTTACTTCTTCTCTCTACCAAAAAAGGGTTTGTGAAAGACATTTACGCTGTTTTTACAAAAACAACATGGAAATATATATATATATACATATATATATATATACACAATCTCCTAGCCCCTTTTTAAGTACAAGATGAATAATTGGGCCATTGTAGCCTATTCCTATAGACTGCTTAATATGTTTAACTCTTAATTGACTCTGCAGGCCTTCCTGAAGAAAGGTGAACATCTGCACTTAAGATATATTGTGTAAAGTTCTCTGGGGTCCCCACACATGGGCGGGACTAGTCACTGCTTATAACTATAATAGAACCTCCCCTACGAGAGAACTAGAATTACAGGTAAGAAACTACTCCATCTTTGTTTACCCTTATCTGGATGATTGGTTAATAAAAGCATTGTCTATAGATATAGTAAGGAAAAGTTTTTGAATAACAACAAACCTCTTGCAGAGTCAGGGATTGAATGTGAACTACTAAAAGTCAACAAATACCCCAATGCAAAGAATTAATTATTTAGGAGGGCACTAGACCCCACTATCACAAAAGTGTTTCCTTCAGAGGAGAAACTCTAATCTACGCAACCAGAATGTTGCAGTCTGAAATGCATACTCCATCCAACAGCACGTCAAATCTCATTACTGGTATCAGTTGGGTCCAGGGCGGCTCCACCGCAATGGCTGAGGAGCATCGCCCCCCTGGCCAAGAGCCAGGAGATTAAAAATAAAGCGCAAGTTACACTATTCAATGCAGGGAGGGACTTGGCCATGGGAGGTGGGAGGGAGGAGGAGAGAGTGTACCTGAGTGTGCATGTGTGTTTGGCCGGCCGTCTTAGGACGACCAAACACACATGTGCAATTAGGTTTCTCCAGCCCGGCTGTGTTGTACAGCCAGGTTGGAGAAGCTGCACAGACCCCAGGGCTGTGTCTGAGCGGCAGTCTGAGCCGCTCAGACTAATCCTGGCGCTGCTTTCCTGCTAGGTTTAGTATGAAAACAGCACCAGGGTTCCTGCGGAGCCTGTGCTGGTGTCCCAGTGAATGCTGGGACACCACAAGAATAGGAGCAACCAGTGAGGCGCCAGGAGTCAGCTGGAAAGGTAAATTTTTTTAATTTAATTTATTATTGTTTTCCCCTGTCGTCATCCCTACCGTCCTCCCCCTTGACATTTGCGGCGGCTGCTGTTGGTGGCTTCGTGTATTTTTCTAATGCCCCATGCCAGGCTTCATGGGAGGCTGTTACACCAGTGCCTAGAAGATCACTGGAACCAGAAATTGGAAAGCTGGGATAACAAGTTACTGTTAAACCAACAAGCCATCCAATCATTCACTTGGTGGTGCAGATGTTTTTAAAATGAAAAACAAATTAAATTTGGTTTGATTCCCAGCCCTTCCTTAGGCTCAAAGCTCATTGTCCATGTACGCACTTTTTTGGTCTTCTGGGATCCCTCATGTGGGTGGGCCAGTTCATTGCTTGTGACTTTGACGAGCATTCCTCTGGAAGAGAACTAGGATTACAGTTATGATACTTTTCCTTCCACATTTTTAAAGACCAACCTAGGATGCCCGTGAAATAGATTCCTACTCCGGATTGCATTTGTAATGAGGGACTGAAATTGATAAAGATAATTGCCGTGGTTTAGAAAGTCCTACCATTCCTGGAGAATAAATATAGAATATTTGATGCAGTGCCAGCAAGCTTCATTGGTCATTCTACGACAGATTTGATCAATGCAGCAGCAGCCAAAATGAGAGCCACAAAACTAGGCATGCCTAATTTGTCCCCGACCCCGGGGATAGATGGAATCTGGGACGCAGGGTCTGTTCCATAGCAGTCCGTTAAGCCAGCCAGTGTCCTTGCTTTTCTGTAGTGTTTATCTCAGACGTGGCATGACAGTTCTCTGCTGGTACATCTCATCCATGTAAATAAGAGGTGGGGCTGTAGACATTAAAAATGTAGACTTCTGCCAGTTCGACAGAGTTTCACTGCTGAGAAGGTAGGTACACTAAGCTAAGGTACACTTCTTTCCACCTTGAGGCGCAAACCAACATTTTCAACATGCCCTGTGATGGAGAGACTCTGGAAAACATGTAGACGCCCCACAGATGATGATGACGACTAGTACTGTTTGATTTGTGACCGCTCCAGTACACAATACTTTCATTTTGTGGTTTTAAATCACAGGTGCATAGACACCTCCGTGCAATATAAATATAGCAGACAGCTCTGGCAGTACTATCCAATAGGCAGTGAGTAAATTACCAGGATTACACCTCAGGCAAAGGCCATCAGCATCAACCCCATCAGTAACTTCGGGTAATGAGTAGTGTCCCAGACACACAAGATAACGCGGCGCGCATCAGACTTCCTAATGTTGACTTTGCCACCACCCCATCTCAGACTGTGGGAGAAGAATCTCATGTGCATACTAATGTGGAAAAAATGCTTGTTTGCTAGGTGCTTCATATTGTGGGACCAGGAGACACTTGAGTTCCTGCCTAAGCCACATCCCCCTGTAAAGAGACATCACTTACATATTTAAGAACTAGAACTCGAGATCCTTCTCCTCGAAGGATTAATCAAAACAGCTCCCAAACTCCACAAAATCTCTGCTGGAGAGGAGTTGATAATTTACGGTTTGAAAATGAGGAATAGGGGTAATAGAGAACAGTATATTTTCGTAAAGTGTGGGTGAGGCCCTGGGAAGTGGTGCACAAGGCTGTAGCTGGGTGACCGCAGTACTGGGCCACACTGCTAGTAGTAACTGCCCAGTATCACCTTTGAAGAATGTGTCCAAGCCCCAGAGTTCTAAAGGGCACTGGATATTATTTTATGAAATGTTGGGGGCTAGGCACATCATTTAAGGGAAAAGACAATGTTGAGGTTTGTTAATTCGAAATTGTATGCCTTCAAGAGATCTGGGTGAAGACGTTTCCTCACTTGCTCGGTTTTAAGAGTTGTTTTCGATTGGTGCCCTTCTTTTTTGGAGGGTCTGCAGAGGTTGGTTGAAAGGTTTGGGGTTATACACAGTGACCTCTCTTGAGACCATTTTGTAAGAAATGTCTATTCATTAGTATCTACAGGTATCTCCCGAGTTAACACCTAGGCCTCTCCCTTTATTTGAGGTAATTTGGAAGAGGATAATTTGAGATCTACGTAGTGCTCAGGTGTTGACATTCACAAACTGATGCTCCCTTCCTGAAGAACTAATCTAGACATGGTTCTGTTTTTTTGTACTTGTGCACTGTCTAAATTTAGACAGGTTTAGTGGCCACTTTGAATGTATGATGGAACAATGAATGCTGGAACCATGCATGCCTGAACAACGCGGTCAGAACAACGACCGCATTGTTACCACGAATGCCTTTGCCAGGCATGCCTTTACAACGATTGTTCATTGTAAAAGCAGGTATGTGTGGGAACGGCATGCGTGGTTCTAGCATGCGACCCCCCCACCTGTCCTAAGGCCCAGAAGTACCCCATCCCTAATACTAAAACTATCCCGACCCCCCCACCCCTAAAACAAAACTACCCTGGATACCTCCCACCCACCCTGAGTCCTAAACCTTCCCCGACCTCCCCCCGCCCTAAATACAACCGACCCCCCCACCCTGCCCCTAAAAATAAAACTACCCGACACCCCCACCCCTAAAACAAAACTACCCTGGATACCTTCCACCCACCCTGAGCCCTAAACCTTCCCGACCTCCCCCATCCGCCTTAAAAACAACCGACCCCCCCACCCTGCCCCTAAAAACAAAACCACCCCGACCTTCCCACCCCACACCCCCAAAACCAAACTACCCTGACCCTTCCACCCCAAAAACAAAAGGCACCCCGACCCCCACCCCCAAAAACAACTACCCCGATCCCCTACCCCACACCCTCAAAAACCAAACTACCACGATCCTCCACCCCCAAAAACCTAACTACCCCGACCCCCACCCTCAAAAACCTAACTACCCTGACCCCCCCAAAAACCTAAACTACCTCGATCCCCCACCTCCAAAAAAAACAAACTACCCCGATCCCCCAACCCCAAAAACCAAACTACCTCGATCCCCCAACCCCATAAACCAAACTACCTCGATTCCCCCACCCCTAAAAACAGAACTACCTGAACCCCCCACCCTGCCCCTAAAAACATGACAACCCCGGCCCCACACCCCACCCCTAAAAACAGAACTGCCCTGATCCCCCGCCCCTAAAAACTGGAACTACCCCAATCCCGCCTTTAAAAAACCAAACTATTCCGACCCCCCCACCACTGCCCCTAATAACAGAGCTACCCTGATCCTCCACTCTGCCCCTAAAACCAAGAACTATCCCAATCCACCACCACTAAAAACCAGAACTACCCCGATTCCCCCCCACCCGGCCCCTAAAAAAACAAACTATTCCGACCCCCCCACCCCACCCCAAGCCCATAATTCACCCCACCCCTAAAAACTACCCCCCAACCCTGACCGAGCCCCACTTACTTGACCGCGCCCACTCCCGATGCGTTGTTCAGCACATGCATAGTTAAGGCAGAGAAAAAGGGAGTCGTCGTAACCGCAAGCGTGGTTCTGCTTGCATTAACAACGTAGTCGTTGTTCCAGATGTTTCCCACCACTTTGCACCAGATACGCTGCTCACTCACGCTAGTCAGTGTTTAAGGTAGTAGATTTAGACTACTCTGCCCTTTTTCAGTGCCATACCACTCACCAAATTGAAAGCAGTCACCTAGCCCAGGCGAATAATCTTAAAATGGATAAACTTTTGGTTGGTACTTTGGAAGCTGTGGGGGCACAATATAGGCTAAGGTATTTGGAGAATTAGCTGACATTTTGATAAAGGCAGTTCTCTTATCAGAGTGGAAAACACTGAATTGGTATGATTTACCCCCGTTTTATAAACCCATCAACTCATCCTCACTTTCTAATCTCTAAATGAGCCCTGGTTATCCATTCCCTATTGGGAATTTTGATTTTTCAATAGGCGATAAGGTTAGGTACCAAACCTGTGGATATTTATCAAACGTAGAGTTGGCACATTTAATTCGAATGAAGGAAGCTAAAATAAAATACTTAAAGGCTGTTAAGGTAACATCCAGACACTCTGAAGTCTAGGGAAACATCTGTCTCCAAACAGTTGGTTCTGATAGAAACCGAGGATTACTCATCTTTTGAATATTCCCCAGGCATCAGCCTAGATTCAGAAACATTTTAGCAGTACATCTGTGTGCCGGTATGTGGTGCCCTGTGGCTCTGCACTGATGCTGTTCCTCTCTGGAAATGATGTGCAGGGCTTTTATAGGTGCCACTCCTATGTGTTGACATTACCAGATGCAGATCTGGATCTACCTCTTGTCTCTTTGAGACAGCGTTTCATCCTAAACTACTTAGTGTGCGAGGGAAATGTCACCTCCCAAAACAGGTTTGCCCGGGATCGAGCCACAACTCGTAAGTTCTGCAGTGACTGTGTGTAGAAGAACCCCAATGCCATACAAGACTGGAAGTGCAGCCCTGTCACTAAGCACTGGAAGACTCCGTGACGTGATGGGTCAAAATCAAAGGGTTGGTCCCATTTCTGATCTAGAAGCTGCAGTAGTCTTTCCCAAGGTTGGTCGTTCTCACGCTTCAGGTCTTTGGGTAAGTTGAAGGCAAAGCATAAAAAATCCTAGCTGGACCCTGCCCCTTCCCACCACTAGCATACTTCTGAGAAAGTGCAAGGGTGCCACCATGCCTCTCAGTCTCACTCCCAAAGTTGATTGATGCCAGAGTCTTTCTCACAACGTGTCCCAACACAGCCAGAGTTTCCGGGGCTGTTTGTGATACCGAAGCAAAACAAAGAATTTTGCAAGGCAATGCTCTGAATCTATGGATCCCTCCTGGGTATTTGTGGCGTGCCTTCCAGCCTCAAAGGCACTAAACAAATACAAAAGCAACCCAGAATGTCCACGTGTACCTGTGTATAATTATCACAAAACACATACCCACATGAAACTCATTTTCAATCAATTTAAATATTATAGCAGAAAAATGTTGCTACTGGTTCACCAAAAAATTCTTAAATAAAGACAAAAATTATCTGTCTAGAATCTTTAAAAAAAGTTCCACTGAATCCAGTACCAACACATATGTGAAAAACGTGATTTTAATGTTTTGGAAGCTGCATCAGCATATAATGGTGAATCATTTTTATAATCATACCTTAGGAAAATAAACAAAGAGTGATAATTGGAAAAAGTGATCCCCAAGTGAGAAAAGAGACACCACACCATAAAGCAATAAAGAAATCGATCATAGTTCTGTGATCTTTGGTGTATCTCACAAAGGCAGTCTGTCTGATTAACATGTTGATGGAGTTTCGACCCTCCTGCTGGATACGAGGGTCTCATCAGGACAAAAAAAATTACCTGGGGAACTGTCAAGGAAAAGACCATCAGTAAGGAGTGTGCTATGATGTATAGAAACAAAAAGGGGCATATTTAAAATAATATATGTGCTGGTGAAAGGTTGGAATTACTAAAGCCTCAGCTGGATGTTGAATCTGGAAAAAAGGGGGCCCAATTCAGTGAATAAGCTTATATTAAAATTAGTATTTGTGGGAGCAACTTATATTAAGACATAACTCCCCACTGCCTACCTAGAATGGTGCTTTTGTCACCTAAAAAAGAAAAGCATTCGTGAGCCTGTGGAAAATAAATGAATGACAGCTTGAGGGGAGAAAATAATATTTTTTACCTTAATGTAAGAGCTGGGTAGACTGCCAGCATCTTCCCACAGTGGGAACGCTGTATTTTCTTAATTCTGGATACAAGGGAAAGTCAGACCTGACTCTCCTTCTATAAATAGCCTCTGGAGACAAAGCCTGGCTTTGGCGCTCGCCCGAGGGCAAAAGGCAATTAGAAACAGTTGTGGACAAGTCGAAGAGAAAGATATGATACAAAGAGCTTGTTTGGATTAGGTTATTTAAGCAATATTTGTGAGAAAGTTGAATGTGAATTGGAACAGACTATAAGTGAGATGAATGTAATCTATTAGAAATAAATACTGAGGGGAAATAAAAAAAAGGGAAAAAAATAGGTTGAATGGAGAATCGGACCTACTACCTCAGCCTTAATAGGTAATGGAATTGCCACAGAGCCATCCGGAAGGTGATCAGAGCAACTTCCCAAAATAAGGGGTAAATAAATAATTAGTGGAAATAAAAAAAATTGGATATCTGATACAGACTTCTAGTTGCAGATTCCTTACCTTTGAATTTTCCCAGGCATCAGACTGGTTCCAGAGTTTTTTCTTCGAGCAGTACCTCTGTGTGCCGTCAAGTGGCTTTGGTTGATTCCGCGGGCGTCGTTGGAATTGTGCTCGCAGTGATGACGTCGCAGTCGTATATAGGTGACACCCCGGCGCGCAGACGTCAGTTCTTTTCTTTCCACGCTAGCCTACGCGCAGATCCAGAGAAGAGCTACCTCAGTCATGTTTTGACTATGTCGACATCTTTGTCGTATTTTTGATGACCGCATCCTTTTCCACCTAGCTTCAGACCCGCGCATGCTGTACAGCCCCTGCGTGGCCACGGACACGGGATCCCACGTTCCTGGGGATCAGGGAGCCAGCGGGTCCCCCAGTCCACACCCACCCCCTCCTCAGCCTCCAAGCCTTCCTAGTCCGCAGGTACATCAGGAGCCAATAGGTGGCAGGATGCGCCATCACCTGCCCCATTGGCAAGCCATTACCTCGGACAGGTGGGTACTCCGAATTGTCCAAAGGGGCCACTCCCTCCCCTTCGAGACATCTCCTCCAGCCATGCCACCTTCATACAGTCAGATATCAGAGGATCATATGGTGCTTCTCCACGAGGAAGTCCAAGCCCTTTTGGCCAAAGGAGCTATAGAGAGGGTTCCGTTGCCAGAAGTAGGTTGTGGTTGCTATACCCGCTACTTGCTGGTTCCGAAAAATGACAAATATCTTCGACCTATATTAGATCTTCGGTCCCTCAATCTCTTCCTAAAAAAGGAGAAGTTCAAAATGTTGACATTGGCTCAGGTCCTATCTGCCCTGTATCCTGGAGACTGGATGGTAGCGTTGGACTTGCAAGACAAATACTTCCACATTCCCGTCTTGCTGGCCCACCGGCGTTACCTACGATTCGTAGTAGGTCACGAGCACTTTCAGTTTACTGTGGTCCCCTTTGGCCTTACCAGTGCCCCTTGGGTGTTCACGAAAGTGATGGTAGTGGTGGTAGCTCATCTGTGCACTTTAGGGGTCCCAGTCTTCCCCTACCTCGACGATTGGCTGTTGAAGGCGAACTCGCCTCAGACAGTCGTCTCCCACCTCCAGACTATGGCGAACCTTTTGCATTTGCTGGGGTTCACTATCAACGTGCCGAAGTCACACCTGACTCCTTCTCAGATGCTCCCTTTCATCGGAGCTGTTCTGGACACAGTGCAGTTTCGGGCATATCCCCCCAAAAAGCGAGTCCAGGATATTCAGACTATGATACCGATGTTTCAGCCTCTGTCCTGGATTTCAGTGAGAATGATTCTGAGGCTTCTGGGCCTCATGGCCTCCTACATCCTGCTGGTTCAAAATGCCAGATGGCATATGCGGGCTCTGCAGTGGGACCGGAAGTTCCAGTGGGCGCAGCATCAAAGGAATTTCTCTGACAAGGTCCAGGTCTCGGAAGGGTCTGCGAAAGACCTGCAGTGGTGGTTAACGAATCATATCAACCAGATCTTATGATCGTGACAGATGCGTCACTTATGGGATGGGGTGGCCACATGGGAGAGGCAGAGATCAGAGGTATCTGGTCTCCAGCAGAAACCGGTCTCCATATCAATCATCTAGAGTTCCGAGTGACTAGACTAGCATTGAAAGAATTTCTTCCCTCCCTAAAGGGGAAAGCAGTGCAGGTGTTCACAGACAACACCACCGCCATGTGGTATTGCAACAAACAAGGCAGAGTGGGGTCGTGGACTCTTTGTCAAGAGGCCCTTCGTCTCTGGACTTGGCTGTAACATCAGGGCATTTCCCTGGTGGTTCAACACCTGGCAGGCTCCTTGAACGCCAGAGCAGACAAACTCAGCAGACGATGCATGGTTGACCACGAAAGGCGTCTCTATCCGGAGGTGGCGCAAGGTCTCTTCCTGCAGTGGGAAGAACCTTGGTTAGACTTGTTCGCCTCCGTAGAGAACCCGCAATATCATCTGTTTTGAGCATTGGAGTTTCCAAGGCGGCACTCGCTCGGCGGCGCTTTTTGTTGCGAGATGAACTCAGGCCTCCTGTACGCCTTCCCAGCAATACCACTTCTGCCCAGAGTTCTGAAGAAGATCAGGCAAAACCGGGCCCAAGTAATACTGGTGGCTCCGGACTGGGCACAGAGAGTCTGGTATCCCGAGCTCTTGAACATGGCCATAGCTCCTCCGATCAGACTGCCTCTTCGGGAGGATCTTCTGTTGCAGCAGCAGGGGAAGGTCCTCCACCCGAACCTGTTAACTCTGCGACTTCTTGCGTGGAGATTGAACGGCGACAGTTGACGTCTTTCGACTTGCCACCCGAAGTCTGTGACGTTATCTTGCCAACCAGGCCAAGGAACAATTCTGTCAATCCTCTATCTGCTCCTCTCTCTCAAGTTCTTCTCTTTATTCTTTCTCTTGCCCAGCAGGGTTCCACCTTGGGCACTCTTAAGGGATATCTCTCTGCTATCTCTGCTTTCTTAAGGTTACCTGATCAGCCCTCAGTATTTAAATCTCCCATAGTTGGGAGGTTTCTTAAAGGCCTCACCTATCTCTTTCCTCCTATTCCATTCATCATGCCCTAATGGGATTTCAACCTGGTATTAACTTACCTTAGGTGTACCCCGTTTGAACCGCTTCACAACTGTCCTCTAAGGCTCTTAGCTATAAAGACTGTCTTTCTAGTTGCCATTACTTCTGTCCACAGAGTTAGTGAACTCCAGGCTCTGTCATCTAAGCCACCTTTTCTTGCCATACACCCTGACAAAGTGGTGCTTCGCACAAGGGCTTCTTTTCTACCCAAGGTAGTGACTCCCTTCCATGTCGGACAGTCCATCATATTGCCTACCTTTTATGCACCCCCACATCCCTCTCATGAAGAGGAGAGACTCCACTGTCTGGACCCAAAAAGAGCGTTGTTGTTCTATCTTGACCGTACCAAAGAATTCCGGGTGTCAGATTCCTTACCAACCCGCCCACCCTCTCGCACTGTGAACTGATTTCTAGGGACAGGAACTTTCCCTTAAGGGCTCTAGTTTTGGTGTACCACTCTGTGTTCTTCATGGCTCCGCGCTACTGGCGTGGAAAGTCGTGAAAAGAAACTGACGTCAACGCACCGGGGTGGTGCCTATATACGACTGTGACATCTTCACGGCAAGCACGACGCCTGCGGAGTCGACTGACTCCACCTGACAGCGCGCAGAGGTACTGCTCGAAGAAATATCTCCGGATCCAGTCTGACGCCTGGGGTAATTCAAAGGTAAGGAATCTGCAACTAGAATATGTCTCTACCAGATATTTTGTTACCAAAGGTAAGTAACTTGTACAATAGGTTTAATGGAGAATTGAACTTAGTACCTCATCCATAATAGGAAATGGAATTGCCACTGAGCCATCTGGAAGGTGACCAGAGTGGCTTCCCAAAAAAAGGTGTAAATGTCATTTGGACGTATGGGTCACTAATACCATTAATTCAGGAGAATTAAAGATATTGTTGGAATCCAGGGACTGCAAGTGAATTATATTGAATTTAAATGCTTTGTGGGAGACAGAATTATTAATAAAAAAATATATATATAAAAAATATAAAATAAATAAAAAGGGAAGTGCCAGTTCGAAATAGGGATCGAACGTAGCTCCTTGGCCTTGGTAAGTAATGGAAGTGTCACCCAGCCACCAAGGAGCTCATCAAAACAGCTCCCCAATAAATGGTGAAAAATCAGAATGGCAAATGAGTTGCTTTACCACTGATTCGGGAGAATTACAAACATCTTTGGAGTGGATATTATTCACTCAGTCATATGATGTGTATTTGTGGGATAGGGATTTTGTGGATAAGTTCACTCAGCCAATATGAATGTAACAGACTGTCTGCGAAGTGCTAGATATGGGGCATAAACAATGAGGGAAGTAAAAAAGGTTCAGATAGGAAATTAATGAGGAAAAAGACATAAGGAATGAGGTGAATAATAACCTCACATATACATGGTTAGGAGTGGCTCATGGACATATATGTAAGGAGAAGGGACTTGCTTATTTGGACATTAGAGTAACATGCGGGGAGGGGCAATTGAAACCTGAAATGGACTGTCACATTAATTAATAGTTGGTACATAAAAATGCTGACTGTAATATACAATTACACCATAAAATATGACACATCAGTTCAGTAGTGTAATATACTTCCTCCATTCTTCCATGGAGTTCAATCCTTTTCTTATGAATCACATTTATCAATCCATTTACATTCCGGTCTCTATAAGTTCAATGCAATGTCTCCTCCTCTGGGTGAAGGAATAACCGTTCAGTGACTTGCCATCTAAAGTCTTCGAGGGTATGTTGTCGCTCCTGGTAGTGTTGGACCATAGGTGCTGTTTCAATGCAGCATCTGATGCGGCTTCTGCGCTGGCTGATCCTTGTTCGCACTTGTTTGGTCATCTGTCCAATATAAATCAAATCATAGGGGCACCAAACACAGTAAACAACATTGGTCGAGGCACAGTTAGTGTGCTGTCTCAAAGTGTATTGAAAGTCACCATGTACAAAAGGTTTTGTATTAGACGTACATTGACACGCAATGCAGTTGCCACATTTGTATTGACCTTTAGTTGGTTCTAAACCAAAAAGAAGAGGCAATGTTAGCGAATATTTGTGAATTCTCATATCGGCATAAACTAAGTGGTCCCTAAGGTTTTTACCTTTCTTGAAAGAGAAAAGAGGGGTATCTTGAAAAGGGGCCAGGGTTTTCAGTATTGACCAATGTTTTTTGATAATTTTGACTATCTTGTTGGTTTTAGGACAGAATGTAGTGACACAATCTTATTCATAGGGGGCCTTTCCTGAGTTTGTAGAACTGTCTCCCTTGGATTGTACCATGCCCTTTTGAAGGAGTTCTTGATTAATCGCTTGGGGTAGCCTCTCTCAAGTAATTTCTGACTGAGTATAGCTCCTCCTCTGAAGTAGTCATTTTTCTTGGTGCAGTTCCTACAAAGTCGGAGGAATTGGCCAAATAGCAATCCATCTTTCAATGCCCTAGGGTGAAAACTATTGTACTGTAGTAGTGTTTTGCATTCTGTTGGTTTGTGGAAGAGTGAAACAATGAGTTGATTAGAAGGTACAGAAAAGTAATACTGTGTTGATTTGCTTTATGGGTAAACTTAAGATAGGGCTGACAGTTCTTTAAAATATCAACAAATAATTTGAGCGTTTCATCATTCCCTTCCCAAATCATGAAGATATCATCAATGTATCTTTTCCAACAGTTTATGTTCCTAAAGAAAGGATTGTTATCTGAAGTAACACACTTGCGTTCAAAATCGCCAACATACAGATTGGCCAGATTTGGAGCAAAAATAGCTCCCATAGATGTACTGGAGCATTGTTCATAAAAGCTGTTCCAAAAAGAAAATCATTTCTGGATAGGGCAATCTCAAGTAGTTCAATTATAAAATCAGTTGGAACCCTATATGGGGCAAGGAAGGTATTTAGGCCCATATTTATACTTTTTTAGCGCTGCATTTGCGACATTTTTTGACGCAAAAGTGCCACAAACTTGCAAAATCCAATTGTATTTTGTAAGTTTGTGCCGTTTTTGCATCAAAAAGTGGCGCAAATGAGGTGCTAAAAAATTATAAACATGGGCCTTAAAGTCTGTCTGATCACCTCTATGCTGTCTATTTGAGGAATGTTGGTGTACAATGACTCACTATCAAGTGTCACTAGAATTTCCTTGAAAGGGTCATATCTCATTCCTTCAATTAAATGAATCATGTATGTACTGTCCCTTGCATAGGTATCCAAAATAGGAACAGCGGGGCATATTTATACTCTGCTTACGCCGAATGTGAGTCAAACATTTTGACGCACATTCGGCGCAAACCCTGCTCCATATTTATACTTTGACGCCCGACCCCGCGGACGTGAAAATCCCACCATGTGAGTCATTTTCTGGAAGGGAGAACCTGCCTTGCATTAATTATATGCAAGGTAGGCGTTTCCTTCCAAAAAAAAACTTTAAGGCCTGTGCCCCTTATTTATACTCTGGCGTCATTTTGACGCACAGGAGGGGGTGGGCCTTAAAAAACGGCGCACAGCCTGATGGGCGCCGTTTTTTAACGCCTGGGTCAGGGCAGGTGTTAAGGGACCTGTGGGCTCGAAAGGAGCCCAGAGGTGACCTCCCCTGCCCCCAGGGACACCCCCTGCCACCCTTGCCCACCCCAGGAGGACACCCAAGGATGGAGAGACCCATCCCAGGGAAGTTGAGGTAAGTTGGGGTAAGTATTTTTTTCTGTTTTTTTTAAGTGTCATAGGGGGGGCAGATTTGGGCCCCCCTACATGCCACAATGCCCAATGGCCATGCCCAGGGGACAGAGGTCCCCTGGGCATGGCCATTGGGCAAAGGAGCATGACTCCTGTCTTTGCTATGACAGGAGTCATGTCAATGGAGGTTGGGCGTCAAAAAAAATGGCGCAAGTGTGGTTTGAGGCCTGATTTTTGCCTCAGACCTGACGTGCGCCATTTTTTGACGCACAAACCCCATTTTCCCATACGCCGGCGCTGCCTGGTGTGAGTCATTTTTTTTGACGCAGACCAGTCCGCAGCGCCGGCTAACGTCATTCCATAAATAAGGTGCCCGCATGGCGCGTTGGAATGGCGTTAGCTGGCGGTAAAACTTTTGACGCACAACTGCGTTGGCGCAGTTGTGCGTCAAAAAGTATAAATATGGGCCAAAGTCTTTAATGAAGTTTTTTTTAAATGTTTATTTATTGGTTTATCAATAATATTTGAGTGTTTACATTAGAACACTTCAATGAACAAACCATCATTATCGCAAACGTCACCGAGCCACGTATAACTAGACATTGTGTAGCCTGTGTTCTTTCAAAGGAAGTCTCGTGACACAAGCTGATAAACATCTTTTACAAACAGTAAACATAACCAGCATGTGAAGAACATAACACTTGTGGGACTATGTGTGCTGTGGTAGGAAGAATTCTCTGCGATTGGTAGTGTAGGAGGGAGTATCTGGGTCAAGGGTTCTTGGGGAGTGTGTACAGTGGAATCAGATGTGATGCATAAAGGAATATAGTAACACATACATCCAAGGGTGTCCTCCCTTTCAAGGGGGAAGTAAATCATTTTGGCCTCAACATTTAAATAGCACAAAAGCCAGATCAATTAATCTATGACCTTTTTTACGGGGACGAAGACCCAAGAGGCAGGGAGTAGGTGTGGTGGGGAGAGGATGCGTGGTCAATTCTGATACTATTTTGGTAACTTTGCACCAAGTGATTTGTAAAACTGGACAGTCCCATACCATATGATAAAACCCTGCTGAGGGTAAGGTACAGTGTGGGCAACCCCGGTGGAGTGCGGGAAACATACGTTGAATGCGATGGAGGTCCAGATAGGCTTGATATATATAGTTAAATTGTGTGAATCTAAACGTAGCATTTCAAGATATCCCCTTTACGGCCCATAGAGCCCCACTCCATTCCATGTCAGTCAGTGGTTGTGGCAGCACTGTATTCCACTTCACACATGCTGTGTGCATGAGATCTGGTCAAGGTGTGTGGAGCGCAGTATATAAAGTGGTAATGGTGTGATGTGCTCCCCTAGTCAACAGTATAGTGTGTAATACCTGTGATGTGGGCAGTTCTGTATCCACCGTGCCTCAGAAGACAGGCATGACTTGCAACAAAACATAGTAAGTGAGAAATTGACCAGGGACAATACTATATCTGACAGTGATGTCCTGAAACGATATGTGTGTCTTTCGAGTATACATCTCCTACACGGGTGATCCCTGCTTCAATCCATTTGTCACGATCTACAGCACATGTCTTTTTTGCTATCTCTGGTATATCCCAAATGGAGATCTCCAGCAAGTATGGAATGTATGGGCCCTTAAGATGTATGAAGCGGTGCCAGCATGTGTGTGCTACCCTCATTAGTTGCGTCATTGGTCTATGGGGGCCACTGGAGTCTTTTAGCCAACTGTACACCGCAACATTCCCCAGTTGGGCCTGCACAGTGGGCGACTCCGGACATCCTTGCGATAATAACCAGGCCATCGGCTATTACAATTGAGCCACTGCATAGTATAGTTCAAAGTTCAGAGCTCCCAGTCCACCCTCTGTCATTGGTCTTTGGAGCCTGGATAGGGCTACCTTAAAGCGTCCATCTCCCCAAATCAATTCAAGAAGCAGACCATTGAGCATTTAAAAAAAAAAAAAGGACGTGGCACCACTAAAGGTAATGCTGAGAATAAATAAAGCAATCTGGGGAGGATTAACATCTTAAATATCGCCACTCGGTCAATTGGTAACAGTGGCAAAGAACGCCAGAAGGTGAGGGAATTACGGATATTTGCAACCGCTTTGTGTAGATTACCATCAAGAAGATCACATGCTGTATGATAAACAGTGACTCCTAAATACTTAAAGGAGTCATAGTTCCACTGCAGTTGTGAGTCAACCAGGATCTTTCTGTTGGCGGAGGAGTGTGGGGCAAGCGGAAATTTACATGACTTGGGCCAGTTAACCCGTAAACCAGAGGCCTCCCCAAAGGTCTCCAGAAGTTGTTCGAGCTCCCGAAGTATAGATTGTACATCCTGAAATTAAATGAGAGCATCATCTGCGTATAGAGATATGACATGGTAATGCCCCAATTCTGGAATTCCCCACATCCCAGCACGTTCACACAGGTAACACCAAGGGGTTCCACAGCCAAGGCAAACGGAAGCGGTGATAGCAGGCAGCCCTGTCACTTCCCTCTCTGTATAGCAAAGCTATTGGATATCACCTGTCCCTTTTTTACTCTGGCTAGCGGTTCTGCATACAATGCGCTGAGCCATCTCATAAGTCGCGGTCCAACTCCCATGGCCTCAAGACTCGCAAAAAGGAAATCCGAGCCCAGGGTGTCAAAGGCTTTTTCTATGTCTAAGGAGACTGCTACCGGTCCAGGGCATCAGTTGGGGTATTGTGAATGATATGTAACAAGCGCCGTATATGCCAAAGGGGCTATTCAGAGGGTGCCTGCACCAGAAGTAGGTTGTGGTTGTTATTCCTTCTAATTTCCGGTGGTGAAGAATAGCAGAGTTCTTCTTCCTATTTTAGACCTGTTCAATCTCAACGCATTCTTCCAGACAGAAAAATTCAAGATGCTCACACTGGCCCAGGTCCTGGCATTAGACAGATGCAGGATGCCTATTTCCACATACCTGATCAGGCCCATCAGTGCTACCTGTGGTTTGTGGTGGGATAGGAGCATTTTGAGTTCGCTGTGCTCCTCTTTATTCTCACCAGAGCTTCTTGGGTGTTCACAAAAGTGATAGCAGTAATAGCAGCACACCTTCCGAGATCGGGGGTCCCAGGCATCTCCTACCTCGACAACTGGCATTTGAAGGCAGGCTCACCCCAGGCAGTTGTCAACCACCTCCAGATTACGGCAAGCCTCCAGTCATCTTTGGGGTTCACTATCAACATACTGAAGTCACACGTGACTCCTCCTCAGACGCCCCCTTCGTTGGTGTCTTTTTGGACACAGATCAATGTCATGCTTTTCTCCGGTAAAAGAGAGTCCAGGACATTTAGGTTATGATGCTGATCTTTCAGCTCTGCTGTGGATTTCACTGAGGTCAACTGATGCTACTGGGACTAATGGCCTCCTGCATCCTGCTATTCAAACACACAAGGTGGCATATGTGGGATCTGAAGTCTCAGTAGACCAAACATCAAAGGGATCACTTTGACCACATCCAGATCTTGGAGGTCCGAGACTGGGTCAGCGGCAGTCCCCTCTCCTTACCCACCAAGGGGCATATTTATACTCGGTTTGTGCCGAATTAACGACATTTTTTGTTTTTTACGCTAATTCAGCGCAAACCTAACACCGTATTTATACTTTGGCGCTAGACTCATCTAGCGCCAAAGTTATGGAGTTAACATCATTTTCTAGACGTGGAAACCTACCTTGCGTCAGTGAGATGCAGAAAACGATGCTATGGCCCTTGCGCCATATTTATCTCCCGTGCTAAAATCATGCACGGGGTGATGGGGACCTTAAATAATGGCACTAAGTTTGCTTAGCGCCATTATTTAACGTCTGGGTATGGGCAGGCGTTAGGGGACATGTGGACCTATTTCTGTGGTCAGAGACCATGGAAAGAGCCCACAGGTGCCCTTCACTGGCCCCAGGGACACCCCCACCCACAGCAGGAAGACACCTAAGGATGGGGGGACCCCATCCCAGGTAAGTAGAGGTGAGTATATTAAATATTTTAATAATTTGGCCCCCCCCTACATGGCACTGGGCCCAATGGCCATGCCCAGGGGATATAAGTCCCCTGGGCACAGCCGTTGGGCTGGGGGGCATGACTCCTCTCTTTACTTAGACAGGAGTCATGTCCGTGGGGGTTGTGCACCGAAATATGATGCTAATCAGGTTAGAGTCATTTTCTTGACTCTAACCTGACTATCGCCGTTCTTTGATGTTTTCCCTATGCCTCCCCCACCGGGTTAACATCAAATATTTTGACGCTAACCAGGCCTTAGCACCGGCTAACGTCATACCATAACTATGATGCCCGGCTGGCTTCTTGGGATGGCGCTAGCCGGTGGTGTATTTTTTACGCTAAACTGCGTTAGCGTAGTTTAGAGTCAAAAAGTATAAATCAGGGCCCAAGTGTTGACATTGGTGACCAATGCATCCTTTCAGAGTTGGGGTGGTCATCTGCAAGAGGTGGAAATCAGAGCTCAGTGGTCACCAGTGCAGGCGTGGCTCAGTATCAGCCTACTGGAGCTGAGGGCTGTCCACCTGGCATTGAAAGCCTTCCTTCCATCCATCAAAGGGAGGCTAGTTCAGGTGCTTACAGACAACACCACCAACATGTGGTTTTGCAACAAAGCAGGGCTCTGTGGGGTCCTGTACCTAATCCCAGAAGGCATTATGGCCCTCATTATAACCGTGGCGGTAAGTCCCGCTTACCGCCATGCCGACTGCCGTCAACATACTGCAACCGAGGCGTTACACAGCTACTCATATTATCACCCACACATAGCAATCAGTCACTATACCTACACAAACACAAGTTCCCCCAGCCCAAAGGTCAGTGATAAACTGGCAGTAGCAAAACCCACACCGTTACGCCAACAGAACTACGGCAACAGCATTATGACCCACGAATCACTGCGGCGGACATTCAACCGTGGTAAACCATTGGCGGTACATAGAGCCGCACTCAAAATACACATACAAAACAACACCACATTGGACAATTCAAACTACACACACCTGACACTCATACACACACCACACCCACACCACAATAAAACACACACCCACACCACCCACATCCCTTTACGACTCAAAGAAATTGACAACTGAGAGAGAGAGACACACCAAGAGCACCCACAGAACCAGAGCCACAGAACACCATCACCCATACACCATCCACGCACCTCACAGCACACACCCTAACACATCACCTCACACACCCTCACACACACCATACACACCACACCACACACACTACACCCATGGCACCACAAAGACACCCAGGTTCTCAGAGGAGGAGCTAAAGGTCATGGTGGAGGGAATCATCCGGGTAGAGCCACAGCTATTCGGATCACAGGTGCAGAAGACATCCATTGCAAGGAAGATGGAGCTATGGCGGAGGATCGTGGACAGGGTCAATGCCGTGGGACAGCACCCCAGGACAAGGGATGACATCAGGAAGAGGTGGAACGACCTACGGGGAAGGTGCCTTCCATGGTTGCAAGACATCAGATAGCTGTACAGAGGACTGGCAGTGGACCCCCACCTCCTCCCCCACAACTAACAATATGGGAGTAGCAAGTCTTGGCAATACTGCATCCTGAAGGCCTGGCAGGAGTAGCAGGAGGACTGGACTCTGGTAAGTCAACTCTCTATTAGTACCACTCCCCCTACCTGCATGCCATCACCCCCACCCTTCCCCTCACACCCATCACTCCACCACCTCCCACACACCCCACCATCACAACCCACTCATCCCAATGCTAAGCCCTGCATGCCATACCAATGCATGGACACCACTCACAGCCCTGCATGGACACCCATCACCACAGCATGCACAATAGAGAGAGTCACCTAGCCCACAAAATAACTACTCACACAAGGCAAAGCTCACAGGGCACTCACAACCATAGAGGGCAACACACCCATGCACAAGATGTCACACGCAGAAACAATAACACTGCATTTACATCCTCACAGGTCCCACACCCAACGTCACCAGAGAGGAGGTGCCAGCAACATCCAGTCCCCCCCTAGAAGAGGCCCACAGTGATGACAGCAGCTCTGCTCGCCTGGATCTGTATGACCAACCTGGCCCATCAGGGACCTCCGGACAGTCAGTTACCCAGCCACAGTCCCATACCACCACAGAGCCTCCCACTCAGGAAACACCAGCACATCACCCACCCAGCTGGCCCATCCCGCTGTCCCCAGGACACGTCAATCAGCAGTGTGTCCACCACTACAGGGACCCCAGCCAACCCCACAAACACAGGACGATCAGGGACCTGGGGTCATTGGCAGTGGGCACACTGTTCAGGGGACAGAGGCAAAGGACAACAGGGAAGCTGGGAGAACTGCTGTGCGGCAGGGGGAGGACAGGCCCAGGGAAACGACCCTCCACAAGGCACTCACCAACATCCTGGGAGCATACCACCATTCCCAGGAGACGATAGGCCAGATACTGCCCAAGTTGCAGGAGACCCAGCGACTGCAGGAGGGACCTGGGGATCAGGGAGGACATGAGGGACATCCACACCACCCTGGTCACCATTGCAGGGGTGCTGGCAGACACGGCCAACACCATGAGGAAGGCCAGTGGCACACCAACGGGCCTCTGACACTAGCCACACCGATGAACAGTCCTCCACCTCCGCTGACTCTAGTGGACAGGAGGCCCCGCCACAGGAACAACAGGCCACCAGCACCCCTCCCCCTGCAGAAGGAGAACCACCACGCAGACGGTCCCTGCAATCCAGGCAGAAGCCAGAGAACATTGCCAAGACCCCCGCCAGAAAATAAGACTCTCCTGAATGTCACCCTTGTGTCCCACTCTGTCACCCTGTCCACCTTGAACTGCCATTGCTCCACTTCCTATGCCCCCTTTGACAATGCACCTGTGATCCACATAGAATGGACTCTATCCTGGACATTCCCCCACCATCACCCAAGCCCATTGCACATCCCCATTTTATTTTCAGCAAGTAAGTAAACACCACTTTAAAAAATACAAGTATGTAGTATGTCGAATGATTTAAGTATGTATTCCTTTAACAATCTGTAGACATTGCAAGTAGACTGTACAGTAATGTATACATAGGTATGACCTGTATTGTGCTGCAGTCAATACACCAGGAGCCAGAGTAGGGCACAGATATCTGTGAATAGACATGCCAAAGGGTACAGTAAGTGGCCATAGTACTGGGAACAGCAGCCTGCCAGTGAACATTTACAACACAAAACTGCAATGGAAGATGAAGCTACAGTGTCTTACCTGTGTGTCACTGCAAGTACTGTCAAATGATAAGATGTTCTGTTGTCCACATCCTCATCCTCTGCCTCTTCTTCGTCACTGTCCACAGGCTCCACCGCTGCCACACGCCCATCTCCAGCCTCATCCTCCTGCAGAAAAGGCACCTGGTGACGTAAGGAAAGGTTGTGCAACATGCCACAATGATCTGACACACCTTCTTGGGTGAGTAGCACAGGGATGTTAGATGGAGGCACCGAAACCTGGCCTTCAGGAGGCCAAAGGTTTGCTCTATAATTTGTCTTGTTCGCCCATGTGCCTCATTGTAAGGTTCCTCTGCCCTTGTACTGGGATTCCTCACTGGGATCAGTAGCCATGCGAGATTGGGCTAACCATAGTCACCTGTAAATATCGAGGGATACCTGTTAGCCAGACACTCACCCTTAGGCCCAACCCCACACCAATATACCAACATACACTGGGTGGGGACCATGGGCTCACCTATTAGCCACACCCGGTGCCTCTGGAGTTCAGCCATCACATATGGGATGCTGCTATTCCTCAGGCCATAGGCATCATGCACAGACCCAGGATACGTTGCATTCACATGGGAGATGTAATGGTCCGCCAGGCACACTATCTGCACATTCATAGAGTGAAAGCTCTTTCGATTCCTGAACACATGTTCATTTCTCCGGGGGGGGGGAGGACAAAGGCAATATGTGTACCATCAATTGCCCCAACAATCTTGGGGATATGTCACATTGCATAGAAGTCAGCTTTCACTGTGGTCAAATCCTCCACCTGGGGGAAAACAATGTAGCTGCACATGTGTTTCATCAGGGCAGACAACACTGTGGTCAGCACGTTTGAGAACATTGGCTGGGACGTTCCTGCTGCCATGGCCACTGTCACTTGGAAGGAGACACTTGCCAAGAAATGGAGCACAAATAGGACTTGCACAAGAGGGGGGATCCCAGTGGACTGACGGATAGCTGAGATCAGGTCTGGCTCCAATTGGGCACACAGCTCTTGGATTGTGGCCCTATCAAGTCTGTAGGTGAGGATAATGTGCCTATCCTCCACTGTTGCCAAGTCCATCAGGGGCCTGTACACGGGGGGATGTCTCCATCTCGTATTCATCCTCAGCGGTTGTACTCTAGGGGACAAAACGATGAGCATCTGGTCAGTACTTAATATTTCCTCAATGTACAATGCATTTCATGTTGTGACAGAAACAGTATCTTTATGTTTATTCCCAAAATGTGCTTATGTCGGCTGTGACGCAGTTAGGAGGTATGGCCTGCTCCCCCCTGAAATGGCGTCTGCCTGTCCAGTGTGGAGGGACAGGTGGAAATGAGGTAATGCCGTTGACGTTGCGTGCCGTTGCGGGAGGCGGTCGAGTACCGCTGTGCAACTCCTCATTGGTTATCATTGGGCCCTATGGGTTATAGTGGCCAATGGTGATGTATGCCGGCAGTGATGGTATGCACCGCCCCAGACGTCACCGCCATTTTCTATCTGTTCACTCACTTGCTACCTGACCTTCAACATGAGAAAGGACCTACACTGCAAGTGCTGCTGTGACCTGTGTCTGGAATCGACCATGACTTGAGTCACTGGGGAAAGGGCCCCTGCCTTCACCGCTGCGGAGTTGGAGAAACTGGTGGATGGGGTCCTACCCCAGTACTGATTGCTTTATGGGCCTCCAGACCAACAGATGAGTACACTGTAGGCACGATGCATGGGGCAT
Source organism: Pleurodeles waltl (assembly GCF_031143425.1). NCBI lineage: Eukaryota > Metazoa > Chordata > Amphibia > Caudata > Salamandridae > Pleurodeles > Pleurodeles waltl. Next base: position 908,673,562 of record NC_090450.1, read on the forward strand.
GAATGCATGGTGTGATGTGTGTGAAGGCTTCGTGTGAGGGGGGGTTGTGGAGGGGTCCTGGGCAGCGTGCAGCATATATGGTGGGCAATGTATGTGCGTAAGGGGATTGGAGGGATATGGTGGGACATGGGTGTAATAGGCCGGACGGTATGACTGATCCCTTTTTCCAGTTCCATTTTTCTGCAGGTCAGCGCCCATCAGAAAAAGGGTATATGGCGTGCCATCGCCAAGGACGTGTCTACGGCAGGCGGAGCACCCACTGTCGGAAACGGTGGGAGGACCTGAGACACTGGGCAAGGAAGACGGCAGAGGCCCAGCTGGGGATGGCCTCCCAACGAGGAAGGGGTGCCCGTCGAACCCTGACCCCCCCTTATGTTCTGCATACTGGTGGTGGCCTCTACGGAGCTGGATGGGCGCTTGAGGGCATCACAGCAGCCACAAGTGGGTGAGTACAGTTCCCAATATACTACTTGCGCGTGGAGGGGTAGTCTCTGGGCCAGGGATGTGGGCCTGTGGGTGCACCTAGGCCAGGCTGGACATTGCAGGGTAGGTTCCATGTTGGGCAAGGACTGATGCACTCCACCCACAAACATGCTAGTGGGCATCTACTACTGGGCAGGGATCTGTGGGTCTCAGGTATGCTGCTATTGGCGTTAGGCATTACTGTTCATGGCCTGGTGACTAGCACTGTGAGTGGTAGTGCATCGCATAGTGCGTAGGGCTGTCCCCTGTGTGTTGTGTACCCCAACAGTGGTGTTGTTGCTAGCATTGACCAAGTGTATCCTCTGTCTCCCCCCCCCTTTTTGTTTTGTCACCCTGTCCTTCTGTGCATTAGCATCATCGGGTGGAGGAGTTGAGGCAACGGTGATGGATGGAGCTGCATCCCACATGGCCCTGGAGGCCAAATCCACCGACCGTGAGGGCACCAGTGGGACGGAGGGCGAGGGGAGCATCACGGCGGAGACAGGAGGGGACAGTTCTCACAGTGATACCTCCTCTGATGGAAGCTCCCTGCTGGTGGCGGACAGCTCTGTGGCCACCCCAAGTACAGGTACAGCCGCCACCTCCGTACCAGCACCGCCCTCCCAGCAGCCCCTCAGCAAAATTCCCGTGCCCGCTCACCCAGGAGGGTGGGCATCTCGTTCGCCCCAGGCACCTCAGGCCCCGCCCCAGTTAGCCCTGCTGCCCTGAGTGAAGAGGCTATTGACCTCCTGCAATCCATCTCTGTTGGGCAGCCAACCATAGTGAATGCCATCCAGGGGCTGGCAGGGCATTTGCAACATACAAATGCATTCCTGGAGGGCATTCACTCTGGCATGGTGGCCCAACATAGATCATTCCAGGCTCTGGCCTCCTCCCTGATGGCAGCCATTGTCCCTGTCTCTAGCCTCCCCCCTCCAACTTCCTCTACCCAGTCCCATTCCCCTCAACCCCAACCTATCACATGCACACAATCAGACCAGCATGCACCCAAGACAACACACAGGAGTGGCTCAGGCAAACACAAGCACCAGACATCATCCCACAGACACTCACACAAACACCATCCAGAAGCAGATACACCAACATCCACTGCCTGCACTGTGTCCTCCGCCTCCTCCTCGTCCACCTCCCTCCCAGCAGCGTCTCCACTCACACCTGCATGTACTACATCCACGCCTATCACTACATACCCCTCACTGGCAGTCACCACCCCCACATCCATGCACATGTCCCCTGTGTCCTCTCCCACTGTGTCTGTCCCCCCCAAAGTACACAAATGCAAGCACTCAGACACCCAACAGCCATCCACCTCACAATAGCCTCCAGCCCATGCACCTGCACCCAAACATATCAGACAGACACCTCCTACAACCACTCCCTCTTCCTCCACTCCCAAACCTTCACCCTCTTCCCGCACCAATGTCCCTAAGAAGCTTTTCCTCTCCACCTTTGACCTTTTACCTAACCCTCCCCCCGTCCTTCACTTTGGGCCAGGGTGGGCAGAACCCAGGCCAGCACCTCAGCCACCCAGCCCACGGTCACTGTAGTTTCGCCAGCTACTGCAGGTGCGAGCGGCTCTAAGGAGACACCCATCAGCACTGGCAGTGTGCCTGCACCAGCTGCCAATGGCAATGCCAAAAAACAACCACTAGCTGCCAAGGGCAAGAAGGGACCACCAGCTGCCAAGGCCAAGGAACAAACACCAGCTGCCAAGGGCAAGAAGGGACCAACAGCTGCCAAGGATGCACCACCAGCTGCCAAGGGCAAGGAGGCACCACCAGCTGCCAAGGGCAAGGGCAAAGGGCCTGCCGCTGCAGACAGGAGGGACAGGAGGTCTGGTGCTGTGACAAGATCTGAGCCCCCACCACCAACCATGCCGCTTCAGCCATCTAAGGCTGCAGGGGAAGGGCGGGAGCCTCCCCCCATCACTGCCAGCACTGCTACCAACACCACCGCCAGCACTGCCAGCAGCACCACTGGCAGCAGCAGCAGCAGCAGCCTCAGTGGGCAGCCGTCTGAGGCTGCAGGGGGAGGGCTGGAGCCTCCCCCCACCACTGGCAGCACCGCCACCAGCACCACTGGCAGCAGCCCCAGTTGGCAGCCGACCGAGGCTGCAGGGAAAGGGCTGGAGCCTCCCCCCACTGCCACCAACACCACCAGAAGAACCACCAGCAGCACCACCACCGGCACTGCCATCAGCACCACTGGCAGCAGCAGCCCCAGTGAGCAGCCGTCCAAGGCTGCAGGGGAAGAGCTGGAGCCTCCCCCACCACTGGCAGCACCGCCAGCAGCACCGCTGACAGCACCACTGGCAGCAGCAACAGCCCCAGTGGGCAGCCGTCTGAGGCTGCAGGGGAAGGGTTGAAGCCTCACCCCACCACTGGCAGCACCGACACCAGCACCGGCACTGTCCCTACTGTACAGCCGTCACCACTGGTGGATGGACTGTAGTCCTGCCTCCATGGAGTGTCATGCATCCTGCTCACAGCAAATCTCGTGGATCTGACACCCAGGTGAGAGATTGTGACTTTGCACTCCCCATGTGCTGCATCACAGGGCACAAGGCCCCCTCCAGGACCAGTGGAAGAAGGCATCCACTCACCCTCTCCTTGCCATGACGAAGCACAATGGGCACAAAGCCCCTTCCAGAACCAGTGGAAGAATGCATCCACTCACCCCCTCCATGCCAGGATGAAGCACACTGGGCACAAGGCCCCCTCCAGAATCAGTGTAAGAAGGCATCCACTCACCCCATCCTTGACAGGATGAAGCACTGGGCACAAAGCCCCCTCCAGAACCAGTGTAAGAAGGCCTCCACTCACCCCCTCCTTGCCAGGATGAACCACACTGGGCACAAAGCCACCTCCAGAACCAGTGGAAGAAGGCATCCACTCACCCCATCCTTGAGAGGATGAAGCACACTGGGCACAAAGCTCCCCTCAGATCCAGTGTAAGAAGTCATCCACTAGAGAGACTGTGGCCTTGCACTCCCCAGGACCAAGCAGTGGGCAAACCCCCCACTAGAGAGACTGGCCTTGCACTCCCCATGACCAAGCAGTGGGCAAACCACCCTCTAGAGAGACTGTGGCCTTGCACTCCCCAGGACCAAGCAGTGGGCAAACCACCCACTAGAGAGACTGTGGCCTTGCACTCCCCAGGACCAAGCAGAGGGCATTTAGCCCCCTCCAGGAGCAGTGGTGTTGTACCATCTTCCAGCTGAGGTGCTCCCCTTCCCCTTCCCCCTGAGGTGCCTGTGTATTTTCGACCTGATGCCCCAGCAGTGTTCTCTCCATATTGAGGCAGGAGTCAAGTAGGGCCTTGGCCTATGTGATATGGCCCTGTTGCCCACGGACGTTATGGACTGGGCAGTGTCCCTTCATTTGTATATCTGTAAATACTCCTGTGCTTTTTGTGGACATATTTCTAGTATTTTATATTATTACACTCACTTTCTTCAAATTGTTTTGTCCTTGCATTATTCCTGAGGGGTGAGGGGTGAATATGTGATATTATTGTCTTTTCCTTGTGTGTATGTTGTTGGGGGTGGGGGTGTTGCGTGTGTGTGTCACTCTCTTTTTTCTCCCCACTCCCCTTTGTGCTAGGCGGCGGTACTCACTGTGGTCGTCGTCGCGGGCGTTGGTATTCCTGGTGTAGGAGGAGGTAGACCAGCATGGGGAACACCTGCAGTTTGGGCTCCATGGCGTCGTGCTTCTTCCCTGAGTTTCCAGTGGTGAGTCCTTTGCCTTCTGTGTACTGTTTCTGCAGTGCTTTTGATGGCGTTGGTACCCCCCCCGGAAAAGGTGGCAGATTGGTGTCTCATAATACAGTGGGCGGAACCTTGTCTTCCGCCTGGCTGTTGGCGGTTACCGCTGCGATGCTTGCTGCTACCGCCGTGGCGGTCGGTGTGTTAAAGTGGCTGTCTGTGTTGGCGGTTTCCGCCATGGTCATAATTAAAAAACATTTTTACAGCCGGCCTGTTGGCAGTGTTACCGCCGCTTTATCTCTGACCGCCAGGGTTGTAAAGAGAGCCTATGTCTCTGGAAATTGCTGGATGTCAAGGAATCTTCCTGGTGGTTCACCCTCCTGTAAGACCTTTAAATGCCAGTGCGGACAATCTCAGCCATCAACGACTATCGGACCGAGGGTGTTGGAGCAAAGATGCCCTTCTACAGCAGTCTAACCGCTCTGAAAAGACAGTCCTTGAAAAGCTGCTGGAAGAGCTAGACAAGAAACAAAAACTAGGAAGCTGGCCTGGTGTGTTTTGGGTACCTAAGACACTTACACCTTATACCAGGTCCAGGTATCCCCTATTAGTGTAGTGTAGGCAGTGTATAGAAGCCAGGCTCTTTGGAGGTAGCTGTGGATGAGCAGCCAAGGCTCATCTAGGAGACATGCAAAGCTCATGCAATACCACAGTAGCCACACAGCACTTACACACATGAATGAAAACACTCAGTGTTACAAAAATAAAGGTACTTTATTTTAGCGACACAATTACCAAAAAGTACTAAAGAGGCAACCCTCCAATAGGAGGTAAGCAACACACTAGATATGTGCACTAGTAATCAGAAACCATAGGCAAAAAAAAAATGGAATGCGAATGCAGGAACCCCACCTAGTTAAGTGGAATGTCTAGAGGGGAGCTGGGGGGACTAGGGAACCCCAAAGGTAAGTACCACAGTGCCCCCCAGCGACCAGGAACAAAGGAGTAAGTTCCTGGATTTTCCCCAAACCACCCAAAAGGGCTAAAAAGAAGATAATGCAAAACCCAGACAAGACTGCAAGAAAACAGCGGTGGATTCCTGAAGAGGAAGACATGTGGAAGAAGAGGACCAAGTCCAGAAGTTGCAGAAGTGTCTGGTGGTGGCAGGAGCCACTACCCACCTGTGTGTGGTTGCAGGAGTTGGTTGACTGTAGGACGAAGACGGTCAGCAGTGCAGCCCTGGAGCCGGAGAAGAGTCCTTGGAGGATGCAGTCAAAGTCCCACTCCGATTGGAAGATTGCAGTCAGTCAGTGGCATGGAAAGGCCACCAACAAGCCTTGGCAAAGGCAGAAATCGCGGTGAAGCAAAGTGGAGCTGCCGCGGACCAGCAAGGTCCAGGAAGACACAACCCATGGGAGGAGCCCTGGGGGGACCCTCAGCAAGGCAGAGAGTCCACAGAAGAAAAGGCAGCCCCCACAAGAGACCCACCGGAAAAGGAACCAGGAGTCGCAGAGGAGCCCACGCAGCACAACCGGAGAAGGGTCACATACTGCAGGAGAAGCACGCGGAGGGCTGCGTGTCACAGGAAGGAGTGCTGGGGGCTGGGGTTACACGGAGCCTGAAGAACCCCTGGAGAAGACACCAACAAGCCTTGGTAGCTGCAAGAGACGCAGTGCATGGGGGTACTGTCCTTTGTGGGAGGTCAAGGGCTTAACTCCACCAAAGTTGAATACAGCTGGCAGAGAGGACCAAGAGAACTATTCTGGACCACCACCCATGATGCAGGATCCACACAGCTCAGGATGAGAGGAGATCCACACTGCCGGTCGTTGTTGCAGTTGGTGCAGGGGAGTGACTCCTTCACTCCAAGGGAGATTCCTTCTTTCTTCTGGTGCAGGCTGAAGACTTGCTGTCCTCAGAGGTTGCACAGCCGGGGAAATGTTGCAGAAGCTGGAAGGAGCCGTGGAAACAATGTTGTAAGCAGAGTCTTTGTCATGGATGCAGCTTATCGGTTCCTGGAGGGTCCAGTCACAGTTCCAGTGGCTAGAAGTGGAAGTAGAGATTGCAGAGAAGTCCTGCTGGAATCTTGCAAGCTGAATCTGAGGACCCACCCCAGAGGAAGACCCTAAATAGCCCTGAAAGGGGGATTGGTCATCTAGCTAGGTGACCACCTATTAGGAGGGGGCAATGACATCACCTGCCTGACCTGGCCACTCAGAGGCTCCCAGAGGCCTCTACCCACCTTGGATTCAAGATGGCAGGATCAAGGGACCCTCTGGAGGAGCTCTGGGCACAACCGCTGGGGTGGTGATGGACAGGGGAGTGGTCATTCTCCTTTCCATTGTCCAGTTTCACGCCAGAGCAGGAACTGGAGGTCCCTGAACCGGTGCAGACTTGTTAATGTAATGAGGGCGCCAAATGTGCCCTTCAAAGCATACCAGTGGCTTGGGGAGGCTACCCCTCCCAAGCCATGCAATGCCTATTTCCAAAGGGACAGGAAATCCCTTGTTCTGCCTTTCTGGGTTTGAGCTGTTCAAGCAGCAGGAGGGCAGAAAACTGTCTGAGCGGTGGCCGCAGCTTGGGCTGCCTGGAAAAACCCAGAAGGCTGGTAGGAGCAATGCTGGGGGTCCTCTAAGGAGCCCCCAGAGTGCATGGAATCATACTTCCAATACTGGCAACAGAATTGGGGTATGATTCTGACATGTTTGATACCAAACATGTCCAGATTCGGAGTTACCATTATGTAGTTGGACATAGGTAGTTACCTATGTCCAGTAACACATAAAATGGCATCCCTGCACTCATGAAGTCCAGGAAAATGGAATTGGAGTTCATGGGGGAACATTTGCTAGTGCAGGAGTGCCCTCACACACGGGTACTTGCAACCTACCCTCTGGGCTAGGAGGGCCTACCATAGGGGTGACTTACAGTGACCTGGTGCAGTGACCTGTAGTGAAAAGGTGCATGAACCTTTTCACACAGGCTGAAATGGCAGGCCTGCAGTCACATTTTACATGGGCTCCCTATGGGTGGCATAATACATGCTGCAGCCCATGGGGATCCCCTGGTGCCCCAATGCCCTGGTTACCTGGGTACCATATAATAGGGGCACCAGTATGCCAAATATGAGGTGTGTTTTGATCAAGCAACCACATTTACAGGGGGGAGAGCATAATCACTGGTGTCCTGGTTAGCAGGATCCCAGTGAACACAGTCAAGCACACTGACAACAGGCAGAAGATGGGAGTAACCATGTGTAACCGGGTCGCTACCAACCCGGTTACTCGCGCCGACGCTAGACTGCCCGAAAGGTGCCCCGGGGGCACCGCTCATCGCTACGGTGAAATGGAGTTCTGTAGAAACCCGGATATCCGGGTTTCTACCAAAATAAAGGACAGACTGCAGACGCATGCTGGCGCAAAAGGAGAGACGGAAGTTCCCCCTGACGGAAGAGCGAGTCACGAAGAGCGAGAAGAGGAACCAGCAGAAGGACGCAAAGAAGATCCTGAGGTGACGGCACGGGCCTCGGAGCCCCTCACAGGATACATCTCCCACCACGTCCCTGGAGGGACGTGGCTAGCGCAGGTACGTTCCTGCTTAAAAGCCCGATATCATACATTCCTCGGGAGGGAAGAGGGAGTGGGCGGTGATAAGGGAGAGATAGGAAGAAACATGCAAGACCCCACCGAGATTGGTGGGCCAGAGGAAAGACTCTTGTCCTGAGCTTTCCTTTTGTTTTGTTTTTTGTCTGTTTTTTGGGGTTTGTCTTTGTTTTTTTTTCTCTTTGTGCTTTTGCTAATAAAACCACCAGGAGGACTGTGAAGTCAACAGTCCTCCTGTATTTGCCTGATTATTTCTCATTGGTGAACAAAAGGGAGCACGTCACGACTGGGTGAAAGCTTGTCTTGTGGTAGTGAGTGGTTACCCCGACAACCCTCCCACCACACCGCACCTCCCCGTTCTAGCCTTAAGCAAGAAGCCCCAGTATATCTGACTTACCTTTCCCTTCTTTTTGTTCATTTCCTCCCCTGTCCAACTCCAACACCGGTGACCTCCGCTTCTCCTGGGACGACGGAGACCGCATCATTGGAGAGAGCCACCTGAAAAGAGAACAGAAGAATGTGTGAACGATTAGAGGGAGGGAGCCTTGAGAATCACACCATAAAGCCTGGAAAGAGACTGGGAATGAACCAAAATAGACTGGACAAGAAAGACACAGATAAGAGAAATAAAGACACCAATTTAGAAAAACCCAATATCTCGATTCATTTAGCCTCTGTTTTCATAGCGCTAAACCCACACCTCCTACACCATGCCAAGAAAGAGGGCACTTTCCTACTGTTATCTTCACACAGCGATGTTTTTTTTCAAGATTTACTATCTACAGAAACATGGTGGCATGCACTCTCCATAGCTCTCAGCATTAGTGCAGTGGGTTTGGAATTGGGCCATTGAAGACACCTTCTAGTAGAATATCTTCCTGGGGTGGACAACAACTTTGCAGACCTGCTTAGCAGGATGCATCAACAAGTGCATGAATGGAAACTCCACCCACAAATCCAATCCCATACTTCTGCTGGGGGGTGTTACCAGTGCTTAATTTGAGCCAGTGGGGACCACCATCACTTATTTTTCCGACTCCTATATTTAGGAGAGCAAGACAGTTAAACGCACACAAAATGAGAATGACAAAGGAAGAGAAAGATGGAAAAACTGTCACAAAGAGAGAAAGCAGGATCCTGCAGCAGTGAGATAAAGGGAAAGGAGGCGTCTATAAGTGGATTAAAGAGGCCTCACATGGATTTAGGACTATGCAACCTCAGTATTAGGGGTGCAACTTTTAATTCCACTAGTCATGGACTTCTGAGTAGTGCTTTAAGCACCAGCACTCATTAATTTACAAATTCTACACTGGATGTGACATACGTAGATCTTTCAAAACATTGCCTATAATTTCCAGTGTCCACAGGCCTTGGGCAATAGTCTATGGATGAATTGGACAGAGATATTTGCCTATGCTTTTCGACCTGTCTGACTCTGTCGATGTGTGGTATAGAAGCTACAGTAAACATCTCTCATTCACATCCTGGTGGTTCCTACTTTGGTTTTCAGCACTCCTTAAAATGTCTGTCCCCACGAGAAGCTACCCACACTCTAGACCTCCTCATGCAGAAACTGGAGAATCAAGCTCCCAAACATATCAATCTACCAATTTGGCATCTAAGGTCTTGTTTATTGTAGTTTACCACATGAATGCTTGATAATCTGCAGGAAGGCTCTAAGCCTAATACACAAGCCTGTTTTGTGGCAAAGTAGAAAAAATGGTTTGTTCACTACTGCGTTTTAAAATAGGCGAACCCAGTGATGACTGGTGAACTTTGTAAGTGGTCTGGCATAAATGCCTGCTTCGATTTGAACAGAGCGAGCGAAGCAAGCAAACCATTTTGATTGTTTAAAAACATATCTTAAAGTCAATACACTTTTAGGGTGGATTCTTATTTCTCTGTATTAAAGCATACAGATAGGTATTTTGTTACATGAAGTGTCACAGATTCGTTTTGAAGGGAGGGATTTGGTGTTGGGTACCACCTCTGACAAACTGTATGGGAAAAAGATTTGCACTGTAATAATTCTTGCTAGAATCTCTTCATAGCTGCATGCCAAACTCTTCTAATAAAAATATAGTTAAATAATGCATCCATCCATCTATGTAAAGATATATCAATATTAATACACAGAGGGCCTTTAGGTCAGCTCTGTTCTGTCACTGATTTCTGAGTGTCATTTCCACACTGCTTGATACCATGAAAGCAAACCGCATGCTGTAATGGTTCAGGACACAACAGGCATTTGCTATCTTACCCTATGAAAGCCAGCATTTTCTGATCACATGTACTTCCACCTGAAAATTAGTGTGCTGCAAAGTCAGGGCCTGTTAGCCAATCCTTTTGTTTTCTGTTTTATCTTTTTATTGTTCCCATTTAATTTCTTTGCTCCTTATTTTAATGTTCCTTAAGACGATACTACAGATCTCCAGCCAGTGCTAATGGATCGCCTGCTTGATGCTCATGTCATCTGCAGTATGCCACATCCCACATGGGCACATCCTCTAAACCAGTAGACCATTGCGCAATGTTGTTGTCCATAGCATATCACTGTTTTACTATTCCCATGTGGCCAACACATTCTTTCTAGATGTGGCAGCTGTGTTGGAACTTTAAAACAACAATAGACTATTTACAATACCTTTGCATGATGGACACCCACTGTTGTGTTTTGTTTCATTATCGCAAGCATATGCCTGCGGTGTTTAGATAGCAGAATATGTTTTCTACTTGCATTTTAGTATAACATATATATTGTAGAGGTTGTGTGTTTTATTGCAGTTGTGTCAGAGGGTGAATACAAGAATGAGTCAGTGGAGAAATGAATAGCTGCATAAGTGCAAAGATGAGTGACATGGTGCATGTATGATGATATTCAGGGCCAATACAATCATTAAATAATGATGATTTGCATCATTGAACAATGCAGCACACATGGAACTAGCATATCGCCATTATTAATTGTTTATGTGCAGGAAGTGTCATCTTCCTGCACATAAAGAATTATTCCATGCAGCGCAGACACCCTTGCACTATTGTGCACCGCTTCTTCGTAAATGAGGCCCTGAATATCATCATACATGCACAGGAAGATGTAATTTCAAAAATGCAGGGATGCGCCGTATCTACTACAATACCGCACACCCCTGTATTTTCCCTGACGTTAGTGCTAAAATTAGCTGCCTAGCACCAACGCAGACACCCTTGCACATTAGTGCAAGGGTGCCTGTGTTGTGGGGAATAACTGTTTATGTGCAGGAAGGTGTTCCTTCCTGCACATAAACAATCAATACTGGCGATTTGCTAGTTCTATGTGTGCTGCTTTATGGTGCAAACCCTTCATTTTAGCCCACAACAAATCACTATTTGCAACATCCTTCCAGTTGACTGTCAGATCATCACATCATTCTGTTCCAACTCAAACAAATGGTAATTACCCCAATTTGATTTCCTTGACTGATCTGGAAAATAGAATGATGGCACCACTTCCCTCCCTAACAGATAACCTCACACCAGATGAACTTACAACACAATACTATTCAACAACATCAGTCATCCTAGACTAGTTATCTCCTCTGAAACTCAAAAAAATCTGAAATACTCCCTCAAGATCCTGGTTCAACAAAGACCTTAACTATGAAAGAAGACAACTTAGAGCTACAGAAACAGTCTGGAGAACAAAACCATCCATAACCCATCTGCAACAGCTCTGAGGTAAACACAGGAATTACAAAAACCACACAGTAAAATAAAAAGCTGTCTTATTCCGCAGAGCGCTAGATAAAGCAAAAAAACGCCCCAGAGAACTTTTCAACATCATTAAACAACAAACTTCGAAGTCAGCAATAGAAAGTCCTCATGTCTCCAAAGAATGCTGTGACAAATTCGCAAAATTCTTCAATGATAATATAATAATGAAGACTGAACTCTCTCTAGAGCACCACACTTGGCCTTCCACCAGAGCCCCCATCGTGAAGGAAGGATTCTACACTCCAATATCCTCGAACACCCAAGGGGTGACCACTCTGTATGTGCCCTCAGATTGCAGTCAAATCCTAGGACCCCTCACAACTCCCAGGAGCTGGAAGACATTCAACACACTCACGGAGGAAGGCATCTGACAGGTGATTGCAAATTCCAAGTCCTCCTCCCACCTAACAGACCCTCTTCCGGCCATCCTGGCAAAGAATCTTAACCATGACCTAACACCTCTATGGACCAAGATAATAAATATCTCCCTAAGCAACGGGGTTATGCCCCACTGCCTCAAACTTGCTCAACTCAGCCCCTGCTAAAATAAAATAGGTGCCAACATGGATTACCTAAACAACTTAAGGCCAATCTTCAACCTCCACTTTCTGGCAAAAATGATTGAGAAATGTGTTGTCTCCCAACTCAACCACCACATCAATACCAATAATCTTCTTCACTCACTGCAATCAGGCTTCAGGAAGGGGTGTAGCTTGGAAACAGCCATTCTAAATATAACAGATGACTTACACAGATCTCTGGATGCGGATAGATACCGCCTGCTTATCCTCCTAGACCTATCATCGGACTTTGACACGGTCAGCCACAAGCAGTTTTTAGAAGCACTTCAGAAATGAATCAGAGCAGATGATTTGGTTTTGAAATGGTTCACCTCTTACATTCATCACCGCTCCAAACAAATAAAAATAAACAACTCAACCTATGATACCTCTGCTATACCCAGGGGTGTCCCCTAAGTCTCAGTGCTCTCATCAACACTTGTGAATATCTACATGGAACCCCTTACCACCATACTTAAACAAGGGAACATCCCACACCACCTTTATGCGAATGACACTCAACATTGCCTAGAAATATCCTCTATAGATGAAGCACATTGGTAAATTCCACTCTCATAAAAGTTCAAAATTGGCTGTCACACAACCATCTGACACTCAATCAAGACAGAGTGTAAATCCTTCGCCTATCCAAGAACAGTCAGTCCACCCAGTTCCAGCAATGGCTAAATGGCATTGACACTTTTCATTACAAATTTACTCTGGCGAAATCCGTCAAATCTCTGGGAATCACCCTGGACCAAAAATTTAGCATGATCCCACACCTACAAATTACAGCGAAGAGCGTCTTCTACAATCCAAAACTCCTACACAATGTCAAGCCCTTTCTTCCTCCAAATGATCTAAAAGTTGCAACACAATCGATTGTTCTATCAAGACTGGACTACGGGAATGCCACCGGCACCGCAAAGTCACACTTAGCCCCCTTAAGAGCCACTCTAAATACAGCAGCAAGAATGGTCACTGGAGCCAAAAGATTTATCACATCTCCCCCTTCCTGAAAATTCTTTAGTGGCTCCTGATAGAAGCCCGTAGCTCCTTCAAAAGTGTTTGCCTCACTCACAAAGTCCTTCACACCGGAAAACCAGTCTACCTTGCATCCAAACTCACAAAGGCAGGCCAGAGGAAAAATCTAAGAAGCACCAACACCCTGCTTCTCATCCCATCCAAAAAACATAAACAATAAGCCCTAGCACGCTTTCTCGGGCAATGCCCCATAAACCTGGAACTCCCTTCCAGTACATATCAGGACAAACTCCTACTTCACGATCTTCAAAAGACAGTTACAAGATCTTCTCCTCAATCGGTACCTTAGTCCTCTGAGCTCTAACACCTAGCTCACGACTGTAGTCTCTTTCTCAAACTGTATATTGTATACTGTATATGATGCCTCTCTCTAGAAAACATGATTTGATTGCCGACAAGTTTTTATTCTGTGATCAATGTTCCCTAACTCTACCTTGACAATGTATGTAAAGCGCTCTGATTCCCAGGGGTCCTGTCAGCGCAATATAAAACTCTTTTAAAAATAAGTAAATACATGAATTCATTTGTAAATATGGAGTTCCAATCGATCAAAATCATATCAACAAGAGGACAAATTATTATAATGTCGCCTCAAAAAGAAATAGTTAAGTAAAATCAGTTCACCCAGAAAGGAAGTATCCTAATCTACTTTAAACTGTCTCTAAATTGGACAAAGCATGTATACACTGTAACCTACCATGCACTAGCTTAACTCACAGAATTCTAACTTTTGCTACACCTACAGCTTGTTCCTATAAATCGATTCAGTCATCTTAAAGTAAGAAGATACAATCTTGAGCTCGTTAGTTTCTAGGGATCTTTCACACTACATCTTCTCTAAACATCCTTTGAAGGTGCAATCATCTGCAACAAAACGAGGTACATTGGACCACCCCGTACTCTGCAGGTGTATTGTTGCAACCAATAAGGATATTCTCTAGTTATCACATAGAAGACAACATTGCGCATTGGATAGAAGGCAAAAATACATTGCGCTTGTGAACTGGGGCTTCAGCTTCTCCTGGAAATAAAATGCACTCATTTCAGAAGAGAAAAGAGCATCCAAACGTTAGCCATTTAAAATACAGGCAAAGATTAACTTCAGTCAATCTAAACTCGACTACAATGTCACCAGCATTTGCATATGTATGTATTATTGTTGATAAATTTTAATATGGAAAAATCCTCTGAAGTGTATCAAAAATACTTTGCACGGCATTAAGATAACCATGTTAATTAATGTAATAGGTACCTGGACAGCGAAAGCATCCAAATGGTGCCACATAAAGACAGAGCTATTGACGTACGTTTTTCCTGCGCCTAAGTGCTAATTCTGCAAAATTACTCGTTTGTTTACCCATCTGCGATTGTCGGCACGAATACATCTGTGCTGGGAGGTGTCCGTCGACACAAGGCACTGCTTGCTCCCCTTTGTGCCACAGTTTGTGTCGCATAAAAATAGATGTCAGTGTATTACGCAGTTGATGACATCAGCACGCTGCTTTGTAAATATAGCACAGCACAATTTTGTATCCTTCAAGCAATGGTGTTTTGTAGACTTTCTTGCCATGCTGCTCTTTGTGAATTTTAGTAAATCTGGGCCCATCAATTTGCAGACTCTGCACAAATATCCTTGTGGAAGATTCACACTTTGAATATTGATGACGTCTCCAAAGTGATAGGCAAGCCACACTTCATGTTTTTCACCTTAACACTGCACTGCTTGTTGGAGAACACGTCCTTAACTACGTCTTAGACCTTGCCCTTTAATCCCTTTTTAAAGACTTTTTGAAGTGATAGCCTCGAGTGCAAGATAGAGTCAAAAGCTTTCTGGAAGACCACAAGCAAGCAAATATTTTCTCTTGGCGGGTTCTATGAATATATTTGTCTGTTGGTGTTTGGGATGTGTAGATGTGATGGGTTGATCTATGTTTGGAAAGGAAACCTGTTTGACGTGTACCTGAAATCTCTCCCACAAGGACGCGCGTCCTATTTCATGTACAGCGTTCCAGAAAACAAATCTCACTACTGGGCTGCCTACAAAGCTACTGCAGCACATCACGGGAGCCAGGTTTGCAAAATTATTGGTGGGCCTGGGTCAGATGATCAATTGAAAAAAATGTGTAAGAAAGGCAGGTGTTAGGAGTGCGGTGGGCTTACCCACTCATAAAATACAAGAAAGGGGTTGGGTAGTGGTGGTAGAAAGGGGTGCACGTCCCACACGTTGAGCAAGTATAATCAATATTAGTTCATGTAGAAAATCGTGCAAACATGGGGTGGATTATGGTGCTATGTGGTAAGATGCTCCACTACCCAAGAGCATAAGGTAGTGCTTCAAAGAAACACCAAACATGTAATTTAGCACAGAAGCCGCAGCACTCAAAACAATGTGAATAATAATGATGTCCTCCAGTTGAGTTGGTTGTAGTGGATTCCTTTAATTAGTAGACAAGGGCATCAAAGAGATCGGTTGAGCATTGATCCATAAATACAGCCAAGTAGACAGTTGAGCATAGTTCCATAAACACAGCCACCACATGTTTCCTCACAACAGGTGACTTTTTCAAGGCTCCTTATGTAGACATGCTCAGATGAAGTAAAACTTACGTCTATGAGATGACACAGTAAGTAGGGAAGTAAGTAAGGTCATTCACTAGTAAAATAAACAGGGTGAAGAGTAAACCCTGCTGACCAAGACCGTGGTCGGACTCCATTTCCTGCACAGATGTGGTCGACATAGACCAGGAACAAGACTTACTATGGCACACATACACATGCACATGCAGGCACAGTCACTCGCAATACACTTAACTGTTGAATAAAAGCACAGGCCTGCAAAGATTACAGTAACATTGTATAGTGTTTATAAAGTGTTTCACTACGGAGACCCCCCTCTTTCAGCATTCCCAGTTCTATGAAAGTCAATATTGTCTTCCAAGGAGCCTTTACAACTGCTGACTGACCAGTTGCACACATTTATGTGGCTCTCTGGCAATTTATCTGTCTGCCCTGTTCTCGGTTTCACAGCACAAGAGACTCCCTGCCTTAAAGTTCAGCTGAAGAAGATTTCAACCATAAAAATTAACGTTCCCAGGATGGTTCTATTTTCATAAAAAGAAGGGGGACTGTTTTTCTTAAATTACAAAAGTATGGGCACATAGTGCCCTATTATGTCATTGGCCCTAGGCTAACATGTTGTTTAATAATAAAGGACTCGGACACCAAGGTGATGGTTGCTCAACTGGCCATGAGCACGTGTACTTGGGCTCTTTTATTAGCAGGGTCATCTGACAGGTAACGCCTGTGGTGGATGGGTGTGGGGTTGGTATAAGGTACAGCCCTCAAGGAGTGGCTTTGTAGCAAAACACTAGACTGTGTCCAGCAGGACACTACATTCCTTGAAAAACAAAAAAACAAGTCCAACCTGCAAAAAAACAAAATAAGTAAAATACCAACATCAGTCTCTCTGCCTCAAGCGACAGGCCACAGGATGGCAGTGGACAGGTTCAGGTCAGAGCACATCAGCATTTCCGTACATGTCCATGGTTTAACCAGCTACTGCTGGGCACAAACACTGTGGACAGAGTCCAGACTCGGTGACATACAGTTGGTTGGTTCAGTGTCCACTCATGCACTGTGGGTCAGTCCTGCGGGCACTTGTGGTGAGGCTGTTGGTGTAAACAGTGCAAGCTTGTTCAAACTTGGGGCATCAGGAGCGTTGTGGAGTCCACTGCAAAGATACTTCAAGAGACATCTTGGCTTCATGAAAGCCAATCCCTCATAGACTAGGAAGGCATCTGCGGTGATGTGACATCCTCTGAAGCTCTGGCGCGTCCTGGTACCTTGTTGGTGGAGCAGCTTCCAAACCACCTCTCCTTTACGGATTCCTCACTCAGGAACTTCCTTGAGGCCCTTTTGCTGGGTTGCCCTGGGACCGCATGGACTATGCTAGTCTGCATGTGGGCCCTCTGTGGGCTGCTGCAGGCTTTCAGACAGGAGCCACGGCCAAATCACTTGGGCAACCACAGTGCGTGGTCAGTGCGCTTACCAACAGGAGCCAGGTGCAGATGGGCTCTCAGGGGGTCATTCTGACCCTGGCGGTCTTTGACCGCCAGGGCAAGAATGACGGAAGCACCGCCAACAGGCTGGCGGTGCTTCAAACCCCATTCCGACCTCGGCGGTAAAGCCGCGGTCGCACCACCGGGGACGGCGGTGTCCCGCCGATTTTCCCCCGGCGGTGATAATCCGCCAGGGCAGCGCTGCCCTGGGGATTATGAGCCCCTTACCGCCAGCCTGTTTCTGGCGGTGTACACCGCCAGGAAGAGGCTGGCGGTAACGGGTGTCCAGGGGCCCCCTAACAGGGCCCCGGCCTGCTTTTCACTGTCTGCATGGCAGACAGTGAAAAGCGCGACGGGTGCAACTGCACCCGTCGCACAGCCGCAACACCGCCAGTCCATTAGGAGCCGGCTCCTGTGTTGCGGCCTCATTCCCGCTGGGCCGGCGGGCGCTAACATGGTTAGCGCCCGCCGGCCCAGCGGGAATGTCGGAATGTGGGTTGCTGTAAAGTGGCCGCATGGCGGCCACTTGGCGGTTTCCGCCTGGCGGGCGGCGGTAGTCGCCCGCCAAGGTCGGAATGAGGGCCTCAGTCATTGGGCAATTGGTCTCACACATTGCCAGGGGTGCCTCATTGGTCTTTTGATATTCCACTGAGTTATGATTCCACTCTGATGTTAAGATGCTCCTTTGTTGGATGAAGTGATGCACATGGCAATGATGGTGTTTGCTGGTATAATGATGGTGTTTGCTGGTAGGTGACCTGGACGACCGGTGTTGATGTTGCTGGAGCGAGGGCAACTGGAGGGACTTTAGCATAGCTAGTACAGTCTTTCTTTCCCTCATGTGCAGATGCTAGCAGTGATGCCACCTGGGTGTGGTGCCGCGAACAGCCACCAGGTGGCACTGCTGAAGTCTCTGCTTCCAGGCCCCAGCAGTCGTTTCCCTGACTGTGGGCCTTGATGGCTGCTGGGGATGTCGGTGCAGTGTGACAAGCGCCTGGTAAGTGGCGCTGAGGGTGCACTCGCCGACACGGGTCTTCGCTTCAGGAAATTCTGAACATGCCGAGCAACACACGCCCACTTCGGGAGCGATGGTGGCAGCGGGGCCTTTCAGAGGGCGAGGGTACATTAACCGCACTGCTGGTAAAGGTCTGCCCAACATTGGGGAGGCTAGTCTACCGTGTGCAGTTAAGGCAGTTTCTTTACAGGCTGCGTTCACTTTCCATCACGGCACCGCAGCAAGCTGCTCTAGTCCTGCGGGTCGCTTCTCCCACATTGATGGTACAATGTTACTGGGTCTTCATCTCTGCTGGCGGGGTGCCGCACTCGACTGTCGGCAGGAGACCTGTTTGCGGGAGCACCTCTTTCTCTACTTCAGATTGTATGCAAGATTAGTTTAGAGTTAGTGTGGCCTCAACTATTTAGTGTACATTTCTCGTGAGGTCAGGGCTGTTAAAATGCTGGAGGCTGGGAGACACAACCATTTACTGCAGCGAGGTGGCTCCACATCACATTCACCACGCCTTCAAACCTTGTCGGGAGGGCCCTTCTCCCTTCTCTTTGGCTCTGATGCTGGCAGGCGGGGCCGGCTTACCGGCTCCTCTGGAGCTGAGGGGGGCATGCAATACTGGTGTGAGTCATCTAATGTTGGTGCAGCAGGGTGGCTTATCTTATCTCATGTTTGCCTGGTCAATGCCACTCGCCAGGTTTTTTATTGGTGCTGGCCGTACCTTTCCTAGCAGTGCTACTTAAACAGCTGCCGGAGTGCCACGGAATTGGTGTCGGATGACAGGTAGCGGCACTTGCTCTGTAGTGGGGCTTGCATAGAAGCTTTGCTTTTACAAAAATGCGTTGCTCACCTCACCTCACCGCTGTGCGCTACCTACCAACGCACATCTCTCACCATGGGCAAATTGTGCAGCATGCTCACTGGTTGCTGTGACCTCAGCCCTTCACCCTCTTTTTTCGGCTTTCCCTCCACTTCAAGCTGGTCGGTGTGCTGGCTCACGGCAGGTGGGGCTGCAGGGGCATGCCTTGCATATAGCAGGTGCGGGGTGATTCAGTCTCTGGCTACCTTTCCCCCTATGAGAACCAACAGAAGTGGGGCAGACTCACTCGTCGCCAATGTTATGTCGTGGGCTCTATCCCTACACGCTGTAATAATAAAGGACACATTCACCAAGGTGATGGTTACTCAACTGTCCACAAGCAAGTGCACTCAGGGCTCTTTTATTAGCAGGGTCACCGGACAGGTGATGCCTGTGGTGGATGGGAGTGGGGTGGGTATAAGGTACAGCCCTCAAGGAGTGGCTGTGTAGCAAAACACTAGACTGTGTCCAGCAAGACACAACATGCCCTTCAGATCCCACCCACTTCGACCACAGTGTCGCTCTCTGTAGGAAACTTTCCTCCCTTTCCATCCGACCATGATTCTTTGAGCACTAAGTATTCCCACCGAGTCAGCTCTGCACCCACCTCTCCACCCCTACAAGCCCGTTCTGCAGTGGCAGCAGGGCCGGCTTTAGGGAGTGCGAGCGGTGCAGCCGCACTGGGTGCTGAACTGGATTGGGAGGCGCTGACCTCAGGGGGGACGCTGTGTTTAGCAATGGCTTATGAAGCTTGCGATTTAAAAGCACCTGCTGAAACATTTCTTGTGCATCCAGCCTTCAGGGAACAATTAAAATGTCAAGATACTTCTTGTGATTAAGGTTCCTGCTAGGGAGAGAGATGGGAGTTTTGTCTAGTGGTAGCTTTGACTCGCCGTAAAGTAGCATAGAGGGTTAGTATGGATGCTGTAAAGAACAAACCATATTTTATGTGGATAGATGAGTGGCTTAGTAAAGCCAGCCTTTGCGAGTGCTTTACAATAAATGAATGTATGTGAAAGGGGAGCTATGGAGAGATGATGGGCACATTTGCCAAGTGGTAGTAAATGAATCCGTTGAGGTGGTCATAGGGTGAGGGGGCACCAAAAAAGACTGTCACACAGGGCGCCACCAGTGCTAAAGTCGGCCCTCAATGACGCCCCATACCTTCCCCACAAAATGGCAGCCCTAACATGAAAGGATTGCTGGGGCACGAAAATCATGGCTCCACAGAAAATGGCGCTGATGTAACAGATATTTGTGTCCTAATGGTTACATTTCTTGTGGAATAGTGTGATGGTGACAGATAAGTGCTCATTGAATAGTTTTACCCATGCTTCTTCTAGTTCAGCTGCGCTATACTTCAGCATCTCAATATTAAATCTTGTCCCATGAATTATTCATTTCTCACCGTTATAGATGGTCTATTTCCTGTAGTGTTACTAGTGAGTTAAGTCCATCTGTTGGTCTTTTGTACCCTGTTTCAATTTTTCAAAAATTTCAACTGATGAAGTTTACTCTGAGGTCAGTGTTTCTTTTCGGACCCTCCCAGCCAGGGCATTAAGTGGGATGAAGAGAAGTGTGTGAGGGAGAAGGGATAAGGCTGTAAAATGGTTGTGGCCTCAGAAGCATAGTTAGTCATTCTTTCCAAGAGGCGTGGCCAATGAAATTAAGGACGAGGCCTTAAAGGATGTAAACTAATATCCTTTGTCTTCAATAGGGTGTCATCCAACCAGTATACTGGTGACTATGAGAGTTCTGTTACTGGTTCCAGATGAACAAGTTACTTACCTTCGGTAACGCATTATCTGATAAAGACTCTATCAAGCTGCATATTCCTTACACTTGAATTCCCTGGCATCCACTTCAAATCTGGAATCTTTTTGCTGAAAAATACACTGCGTGTGCCGTCGGGTGGCGTCGTTTGGTTCCGCGTGGCTTCGTCAGTGTCATTGGAGCCGTCTAGGACATCACGGTTGTCTATACAGACGCCACCTCAGCGCGCATACGTCAGTTCTTTTGTCTACAAACCTTCCACGCCAGAAGCGCAGAGCCATGGATAGAACCAACATTTGTCTGTGCAAAACTAGGGCCCTAAGAAGGGATAAACCCTAACCCTACCAGTCATATCTGCAGAGCGGGGAGGCATGGGTGGGTGTAAGGAATCTTGAGCTAGATAGAGTCTCTAACAGATAATGCATTACTGAAGGTAAGTAACTTGTTCATCTGATAGAGACTTGTAGCTGCAGATTCCTTACCTTTGAATAGATACCCAAGCCATAACCTCCTGGCGGTGGGCTGCGGATACCACTCCTTACACTAAAAAGTCCTGCAGGACTGAACGGACAAAGTACCTGTCCCTTCGTACCTGACTGTCCGGACAGTAATTTTTCGCAAATGTGGCCAAGAACGCCCGCATTGCCGCCTGACAGATCTCCAGGACTTGTATGCCTCGAGCTAGCGAATTGGTAGCTGCATTTCCCCTGGTAGAATGAGCCCGCAAGCCCTCAGGAGGCTGCTTCCTGGCTAATGCTTAGCATATCTTGATGCAGAGAATGACCCAGGCCGAAATGGTTCACTTCTGCACTGCCCGACCCTTCTTTGCTCCAAAGTACCCCACAAAGAGTTGGTCATCCACCCGGAACTCTTTTGTGCGGTCAAGGGAGAACTACAACGCTCTTTTTGGGTCCAGTCGATGGAGTCCCTCCTCTTTCTTAGAGGGATGCGTTGGAGCAAAGAAGATCAGCAGGTTGATGTTCTGACCTAGATGGAATGGGGTCACCACCTTGGGGAGGAAAGAGGAACGAGTTCTGAGAACCACTTTATCTGGATGGATAGTGAGATAAGGTGGCCTTGATGACAGGGCTTGCATCTCACTCACCCTCCTGGCAGATGGTATTGTCACTAAGAAGGCTATCTTGATGGTGAGCAGCCGGAGGGGACAGTTGTGTAAAGGCTTGAAGGGAGCACACATGAGAAAAGCGAGGACAAGATTTAAGTCCGATTGAGGCATAATAAAGGGCATTGAGGGAAACATATGTACAAGCCCTTTGAGGAATCTATTCACAATGGGAGATTTAAACAAGGAAGGGTGGTCAGACAGCTGAAGAAATGCCGATAAGGCAGAAAGATAGCCATTTAGAGTCCCTAAGGAAGAACCCCGCTGGGCTAGAGACAGAATGAAAAGTAGTATGTCAGAAAGAGAAGCAGAAAGAGGGTCAATAGACCTTTCTGTACAATAATGTACAAAGCATTTCCAACGGCAGGCGTATACCGTTTTAGTGGCGGGACACCTGACTGCCAAAATAACTTTACAGACTTCATGAGGAAGGTCAAAAGCCATCAACTGCTGCCACTCAATCTCCATGCATGCAGGCGCAGAGTTGACAGGTTCGGATGGCGAACCCTCCCCTGCTGCGACAGAACATCCTCTCAAAAGGGCAGCCTGATCGGAGGACTGATGCTCATTTTGAGTAACTCGAGATACTAGACTCTCTGTGCCCAATCTGGAGCCACTAAGATTACTTGGGCCCGGTCGTTCTTGATCTTCTTGAGAACTCTGGGCAGAAGTGGTATGGGCAGAAATGGGTATAGGAGGCCTGAATTCCACTTGCGACGAAAGCGTCACCGAGCGATTGCTGCCTTGAAAACTCCAACGAGCAATACTGCTGACATTGCGCGTTCTCTGAGGAGGTGAACAGATCTATCCAAGGCTCTCCCCACTGCTGAAAGAGTCCTTGCGCCACCTCCGAATGGAGATACCATTCGTGATCTGCTAGGCATCAACGGTTGAGTTTTTCCACCCTGGCGTTCAGAGAACCTGCCAGGTGTTGAACCACCAGGGCTATACCCTGCTGTTGCAGCCAAGTCCAGAGACATAAAGCCTCTTGAAAAAGGGTCCACGACCCCACACCGCCCTGCTTGTTGCAGTACAACATTGCAGTGGTATTGTCCGTGAACACCTGCACTAACTTCCCTTTCACAACAGGAAGAAATGCTTCAATGCTAGATCGATCGCCCGGCGCTCCAATAAGTTGATATGGAGCCCAGACTCTAACGGAGACTACATCTGTCACTACTGTGAGATCTGGTTGGGGAAGGGAGAGGAGTCTGCCTTTGACCCAATCGCAGTTCACTAACCAAATCCTGCAGGTCTTTTGTAGTTCCCTCTGAGATCTGAACTGTGTTGGTAAGATTTCCCTGATGCTGTGCCCACTGGAACTTCAGGTCCCACTGCAGAGCCCTCATATGCCATCTGGCATGTTTGACTAAAAGGATGCAGGAAGCCATGAGTCCCAACAGCCTCAGAGTCTGTCTCACCGAAATCCAGGATAGAGGCCGAAACATCGGTATCATAACCTGAATATCCTGGACTCGCTGCTCGGGAGGATAGGCCTCAAACTGCACTGTGTCCAGAACAGCTCCAATGAAAGGGAGCTTCTGAGAGGAAGTCAGGTGTGACTTCGGCACGTTTATAGTGAACCCCAGTGAATGCAGGGGGTCCAAAGTCTGAAGGTGGGTGATGAGAGCCTGGGGCGTAGAAGCCTTCAACATCCAGTCGTCGAGGTAGGGGAAGACTGAAATCCCCAACCTGCACGGATGAGCTGCCACCACCGCCATCACTTTGGTGAACACCCAAGGAGCACTGGTGATACCGAAGGGGAGCACGGTAAACTGAAAGTGCTTGTGGCCCACTTTGAACCACAAGTAACGCCTGTGGGCGGGTAGGATGGGGATGTGAAAATGCGCATCCTGCAAGTCCAACACTACATCCAGTCTCCTTGGTTTAGGGCAGGCAAGACTGAGCAAGAGTGAGCATCTTGAATTTCTCCTTTTTGAGGAAGAGATTTCGTCGCTTAAATCCAAAATAGGGTGAAGACCCTTGTTCTTTTTGGGAATCAGAAAGTAGCGGGAATAACAACCACTGCCTACTTTTGATATCAGGACCCTTTCTATGGCTCTCTTGGCCAAGAGAGCTGTAACCTCCTCGTGGACCAAGATCAAATAATCAGCCATTCATCCAGAGGGATAGAGGTAGGGAAAGACTGGAAGGGGAGGGAATAGCCCTTCTGTATGATCTGCAAGACCCATTTGTCCGATGTTATGGATTGCCAGTGAGGGAGATGAAATTGAATCCTCCCTCCAACTGGACAGACATGGTCTTGCAGAACCATACTAGGAGGGCTTGGGCGTTGCAGAAGAGGGGGGCTGGATGGTGGCCGACCTCTGGCTAGACCCTCTGGGTCTGAAGGTACCATGACCGCGTCCTGTCACTGGATGCTGTGATGCAGGAGGACGGTGGCTAACCTGTTGTTGGTGTGGTACCGCTCCCCTCCCGAAGCCTCGAAAGGGGCGATAGACAGACTGGTGAACAGGCGCTGAGAGACCAAGGATCTGGCCGTAGCTTGAGAATCCTTGAATCTCTCAAGCGCAGAGTCTGCCTTTTCACCAAAAAGGCGTGTGCCATCAAAAGGCATGTCCATCAAGTTCAACTGGACATCCCCCGAAAAGCCAGTGGTACGCAGCCAGGCGTGGCGTCAGAGGGACACTGTCGAAGAAATCGCCCTACACAGCAAGTCGGTTGTGTCCATGCCACACCTGACTGTAAACTTGGCTGCATCTTTCCCATATTTGACAGCCTGGGTGAGAGTGTTCCACACGCCCTCCAGGACCTGGGGCAGCACCTGTGCCACTGTATCCCATAAAGTATTGGAAAAAGTCCCAATAGGCAAGAGGTGTTTATCGACCTCAATGCCAGGCTGGAAGAAGAAAACATCTTCTTCCCAAGTTGCTCCTGCCTCTTGTATTCCCTATCCTGGGGGAGCAGAAAGGAAGGCACCACGGGAAGTAGAGGCTTGGACCACCAAGCTCTCTGGGATGGGGTGTTGGGTGAAGAAACTAGGGTCGCTTGCAGCTGGTCGATGGCGGCGGCTGATTGCCCTATTCATAGGAGCCAATGTGCTGGGTTTGGACCACTTTCCCAGAAGGACATCTGTCAGGGCTTCTTAGAAGGGTAACATCAGCTCTGATGTAGCAACCCCTGGCTGGAGCACCTCCGTCAGGAAATTAGTCGTGACTGGCACCGTAGGCAAGTCTAGATCCAAGACCTTAGCTGCCCTATGCACCACCATGGCATAAGATGCCCCATCCTCCTTAGCCACAGCAGGAGGTGAGAGGATGCCAGCATCTGGAGAAGTATCCAAACCACTGGCATCCCCTAGATCCTCATACCAGTCCTGTTCATGCTCCAATCCGTATTCTAAAGGGTCCTCAGACCCCTCCCACTCCTCACCTGTGTCTGGCTGTTCAAAATAAGCCTCAGGCACTGATCTGGGCCTAATTGGCACAGTCGGAATCGGCGTCGTATGATGTCGTTTGGGCCCCGAATCATCATGAATGTGGATGGGGCTACCACCACTGGTGGGTGGTGGAGGGAGCGTCAACGTCGGACCCGGCGCCGGAGGAGGCCAACTGTGAGAACCCAGTGCTGGTCCGGATCCACTATTGCATCCTGGGGTCCCCAATGGTGCCGAGGCCGAAGCTGCCGGCGTCTAATCCGATGGTGCCCCTGCTGATCCCACAGGCCAAAGACCCACCCGAAGGGCAGCCCATGTCAAACCAAGGCGCATAGCCTCATAAAATTCCTTTAATTGAGTGGGGGTCGCTCTGGCTCCCAGAAAGGGGGGGGGAGACACGGAATCGGCCCTGGCAACAGCTCAGCGGAACCGTCCTATGAATGTCAAAGTTCCCAAGACGCCTCGCCGGCCGACGGGCATGGTGAAGTCAAAGTCCGCTTGGACTTCTTCTTCTTTTTGTGCCTTTTCCCGAGTGCCCCGAGGACCTCGAATGGGATGAAGAGGACTTGGGGCTCCTTGAGCGGTTCCGCGATCTCCTCCTTGAGCGGGACCGTGACCTCCGAGGAGTCGCGCCAACCGAAGTCGACTGCCGGGCCGCCATGAGCTCTAGTGACCAATTCCTCAAAGCTTTCGGGCCGTGGCTTTGCAGTTGGAGCACAACTTCGAGTTGTGGTCCCTGTCGAGGCACCAGAGACACATCTAATGGGGGTCTATTCATCGACATCGTGTGATGGCAGGCGCCGAACGGCTTGAACCCCGTCTTCCTAAAGGACATATCCCTCACATAGATGACAAAAATCCTTGACAAAATGTAAAAAAAAAAGGCTTGCCAAAAAATGCAAAGGGTAGCTCGATCCCAGATCTGCGCTTAACCGGCACAGAAGGAAAAGAACTGACATACGCGTGCCGAGGTGGCATCTATATAGATGACCATGATGTCATAGATGGCTCCAATGACACTAATGAAGCCACGCAGAGCTGGACGACTTACGCGGAACCAAACGACATCACCCGATGGCACGTGCAGGGTATTGCTCAGCAAAAAGATTCCGGATTCAACGCTGACGCCAAGGAATTCAAAGTTAAGGAATCTGCAGCTAGAAGTCTCTATCAGATATACCACACAATAACAGACGTGCACTTAAAATAAGCCGGACCTACTGAATCTGCCACAGCTTGTCAGCAGCATCTGACCAACGAGTAACAACAACAATTTTTTTGTGAATATATAGATTTGCAAAATACGAGACCGTGAATTCAAAGTTAATTTGGTCTGTGGAAAGGATAGCGATCTTCAAAAGGTAGCAATCACTCCTGTTCATCCCCTCACACCGCTTAGCCTCTCTGTTGGATGTCCTACTCTCCCCACATCTTTCTGAAATCCTCTATCTGCTTATTTCACACCTCATATCATTCCTCTCCTGCACCCTCTTTTCACCCTCTGCTGCATGTATTTTCTAGCATCTTCAATTCATCATTTCCCTGTTACACACACAATACGCACCTTTAAGCACCTCATTTTCATTTACTTTTGCACTGTAAGTAATCTGACAGCTGTGTTCCTCCACACACTTTGCCTAGAATCAAAATAACAATTGGCATCAATAGGCATTGCTCTGTAAGATCTGCAGAGAGGCCAAGGACTGGAGGAGCACGCTTCCTAAACACCTTTATCCCGCGCTGAGAGTCACTTTGAGAAACTTGCACTGTCTTTAGCCTTAACGCCAGAGCTCTCAAATGTGCGACGTTACAAACACCTGCCCACAACCCAACTCACACAGACGTCCCAGGTCACAGTGTGTGCTATTAAAGAGTACTATCCTGCATGAAAAGAAAACTACAGAAAAACAACACCCTGTTAAAATCACAAACTCTTGGGAAAGTAAATTAAGTGAAACATGTGAAAGTTAAATAGGAGCTACCTTGTTGATATGGATAGTGTAAGGAAATGCCTCCTTGGCATAGTTACCCCCTAACTTTTTGCCTTTGCTGATGCTAAGTTATGATTTGAAAGTGTGCTGGGACCCTGCTAACCAGGCCCCAGCACCAGTGTTCTTTCCCTAAACTGTACATTTGTCGCCACAATTGGCACAACCCTGGCACTCAGGTAAGTCCATTGTCACTGGTACCCCTGGTACCAAGGACCCTGGTGCCAGGGAAGGTCTCTAAGGGCTGCAGCATGTCTTATGCCACCCTAGGGACCCCTCACTCAGCACATGCACACTGCCTTACAGCTTGTGTGTGCTGGTGGGGAGAAAATGACTAAGTCGACATGGCGCACCCCTCAGAGTGCCATGCCAATCTCACACTGCCTGTGGCATAGGTAAGTCACCCCTCTAGCAGGTCTTACAGCCCAAAGGCAGGGTGAACTATACCACAGGTGAGGGCATATGTGCATGAGCACTATGCCCCTACAGTGCCTAAGCAAAACCTTAGACATTGTAAGTGAAGGGTAGCCATAAGAGTATATGGTCTGGGAGTTTGTCAAACACGAACTCCACAGTTCCATAATTGCTACACTGAAAACTGGGAAGTTTGGTATCAAACTTCTCAGCACAATAAATGCTCACTGATGCCAGTGTGCAATTTATTGTAACATACACCCAGAGGGAATTTTAGAGATGCACCCTGAATACCTACCCAACTTCTAGTGTAGGCTGACCAGTTTCTGCCAGCCTGCCACACACCAGATATGTTGCTGGCCACATGGGGAGAGTGCCTTTGTCACTTCGGGCCAGGAACAAAGCCTGTACTGGGTAGAGGTGCTTCTCACCTTCCCCTGCAGGACCTGTAACACCTGGCGGTGAGCCTCAAAGGCTCACCCCTTTTGTTACAGGTCCCTAGAGCATCCCAGCTAGTGGAGAAGCCCACCCCTCCGGCCACTGCCCCCACTTTTGGCGGTAAAGCTGGAGGAGATAATGAGAAAAACAAGGAGGAGTCACTCACCAGTCAGGACAGCCCCTAAGGTGTCCTGAGCTGAGGTGACCCCTGCCTTGAGAAATCCTCCATCTTGAGTTTGGAGGATTCCCCCAATAGGATTAGGGATGTGCCCCCCTCCCCACAGGGAGGAGGCACAAAGAGGGTGTAGCCACCCTCAAGGACAGTAGTCATTGGCTACTGCCCTCCCAGACCTAAACACACCCCTACATTCAGTATTTAGGGGCTCCACAGATCCCAGGAAATCAGATTCCTGCAACCTGAAGAAATAAGAAGGACCTACAAGCCTGCAGAGAAGGAGGAAGACGCCAACTGCTTTGGCCCAAGCCCTACCGGCCTGTCTCCAACTTCGAAAACCTGCTCCAGCGACGCATCCGACAGGGACCAGCGACCTCTGAAGCCTCAGAGGACTGCCCTGGACTAAAGGACCAAGAAACTCCCATGAACAGCGGCCCTGTTCAAAACCAGCTACTTCCTTGCAACAAAGAAGCAACTTTCAAAGACTGCACGTTTCCCTCCGGAAGCGTGAGACTTCACACTCTGCACCCGACGCCCGGCTCGAGATCCAGAGAACAAACACCTCAGGGATGACTCCCCGGCGACTGTGAGCCCGTGAGTAACCAGAGACGACCTCCCCTGAGTCCCCACAGTGACACCTGCAGAGAGTATCCAGAGGCTCCCCCTGACTGCGACTGCCTGTAACAAGGGACCCGACGCCTGGAACCAACACTGCACCCGCAGCCCCCAGGACCTGAAGGAACCGAACTTTGACGCAGGAGTGACCCCCAGGTGACCCTCTGCCTAGCCCAGGTGGTGGCTGTCCCAAGAAGCCCCCCCCTGTGCCTGCCTGCACCGCTAGAGTGACCCCTGGGTCCCTCCATTGTTTTCTATCTGAAACCCGACGCCTGCTTTGCACACTGCGCCCCTGTGCCGCTGAGGGTGTGTTTTGTGTGCCTACTTGTGTCCCCCCAGTGCTCTACAAAAACCCCCTGGTCTGCCCCCGAGGACGCAGGTACTTACCTGCTGGCAGACTGGAACCAGAGCACCTCTGTTCTCCATAGGCGCCTATGTGTTTTGGGCACCTCTTTGACCTCTGCACCTGACCGGCCCTGAGCTGCTGGTGTGGTAACTTTGGGTTTGCCTTGAACCCCCAACGGTGGGCTGCCTATGCCCCAGAACTGAACTTGTAAGTGTTTTACTAACCTCCTAATCTAACCTTTACTTACCTCCCCCAGGAAATGTTGATTTTTGCAGTGTCCACTTTGAAAATAGCTTATTGCCATTTTTACAAAGACTGTACATGATATTGTTTCTATTCAAAGTTCCTAAAGTATCTAAGTGAAGTACCTTACATTTAAAGTGTTTACTGTAAATCTTGAACCTGTGGTTCTTAAAATAAACTAAAAAAATATATTTTTCAATATAAAAACCTATTGGCCTGGAGTAAGTCTTTGAGTGTGTGTTCCTCATTTATTGCCTGTGTGGGTGCAACAAATGCTTAACAGTACCCTCTGATAAGCCTACTGCTCGACCACTCTACCACAAAAATAGAGCATTAGAATTATCTACTTTTGCCACCATCTTACCTCTAAGGGGAACCCTTGGACTCTGTGAACAATATTTCTTACTTTGAAATAGTATATACAGAGCCAACTTCCTACAGATAGTATTAATGGTTTGTGCAGCCATTGTTCGGAAACCGATCAATGTTTTTCCCTTTATAGTTAAGGACCGAATATAGGGCCTGACAGGGACCCGTTTAGAGGTCAGCTTTTAACTACTGACAGGTTTCGAACCCGAGGGACCCACCCCACTTAAAGCCCTGGACTCTCCTAAAAAGTTCTTTTAAGCGGTTTGACTCATTTGAAGCCCAATTCATTTGTCTATTTGGATTTTACTGATAAACATTTTCCGTTTATTTTACATTTCTGTTTTTGTTTTGTTTCATGTCATGATTTTTTAAGTGATTTAGTGGAATGACATGCCTGTTTTCATCAGGACAGCCATAAACCCTCTTTTAATTCAGAAAAGAGCTGAAAACACATTTCAAAGAACACTACATCTTATACCATATAAAGCCAACTCCCTTCTCAGACACCTGAGCCCTTCCCTCCACCCCACAAACATCCACCATTGTACTGCCTCAGCACTCCACTGCCCCTGACTAGGTTCACACTATGCATATACCACACTCATACATGCTTATACATTTCAATTAGTTGCAAGAGAGTGTCCTGGTATTCTTCTCTGATGTTTATTTTTCATATGTTAGTGGCCTTGGATTATTGTATAGAAATTTACATTCACAACATTGTTTTGCTTTCTTCTGTTTTTGTAGGAGTTCGTCGGAGTGAGTGACTTATTTTCTATTATTATATTTATAACTGCCGCCAGTAGGTAGTTTTAGTGAGAACCTACTTTTCATAGACAAACCATTTTTTGTTTTTCTGGCGCCATTTGATGAAACTTCCCAAAATTTCAAACCTAGTGCGCTATTCACTTTAACTGCACTTTTGAAAGTTTCGAGGAGATTGGTAAAGCGGAGGCCGAGAAAAAAAGAGGGTACCAAAACGCATCTTCCCCATGCAATTTCCAATAGGTATTTTGAACACAACTGCAGCCTGAACCACTGAACAGAATTACACCAAATTTGCAGAAACTAGATCTTGGTCCATAAAGATCTATTTTTGTGATTTGGTGTAAATCCGTTCAGTAGTTTTGGAGATATTAAAGGAAAAAGAAATATAGATATCTATGGAGCAGATTCTCTGCTGATCCGACAAATCTCATGCTGAGATCTGATTGGCAGCCAGCACTTCAAACAGGAAGTGCTGGCAGCTACCTTGAGGCTCGGACTCAGCCAAGTCCCCCGAAATTTTTTTTCAATAAAAAACAGAAGGGGGCAGGGTAGGAATACCTTGAGCCCCTAGGCCTTGATTTTCCCTCGTTTTCACTGCTTTTTCCTTGCTTTTCCCGCATTTTTTGAGGGCCTTCTTCTTGCTTTTCCCCGTTTCTTTGTGATCGCTCCTTGTATTTCCCTCGTTCTCACTGCTTTCTCCTTATTTTCACCTCCATTTTTCTGTGTCCTCTCCTTGCTGTTCCCTTGTTCTCACTGCTTTCTACTTGCTTTTCCCCCATTTTTTTGTGTGCCCTCTCCTTGCTTTTCCCTCATTTTCCCTGCTTTTTCCCAGCTTTTCCCCCCATTTTTTGAGTACCTTCTCCTTGCTTTTGCCTATTTTTCACTGCTTTCTCCTTGTTTTTCTTTCGTTTTTGTGTGCTTTATCCTAGCTTTTCCCTTGTTCTCACTCCTTTCTCCTTCCTTTTTCTCCTGTTATCTGTGTCTTCTCTTTGCTTTTCCCTTGTTTCACTACTTGCTTTTTCCCATGCCTTTTGTCTGTGTGCCTTTTCCTTGCTTTTCCCTGGTAGTCACCCCTTTCTCCTTGCTTTTCCCCTGTTTTGGTGTGCCTTCTCCTTCCTTTTCACTCGTTTTCACAGTTTTTTCCATGCTTTTTCCCTTGTTTTTTGTGTGCCTTCTCCTTACCCCTGGTTTGCACAGTTTTCTCCTTGCTTTTTTCCCAGTTTTTGAGTGCCTTCTCCTTGCTTTTCTCTTGTGGCGTGGCGTTGGATGCATGGTGGGGGTGGCTGTAGGGCCTAGACACAGGCCAGGCCCTGCAGCGAACTCACTGCTGTGCACGGCTGAAGGCCATGCACAATATGGGGTTGGATGCACGCAGGGGGCAAACCCCGCAAGCATCCAACTCCACACCACGAGGGAAAAGCAAGAAGGCTACAGCCAACCCCCTGCTGCTCATGGCCGAAGGCTGTGCATGGCGTGAGGATTGATGCACATGGGTGGTCGGCCTTCGGTCAGGCCCTGTAGCCAACCCTTGCTTTAAAAAAAAACATCGAACTTCACTGAACAAAACAAAGATTACAGGGCCGTTATAGTTAGGAATTAGGATTTAAAAAACCTTAGAAATTTACTGAGCGCATCACGATAGGATTGCTTTGTTTGTACAATATATATATATATATATATATCTATATATATATATATAGATATATATATATATATATAATGGCCTTTACAACGTGGCCTTTACCACTCAGGCTGTTACCATGCTTGCCCTGAACCACACATGTGCCTATGTGATAGGACAACGTTGGGGAGTTTTTAGGACAAGGTATGTTTTAGGGTTCAGAGCGGGGTGGGGGGTCTGGGTAGTTTTTAGGACAGGGCAGGGTAGCTTTTAGGGTTTAGGGCAGGGTAGTTTTCAGGGCAGAGTAGGATTTAGGGTTTAGGGTGAGGATGTGGGGGTCGGGCAGTTTTTAGGACTGGGCGGGGTAGGTTTTATGGTTCAGGGCGGGGGCTGAGGTCGTTTGTAGGGCAGGGAAGGGTAGGTTTTAGGGTTTCAAGCGGGGCAGGAGTCAGGGTAGTTTTTAGGACAAGGTGGGGGAGTTTTTAGGACAGGGTAGGTTTTAGGGTTTAGGGTAGGGGTCGGGTAGTTTTTAGGACAGGGCAGGGTAGGGTTTAGGGCAGGGGGTGGGGTAGGTTTTAGGAAAGGGCAGGGTAGGTTTTAGGGTTTAGGGCAGGGGGTTGGGTAGTTTTTAGGACAGGTTGGGGTAGGTTTTAGGGATTAGGGCGGAGGCATGGGGTGGGATAGTTTTTAGGACAACGTTGGGGAGTTTTTAGGACAAGGTAGGTTTTAGGGTTCAGAGCGGGGTGGGGGGTCTGGGTAGTTTTTAGGACAGGGCAGGGTAGCTTTTAGGGTTTAGGGCAGGGTAGTTTTCAGGGCAGAGTAGGATTTAGGGTTTAGGGTGAGGATGTGGGGGTCGGGCAGTTTTTAGGACTGGGCGGGGTAGGTTTTATGGTTCAGGGCGGGGCTGAGGCCGTTTGTAGGGCAGGGAAGGGTAGGTTTTAGGGTTTCGAGCGGGGCAGGAGTCAGGGTAGTTTTTAGGACAAGGTGGGGGAGTTTTTAGGACAGGGTAGGTTTTAGGGTTTAGGGTAGGGGTCGGGTAGTTTTTAGGACAGGGCAGGGTAGGGTTTAGGGCAGGGGGTTGGGTAGTTTTTAGGACAGGGTGGGGGAGTTTTCAGGACAGGGCGGGGTAGGTTTTAGGGCAGGGTAGGTTTTAGGGTTTAGGGGGAGGCGGGGTAGCTTGCAGGGCAGGGCAGGGTAGGATTTAGCATTTAGGGCAGGAGTGTGGGGTCGGGAAGTTTTTAGGGCAGAGCAGGGTAGGTTTTAGGGTACAGTGCCGGGTCGGTGGTCAGGTAGTTTTTAGGACAGAGCGGGGTAGGTTTGAGAGTTTAGGGTGGGGGTCAGAGTAGTTTTTAAGACAGGATGGGGTAGATTTTATGGTTCAGGGCGGGGGCAGGGGTTCGGGCTAGTTTTTAGGACAGGTGGGGGAGTTGTTAGTCGATAGGTTTTAGGGTTTAGAGCGGGGTGGGGTCGGGTAGTTTATAAGGAGAAGGTGAGGTAGGTTTTAGGGTTCAGGGTGGGGGGTCGGGGACGTTCTTAGGACAGGGTGGGGTGGTTTTTAGAACAGGGTAGATTTTATGGTTTAGGGCGGGTGGAGGTCAGGATAGCTTTTAGGGTGGGGTAGGCTCTAGGGTTCAGGGCAGGGGGTCGCGGTTGTTCATAGGTTAGGGTGGGGTAGCTTTTAGGACGGGGTAAGTTTTATGGTTTAGGGCAGTGGGTCCGGTAGTTTTTAGGACAGGGCGGGTAGGTTTTAGGTTTCAGGGCAGGGGCGGGTAGTTTTGATGACAGGTTGGGGCCGTTTTTAGGACAGGGTAGGGTTTAGGGCAGGGGTGGGGGTTGGGGTAGTTTTTAGGACAGGGTGGGATAGGTTTTAGGAGAGGGCATGGTAGCTTTTAGAGTTTAGGGTGGGAGTGGGGGGTTGGGGTAGTTTTTAGGACTGGGCAGGGCAGGTTTTAGGGTTTAGGGTGGTGGTTTGGGGTAGTTTTTAGGACAGGGTGGGGTAGTTTTTAGGACAAGGTAGGTTTTAGGGTTTAGGGGGGGGGTACCGGGGGCTGTTTCACACAACCACGCACGGCGTTACCACATATACCTTTACTAAGCATGCTTTTTCAATTAAATTCATTGTTAAGGCATGAGTGGTAAAAGCATGCGTGGTTGAGACGTAGTCGTTGTTCCGACCGTGCTGTTAAGCCATGTGTGGTTCTATCATACAACCCTTTTCTACCACACATCCATCCATCCTTACTTAACATGAATGGCATAGACATAACCCAAGCTGCCACTGTGCCACTGTGTTACAATTGCGAGATGTTCCTTAATGTACTATTATTCACACAAAATGTGGTCTTCAGTGTCATTTATAATATTACCTTCTGCTATACAGTGCTTCATAATACAGTTCTACCGTTTCTAAGTGCTGTGAACAGCAGGTGTCGCCTTTATCCAATTTTTTGAAGCTCAATGTAATATAACCTCTGAGTGTTAGAAGGCTGAGTCAGCCTTGCACAGATTGCTGCATATTTCAGTGGTGAGTGTTCAACTCACTGAGCCCTTTTTCCCACTAATGTACCAGTGCTCACTGAGGCCCAAAAAAGGGATCGAAATTAGATTATAAGGAGGGGAAAATGAAATGGCTGTGAAAAACGTTATCTTCTAGAGAACCAATGCACCTATCTGCATTTATGCAAGTGTTATTTTTCTATGCTTTACATTTCAGCAAATAGCTTTCATGCCCTCTTAATAAAGTCCTTCCCAGTGCCTTGCAACAGGCAGTTAGAAATGCTATACTTTACCTGCCAAAATAGCATTGGGTAATGTCATAGTGGTCAGTCATGGAACTACCTTTTAAGTGATATCACAGGTGTCAAACCACGGTGTGGAATTCGTATCATCTGACCCACCTTTAGCTGCCTCTTTTCAGTGCGGCTGTGAGAAAGAGGACTGCTGTTAATGCTAGATATATGTATATTTTTGTAAGTTGTTGAAAACTGGATTTATAGTTCAGTAACACAAAGCCTTTACTTTTAAGGTGAGCAGTCTAAGGAAATACAGTGAGCTTTAAGCTCAGCTTACATGACTCCAAAATAAAAACATGTACACATCTGCAGAATGTAACAATTTGTGGCTTTAATGTTCACATAAATTATGTAATTGTCTGCAAATACATGCAGAAGAATGAAAACAATTGTGCTTTTATTTTGAAACCTGAAAATGTACCAAAAATATGTAGAACTTTAAAAACCGAGTTTTTTTGTTAAAACAAAATGTGTCAAAATTATATTTGCAATGTGAAAAAAATAGTTGCAATTTGTAAGGGTACCTTTAAATATCATCTCTCTGAGGCATCATTTAATAGACTGTATTAGATGCATGCCAATCTATGTATTTTTTAAAGTAATGGCATAGTACGTAGGCAACATCTAGAAAAACGATAAATGAGTTGCTCTATTCTTAAACAGAGTCACAAAATGAATTTGCGTGAGTGTAGATTTACGACTTTCAGGAATTCAAACTTTTACAGGAGCAGACCAGTTTTAGGTTGCAGGTTTCTATGAGTACTTCTATAAATGTAATTTATGCATGAGCAAATATACATGTCTAATTCACAAAGTAAGTTCAAATTTACTTGTTAGAACTGACAAACAGGTTACTTACTTCTGGTAACGCTCTATCCAGTGGATACTCTATCTAACCACAGATTCCTCACCTTGTGAATACCCCCAGATGCCCCACTGGATCCAGAGACATCTTTCAGCATTTCCTCCGCACAGGGGGGCACTGTGAGGGTCTTTGTCGGTTCCGTTCTGCCACAGAAGTGACATCAGGGCCACAATGTAACTGCCAACTCCACATGTCGACATTAGTTCTTTCTGATAACTGTCTGTGCCATCAGACATGGAGTCCTTAGTAATAAGATTATGACCCTCATTTCAACCTCGGCGGTCTTTTTCTAAGACTGCCGAGGTTCCTCTGTTCCAAAGACCCCCAGTGGTGGCGGTTTTCTGCAACCATATC
Organism: Pleurodeles waltl; assembly: GCF_031143425.1. Classification (NCBI taxonomy): domain Eukaryota; kingdom Metazoa; phylum Chordata; class Amphibia; order Caudata; family Salamandridae; genus Pleurodeles; species Pleurodeles waltl. The sequence goes on from NC_090450.1 coordinate 908,709,911, forward strand.
ATGACTGCTGGCAGCCCTCTGCCCTTTTTCGGACGGAGAGCCACCAGCAGCCATACTGGCAGTCGGCGGTGAAGTGGAGGCTGCTCCACCGTCACTGCCACGTCATCAGAACACCGCCCGCCGAATTACGTCCCAGTATTCAGCGTGGCGGTGTTCTGGTGAGGGGGTGCTGGCGGCAGAGCAGCCCCCATGGATCCTGTTCCCTCCTGGAGGATCACCGGAACAGGTAAGGTGATCGTCCGTTAGGGGAGGGGGTGGGGGGGTGTTGTGTGGTGTGTGCGTGCATGGGGGTGTGCGTGTGTAGAGGGGTTGTGTGAGTGCGTGTATGCATGCGGGGTGTAATGTGTGTATTGGAAATGTGACGTATATGTATGTGTGCATGTGTGCATGTATGTGTGCATGTATGTGAGTGGTGTGAGCGTGCGTTTGGGGGGTGTGGGGGTTTCTGTGGGTGTGGGGAGGCGGGGGTGGGGAGGGGGTCCTACCAATTTCGGGGGCTTTTAGGGGGGTCGTGGGTGTTGGGGGGGACTCAGGGGAGGAGGGAGGGGGAGACCCCAATCAATGCCAGGGAACAAATTCCCTGGCACTGATAGTGCCTACCGCCATGGATTTCGTGGCGGTACAAAACCCCACGAAATCCATGTCGGTATGCGGGGTCCTGATACCGCCGGCAGTCTAGTGACAGCCGCCGGGCTGGAGACTGAAGTCTCCAGCCCAGCGGTCGTTACCACCCTGGCGATTGGTGTGTTAAAGTGGCGGTTTTGCATGGTGGTAACCGCCATGGTCAAAATCCCTTTTTTTTTACTGCCGGCCTGTTGGTGGTATTACCACCACTTTTACACCAACCAGCAGGGTTGTAACGAGGGCCTATGTGTGTGGATCTCTCATTAGAATCTTTAACAAGGAGCAAAAGAGTCCACAGAATGGGGAGGAGTGTGGGTTTGTGAGGAATTTGTGGTTAGAGTATCATAAAGAAAAGCGTTATAGAAAGTAACTTATTCTGATGTATACTTTTAATCATAGATTACTCACCTAGTAAATAGATACCAAAGTGCTACCTCCCTAGGTGGTGAGTGCGTGAAATGGCTCAGACCCTAAAAGCCTGCAGGACTGAATGGACAAAGTGCCCTTCCCGCTGGCCCTGGATATCCAGGCAGTAGTGCTTCAAGAACATATGAACTGACAACCATGTCCTAGTAGCAGCTTAGGTTCTAGTGGAACAAGCCCACAGGCCTTCAGAGGCTGTTTCTTGGTCAGTCCATAGCAGATCTTTATACAAAGGAAAATCTATCAGGAAATGGTCAGTTTCTGCACTGCTCTTCCCTTCTTTGCCCCATAAATGTCCACAAGGAGCTGACAGGCCAGCCTGTGATCCTTGCGGCAATCAAGGTAGAAGATTAAAGCTCTCTTTGGGTCTAGGCAGTGGAGCCTCTCTTCCTCCTTGGACGGATGAGGAAGAGCAAAGCACGTCGGTAAAGTGATAGATTGCCAAATAGAGAAAGGAATTACAACTTTAGGGAGGAATGGCTTGGTTCTTAATACTAACTTGTCTGGGGAAAAAAGAGGTGTACAGTTGCTGGACATAGAGTGCTTGCAGCTCACTCATGCAACAAGGATATACAATGGCAATGAGGAACACTGTTTTTGACATGGACAACCTTAACTGATTCTGCGCCGTGGATGTAATGGTTACGTCCCGCGGCACAGTGCTCCTGTGCCGAGGTCGTAACCATTACGTCCCGACACTCCATGGGCTTCCCCCCACCTCCCCATGGCAGGGCTGGAAGAGGAATTGCTTCCCCTTCCACCCGAACCCCCCTAACCCACTCAGTGACGTCTGAGGACGTAAGCACGCGATCGCGTGCTGACCTCATCAGAGGTCACCTCCCATTACGCTGGAAGCATGCTTCTATCGCGATCCGGAAGAGAAATGCTCAGCATTTCTCTTCCGCTCGGGAGGACGGGATAGGCAGAGGCATGAAAGGAAAGGCATTTCCTTTCCTGTCTCAAAAGCACTTCTGCTGCCCGATCGCAATGCGATCAGGCAGCACACATGCCCACTAGACACAAAGGAATTTTTTTTTTAGACTTAGTGATAAGGGGAGCAGCCCCTTGGGCGAGGGCCACTCTCCAAGGGGCCAAATTATTTTTAGCCCATTTCTTCCCAACCCACTAGACACCAGGGATGCTTTTTTTTTTTTTATGTAGGGAGCTAACCCTTAGGCAAGGGTCGCTCCCCAGGGGGAAAAATTACTTTTAGGCCATTTCTGCCCCCCCAACCTCTAGACACCAGGGATATATATTTTTTTAATTTACTTTATGTTTTTATGTATGGGGAGTGACCCCTTAGGCAAGGGTCACTCCCCTGGGGGGCAAATTGTATTTAGGCCATTTCTGCCCCCTTTGGGGGCAGAACGGCCTATTTTTATTAGGCCAGAAACCACTAGACACCAGGGATTTTTATTTTTTGGTGTCAATTTCACGTAAGGGGAGCAACCCTTTAGACAAGGGTCGTTCCCCTGTGGGGCAAATTTATTTTAGGCCATTTCTGCCCCCCTTGGGGGCAGATCGGCTTATTTTTATTACGCCGATCTGCCCCCAAGGGAGGCAGAAACTACTAGGCACCAGGGATTTTTTTTTTGCACCAATTTCACGCAAGGCGAGCTGCCCCTTGGGCAAGGGCCGCTCCCCAGGGGGGCAAAATATTTTTAGGCCTTTAGTGACCCCTCTGGGGGCAGATCGGCCTATTTCTATTAGGCCGATCTGTTCCCGGGGGGCAGAAACCACTTAGAAACCAGGGATTGGTGTGTGTGTATGTGTGTGTTTTGTTTGGGGGGGGCAGCCCCTTGGGCAAGGGTCGCTTCCCATGGGGGCACATTACTGTTGGCCTATTTTTGGAAGGCCCATCTGCCCCCAAGTGGGGCAGAAAGCCCACCAGAGACCAGGGAAGATTTTTTTTCAAAATAAGAGGGTAGGGTATGCCCATACCCCCACCCCAAATAAATGGGGCTAAAGTTGTTCTGCCCACCAGTGGGCAAATGGGGCAATTACCCCCAATCCACACCCCGGGGGGGGGGCAGAAAGTCTACTAGATACCAGGGAATTTTTAAAAAATAGTGCAGTGGTGCCTGCCAACCAGTATGGGCATGGTTATGCCCCCACCCCAACTGAAGGGGGTAACAGTCTTTCAGCTCTCCCCCCGCACACCAAAACATCTTATTCCATGGCAAGCAAGAGGACATTTGATTAGTTTGGGTTTTGGTTTTACATTTAGGCCATGAGAGCTTGGCTAACTCTCAAAATCGTCCCACTTGGAATGGTGAAGGCTGCACTTTTTGGACTTTAGGACTCTGCCATGTTGAAAAATCCACAAGACCTAGACACATCTGAAAACTAAACATCTGGGTGAGTCCAGGGTGGTGTGCTTTACATGCACCCTGCACCATTTTCTTACCCACAATGCCCGGCAAACCTCCAACTTTGCTGAAAATCACACATTTTTTCCACATTTTTATGATGGAACCTTCTGGAATCTGCAGGAATCCACAAAATTCCTACCACCCAGCATTGTCTCATCTATTCTGATAAAAATTCTGCCCCACTTGTCAGCCTAAAAATTTTTTTTTTCAAACTTCCCATTTGGACCTTCTTTGGTTCCCTCTCAATTTCAACATATTTTTGGCTCCTCCCTATCACAGGCACTTGGCCCACCTACACAAGTGAGGTATCATTTTTACCGGGAGACGTTGGGTGGTAGGAAATTTGTCCTGGTGCAGTGATCCCACACAGAAATGTGGGAAAAATGAGATTTTTTAACTGAATTTGAGGTTTGCTGAGGATTCTTGGTAAAAAAACATTGGGGGGATCCACGCAAGTCACAACTCCCTGGATTCCCTCGGGTGTCTAGTTTTCAGAAATGTTTGGGTTTGGTAGGTTTCCCTATATGGCTGCTGAGCCCAGGACCAAAAATGCAGGTCCCCCTCCACCCGTAAAAACAGGTAGTTTAGTATTTGATAATTTTGATGTGTCCACATAGTGTTTTGGGGCATTTTCTTTTGCGGGCATTAGCCCTACCCACACAAATGAGGTACCATTTTTATCGGGAGACTTGGGGGAACGCTAGGTGGAAGGACATTTGTGGCTCCTCTCAGATTACAGAACTTTCTGTCACCAAAATGTGAGGAAAAGGTGCCTTTGTAGCCAGATTTTGAGATTTGCAAAGGATTCTGGGTAACAGAACCTGGTGAGATCCCCACAAGTCACCCCATCTTGGATTCCCCTGGGTGTCTGGTTTTCACAAATGTGCAGGTTTTGTAGGTTTCCCTAGGTGCCGGCTGAGCTACAGGCCAAAATCCACAGCTTGTCACTTTGCAAAAAACAACTCTGTTTTCTTTGGGAAAATGTGATGTGTCCACGTTGTGTTTTAGGGTATTTCCTGTCACGGGCGCTAGGCCTACCCACACAAGTGAGGTACCATTTGTATTGGGAGACTTGGAGAAATGCTGGGTGGAAGGAAATTTGTGGCCCCTCCCACATTCCATGACTTTCTGTCTCCGAAATGTGAGGAAAAAGTGTGTTTTTGGCCACATTTTGAGGTTTGCAAAGGATTCTGGGTAACAGACCCTGGTGAGAGCCCCACAAGTCACCCCATCTTGGATTCCCCTAGGTGTCTAGTTTTAAAAAATGTGCAGGTTTGGTAGGTTTCCCTAGGTGCCGGCTGAGCTAGAGGCAAAAATCCACAGCTTGGCACTTTGCAAAAAACAGGTCTGTTTTCTTTGGGAAAATGTGATGTGTCCACGTTGTGTTTTGGGGTATTTCTTCGTCGCGGGCGCTAGGGCTATGCACACAAGTGAGGTACCATTTTTATCTGAAGACTTGGGTTAACGCTGGGTGAAAGGAAATTTGTGGCTCCTCTCAGATTCCAGAAATTTCTGTCACCGAAATGTGAGGAAAAGTGTTTTTTTGGCCAAATTTTGAGGTTTGCAAACGATTCTGGGTAACAGAACCTGGTGAGAGCCCCACAAGTCACCCCCTCTTGGGTTCCGCTAGGTGTCTAGTTTTCAAAAATGCACAGGTTTGGTAGGTTTCCCTAGGTGCCGGCTGAGCTAGAGGCCAAACTCTACAGCTAGCACTTTTAAAAAAACATGTCAGATTTCAATGTAAAAATGTGTCCATATTGTGCTTCCTGTCGTGAGCATTAGGCCTACTCACGCAAATGAGGTACCATTTTTATCGGGAGATTTGGGGGAACACAGAATAGCAAAACAAGTGTGATTGCCCCTTGTCTTTCTCTACATTTTTGACTTCTAAATGTAAGACAGTGTGTAAAAAAGACGTCTATTTGAGAAATGCCCTGTAATTCACATACTAGTATGGGCACCCCGGAATTCAGAGATGTGCAAATAACCACTGCTTCTCAACACCTTATCTTGTGCCCATTTTGGAAATACAAAGGTTTTCTTGATACCTGTTGGAAATGGCCCATTTTGGAGGGCCATCCCCAGTCTTTTTGCCTCCTTCCTCCTATTTCTTTGGACCTGTTTTTGTTGGCTTTAGGCCTCTGGGCACTTTACCACTGCTAACCAGTGCTAAAGTGCGCATGCTCTCTGTGTAAAGCGTACTATTGATTGGTTTATCCATGATTGGCATATTTGATTTACTGGTAAGTCCCTAGTAAAATGCACTAGACTAGTGGGCCTGCAGCACTGGTTGTGCAACCCACATTAGTAGCCCTCTCAACATGGCTCAGACCTGCTACTGCAGTGTCTGTGTGTGCAGTTTTAAACTGCCAATTCGACTTGGCAAGTGTACCCACTTGCCAGGCCTAAACCTTCCCTTTTATTACATGTAAGGCACCCCTAAGGTAGGCCATAGGTAGCCCCATGGGCAGGGTGCAGTGTATGTTTAAGGTAGGACATATACTAGTGTGTTTTATATGTCCTAACAGTGACATACTGCCAAATTCGGTTTTCACTGTGCAAGGCCCATCTCTCTCATAGGTTAACATGGGGGCTGCCTTTAAACATCCTTAAATCGCAGATTCTCTTTGAGAGCGGATAAAAATGTGGAGTTTAGGGTCTCTGAGCTCACAATTTAAAAATACATCTTTTAGTGAAGTTTGTTTTTAGATTGTTAGTTTGAAAATGCCACTTTTAGAAAGTAGGCATTTTCTTGCTTAATCCATTCTGTGACTCTGCCTGTTTGTGGATTCCCCATCTGGGTCAGTTTGACAGTTGGGCTGTTCACACCTCTCCTCTAGACAGTAACACAGAGGGGGCTGAGGTGTAGCCTGCATATCTTGATTAGCCATCTGTGCTGGAGGGGAGGGAAGGAGTGGTCACTCACACCTGAAAGGACTGTGCCTGCCCTCACACAATGCCGTCTCCGACCCCCTGGTGAGTGTCTGAGGCCTGGCCTGGACAAGGAAGGATCTTGCAAACACTTGAGACTTTGCTTTGAAGTTTGCCAACTTCAAAGGCAGAACTGGGTATAAGAAGAAGACCCAAAACCCCAGACTTATAGAATCTTTCTGGAATCAAGAGGAACCTCTGCCAAGAAGAAGAGCTGAAGAGCTGAAGGAGGAGTACTGTCCCTTTGCTGTGTTGCTTTGCTGGACTGGCCTGCAGTTGCTGCTTCTGCCTGGAAAGAGTGCAAAGGGTGAACTTTGCTGTGTGTCCTGCTTGAGAAAGTTCTCCAAGGGCTTGGAGTAGAGCTTGCCTCCTGTTGGAAGTCTCAGTGACACCAAAGACTTCTGTTTCCTGGACCTGCAGCACTGGGAACTGTGTGTTTTGTGCTGCTTAAGAGGAGAAATCACTGTGACACCGCCAACAATGGTGCTGGCCTACATCGTGACCTGCTGACGCCGCACAGAGTCACATTGCCCCGCTTCGCACCGCGACCCTGGTCTTACCGATGCCGTCATTGCATGACTTTACCGAGCCGCTGCTCGCACTGTGACCTGTGGGCCTGCACTCCGGCAGCGCCTGCTCACACCGCAGCCTGGGCATCACCTACAACGCCACTCCTGCTGACACCGGCGCCCCTGCCTGCATCGTGGTCTGTAGACACCGCTCGTGAGGTACATGAAGCACCGTCCCGTCCCACACCGCAGCCCCGGTCCACCGGTGCCAGCATCATCGACTCCTGTGTCGTCACCAGGCATCCTGCCTGCACCGTGGCCTGTGGACACTGCTCGTGAGGGTCACGAAGCACCTTCTCGTCCTGCATCGATGGCTTGGGCCTACCGACGACAGCGCTTCAGCAATGATGACGCCCCTGCCTGAACCGTGACCTGTGGACACCGCACGTCGCACCGCCCGCTTCACATTGCAGCCCTGGTCTCACTGACACCACTGGATGCCGTCACCGAGCCACTGCCTGCACCGTGACCTGTGGGCACCGAACGTCGCATCATCCCGCTTCGCACCGCAGCCCCAACGTTATCCACGCCGGCGCACCTGACTTCATCAGCCTGGAGTTCGATCTGCAACGCGTGTGAACTTCAAGGGCCCGACAACTCCCGCACCGACTCCCGAACCGACACCGCACCATCAGCGACGCAGCTCTCCGGAGCTCACCGTGAGGATCATGACGCCCTGCAAATCCAAGGTACTGTTTGTGGGTCTTCCCGACACCGTAGCTGGTCCGCGACTGGCCTGAACTGTTGGTCTTGTTGCTCACGATGCCTTGATAGCCTCAGGTGGAGCTATTGACTTCAAGGAACTGTATTTTTGAGTAAATCTTGTAGAATTCATATTTTTGTTACTGTATGTTGGGTTTTTATCGTATTTGGTCTTGTTTTAAATAGATAAATTTTGGCAATTTTTCTAAAACTGGTGTGGTGTCCTTTTGTAGTGTTTTCACTGTGTTACTGTGTGTTATGTGCAAATGCTTTACACATTGCTTCTGAGATAAGCCTGACTGCTTGTGACAAGCTACCAAGGGGGTGAGCAAGGGTTATCTGAGCAGGTGTCTCTCTTATCCGGCTAGAGTGAGGGTCCCTACTTGGACAGGGTACAAACCGACTGCCAACTAGAGACCCAATTTTTAACAATACCTATTTTTCACTCTTTAGATTTCAGCAAATGAATTGCTGTATACCCAGTATAGAATAAAAACCCATTGTAAGGTGCAGCTCCTTTATTGGCTCTGGGTACCTAGGGTTCTTGATGAACCTACAAGCCCTATATGTACCTGCAACCAGAAGAGTCCAGCAGACGTAACGGTAAATTGCTTTAAAAAATCTGACATTGCAGGAAAAAATTAAAACGTGGAGAGAAATGGCGTTTTTTTTCACCTAAATCTCAAAGTTTTTTGATTTCAGCTGTTATTTTCTGCAGGAAAACCTTGCAGGATCTACACAAATGACCCCTTGCTGAATTCAGAATTTTGTTTTTTTCAAAAAAATGTTTAGCTTTCTGGGATCCAGCATTGGTTTCACACCCATTTCTGTCACTAACTGGAAGGAGGCTGAAAGCACAATAAATAGTAAAAATGGGGCATGTCCCAGTAAAATACCAAAATGTGTTGAAAAATGTGGTTTTCTGATTCACGTCTGCCTGTTCCTGAAAGCTGGGAAGATGGTGATTTTAGCACTGCAAACCCTTTGTTGATGCCATTTTCAGGGGAAAAACCACAAGCCTTCTTCTGCAGCCCTTTTTTCCCATTTAAAAAAAAACAAAACAAAGGCCCATATTTGCGTCAAAAAGTTTACCGCCGGCTAACGCCATTCCAACACGCCAGCCAGGCGCCTTATTTATGGAATGGCGTTAGCCGGCACTGCGGCCTGGTTAGCGTCAAAATAAATGAAGGTAACCGGGCAGCGGAGGCGAAGGGAAGACTGGGGGTTGTGGGCCAAAGAATGGTGCAAGTCAGGTTAGAGCCAAAAATATTGGCTCTAACCTGACTAGCACCATTTTTTGGCACACAACCCCCATAGAAATGACTCCTGTCTTAGCAAAGACAGGAGTAATGCCTCCCTGCCCAATGGCCATGCCCAGGGGACTTCTGTCCTCTGGGCATGGCCATTGGGCACAGTGGCATGTAGGGGGGACCAAGTTAGGCCCCCCTATGCCACTTAATAAAGAAACTATTTTTTATTTACCTGCACTTACCTGCACTCATCATGGATGGGTCCCCCCATCCATGGGTGTCCTCCAGGGGTGGGCGAGGGCGGCAGGGGGTGTCCCTGGGTGCAGGGAAGGCGTTAAAAAACAGCGCAAATCCGGCCGCGCGCCTTGTTTTAAGGCCCGCCTCCTCCTGTGCGTCATTTTGACTCCGGAGGATAAATAAAGCGCACCTGCCTTAGAGTCATTTTTGGCACAGGAACGCCTACCTTGCATGTCATTAGCGCAAGGTAGGTTTTCATGTACAAAAAATGACTCAAACTCCATAACTTTGGCGCTGGACGGGTCTAGCACCAAAGTATAAATATGGAGTTAGGTTTGAGCCGAATTTGCGGCAAAATAAATGACGCAAATCCGGCGCAAACAGAGTATAAATATGGGCTGAAATTTTTTCTGTATTTTGGCTAATTTCTTGTCTCCTCCAGGGGAACCCACAAACTCTAGGCACCCCTAGAATCCCTAGGATGTTGGAAAAAAAGGATGCAAATTTGACGTTGATAGATTATGCAGACAAAATGTTATGAGGGCCTAAGCGCGAACTGTCCCAAATAGCCAAAAAAAGGCTCGGCACAGGAGGGGAAAAGGCCAGGCAGCGAAGGGGTTAAAGGACAACTGTGCATTGGCTTGAATGGAATGCACATCAAGAATGTGAGAACCAGATTAAGGTCCCACAGGGGCATCATAAAGGGTTCTGGCTGGACGATATGGGTCAGCCCTTTCAATGAAACATCAGAACAAAGTATTTAAATAAAGAAGGGTGAGTCAGCAAACATAGAAAAGCAGATAAGGCCACCAAATAACCTTTAACGGTTGTCACAGCACGGCCTTGCTGGGCTAGGGACATGAAGAAATGGAGAACTTCCAACAACTGGTCCTGTAAGGGTTAGCTATGTCGAGAAGAACACCAAGCAGCTAACCACATAGATAGGTTTAATAGAGGGGTCCCTGGCTGCTAAAATCACATTCACTCTTAGGAGGGAGATCAAAGTCCATTAACTGCTGTTGCTCAGGCTCTAAGCATGGAGGTGCAAGTTGTGCAGGCTCATGTGCAGGATCATGCCCTGTTGTTGCAACTGTAGTTCCTCCCAAAAAGGCAGTCAAATTCGACAATAGATGGTTTTAGTATGAAGCAAATTGTTGCAGCTCCAACATGTTCATATGAAAGGGGGTTTACGCTGGGGACCAGAGACCTCTGACTGCCACCTCTCCCAGATGACCTCCACAAACCAACAATGATGCATATGTAATGATAACTTTTGATGGGGGAGAGATGGGCTCTGCCACTGATCCATCTGCAGTCCAGCAGCCACCACTGCAGATCTTTTGCAGTCTCCTCTGAAACCGCGATAGAATCTAGAGGTTCCCTACATACTGAGCCCACTGAGACTTCAGGTCCCACTGCAGAGCCCACATGTGCCAGCTTACATGTTATACAAGCAGGATCCAGGAGGCCAAGAAGCCTTGGAGCCACTGTCACTTAGACCCAGGTCAGTGTATGAAACATCAGGATCATAGTTTGAATGTCCTAGACTAGGGAAGCCTAGAAACTGCACCATGTCCATGATGGCTGTCATGAAAGGAAGCCTCTATGAAGGAATCTGTGTGACTTTGGGGCCTTCATGGAGAATCCCAGAGATGTCAAGAGATTGGTTATCGTCTGGTGGTGGTCCATGATTTTTGAGGCAAGTTCACCTTCAGAAACTAGTTGTTGCAGTAGTATAAAACTGGTATTTACAAATTCCAAAGACAGTGACCACCACCATCTGTTTCATGGAAACCTGAGAGGTGCTAGTGAGGCCAAAAGGAAGCACGTGGATCTCATATTACCTGTGACCTACTTGAAACGCAGGTAGCATCTATGGAATTGCAAGGTGGGACATGCAAATAGGCATCCTCCAGGTCAAAGGCCACCATCCAGTCTCCTGGATTCAGGGCAGACAGAAATTGGACCAGAGTGAACGTCTTTAGCTTGTCCTTGTTAAGGAACATGTTCAGAGGTGTAGATCTAAAATAGGACAAAGTCTTCAGTCTTTTTCGTTACCAGAAAGTAACGGAAGTAGCTACCAGTCTTGATTTATGTTGCCAGCGCCATCCCTATATCTCCCTTCTCGAAGAGAACTTGAACTTCTTGTCGCAGAATAGACACTTCTGAAAAGTTAGTGCCGCCTTTAAGTCATTTTTTTACGCAAAAGCTGGGCAAACTCACAAAATATAATTATATTTTGTACGTTTGCCCCGCTTTTGCATCAAAAAATGACTTAAAGGCACAAATGACGCAAAAGCGTGGCAAACTTACAAAATATAATTATATTTTGTAACTTTGTGCCGCTTTTGCGTCAAAAAATGACTTAAAGGTGGCGCTAACTTTTCATGAATCAGGCATTTGGTCCTCTGGAAGTCTTTTGTGATGTAAGTGACATGTTTGGAGGGTAGGAAAGGAAGGGTAAAGGGTGGCCATATTGTACAATTTTAAGCATGCATCTGTCCAATGTGATGCTTCACAACCCATGGGTGTAATAACGTATCCGGCCTCCAACCTGGTGACAGTGCGCTGCTTAGGGTGGATTGGGTAGTTTGTTGCCCCGGTGAGCCTGGGCACTGTTGCTCAGGTGTCCAACCTCAGCCTCGAAAGGATTGAGAAGTCTGTTGTTGATCAGGCAGGTTTACCTTGGCCTCTGCTGCAAACCTCTTCAGAAGCCTCGAAATGGGTGATATTGTTGGGGAACCTGCTGTGTGGGTGATGGTAGACTGAGGTAGTGAACTGTTGCTTTGCTCTCCTTGAAGTGTTTCAGTGCCAAGTCCGCCTTGTCTCTGAAGAGATGGGTGGCATCAAAGCACAAACATGACTGATTGTCAGACATCACTCAAGAATTCTGTGGAACGTATCCAGACGTGACACCAAAGTACCACACTGGTACCAACAGCCCTACTCAGACTATCAGGGGAAATATGCTTTAGAGCAATGCCTTTACAATGCAATACCTTTACCATGCAGACTTTACTGTGTATGCCTTTACTATGCAGGTAAGTGTTTTGCCTTCTTTACCATTTCTTTAACATGCATGCCTTTATCATGTATGATAAGTATTAGTAAGAAGAGAGAGAGAGAGAGAGATAGCAATCCATCCCTAACCTGCACAATACCCATGCAAACTATAACGTACCCACCAAAAGCAATGTTCAGACATTGTCCACAATGAAGCATGTGTAATTACAAATGTTATAAATCATCTTGTGAGGTCATAAACATTGCATTTTGTATGTGAATTATGGTCTAAAGGCTTTGTGCCATTCTCCAGCTTTTTCTAAAATATAACACCTTCAAGCCCAACCCGAGCCCCTGTTTGAACGCTAATTTCTCAAAAACTACTAAAGTTAGCGTAAAATTTGGTGTAAATACGTTCAACAGTTTTTTCTGCAATGAAGACCAAATCTTCCTATGAAAATTAAAATGGGAAACTACACTTTTGGGACCCCCCCTCTTTCAATTGGGTCCCACTTGACAGATCTGTAAGAAGCTTGCCATGAACGACCCAAAGTGGATGAACTTTTTTTTTTATAAAGATTTGCGTAGATTTGTTGAATGGCAGCAAATTAAAAAAATGCCTTTCCTATGCAAACACTAACTCAACCATAACAACACTGGTGCTATCACCACCTGTGTAATATATATAGATATTAAGTGCAGGTGAACTTGTAATCCCTTTGTAAAAGCCAGCCCCTAATATTCTTATTAGAGGCAGCTTGTGACATATCTACTCACCTGTAATAAAAAACATGACGTAACAGCTCAACTGTAATAAGCTAGTATCGTTAAGTTTTGATGTTGTAAGGCCTGCTGCCAGACACCAGGGGGAAGGGCAGAACAGAGAAAATAATTCAAGCTGCAGTAAGGCAGCCACCATTACAGTGATCCCGAAGCCTGGGAAGGTCCCTGCTCAATGCTCCTCATACCTGCTCATTTTCTTAATCAATGTTGATGCCGAGATCTTCACTAGCATCCTCGCAGCTCACCTAGGCTCCGACATGAAGGGGTTGGTAGACCTGGACCAAGCAGGGTTCGTTCCTGAGAGGTGCTGCATTTATGATACGAAGTGTCTCCTACATCTCTTTGATAAAATGCATCACTCTTGGGTACCAGCTCTTTTATTATCAATTAGTGCCGACAAGGCTCTTAACCAGGTACATTGGCCCTTTCCCCAGCTCGTGTTGGCTAAAATGGGCCTAGAGGCCCACTTTCAAAGCTGTACATGGTGCAACTATACAAAACCCACAGTGAGGGTTAATGGGCTGACATCACAACCCTTTAACATTGCACTGGGTACATTGCAGGGATGCCCCCTACCCCCACTCCTGTTTTCTCTCTATATGGAGCCCCTAGGGGAGAGAATAGTAGGAACCCTCTAATTACCGGGATCACCATGGGCCTCCAAGAACATAAAATCGCACTTTATGCGGATAATGTCATGATCACACTCACACATCCCGCACCTCTCTACCACCTCTTATGCAAGAACATGAAGCCTTTGGTGGAGCCTCTGGTTTTAAAGTTAACATACAGAAATCACAGGCCCTCAACCTCACCATTTCCCAGTCATAGGAATCAGCTAGAATTCTTCTTCCCCTTCCCCTGTGCTACCCGAGACTTTCATATCTAGATGTGGGGTCTGCTCCACAGTGAAGAAGATGGCAGAGTGCAACTATACTTCCCTACTGACTACCGCCTGCTCCGATCTATAATCCTGGAAAGGGGTGCCCTCTCTTGGCTGGGCAGGCTAGCAGCAATCAAGATGGTGCTCTTCCCAAAGATACTTTACACTATGCAGAAGGCCCCCATATCCAAGAAACATGCCTACCTCTCTGTACCGGAAGGAGGCCTGCGCATTCCCCACTTAACTCTTTATTGTCAAACAGCTCAACTGAGATGTCTGGTGGAATGGAATAGGAACTGCACAGAAACACACTGGTGTATCATCGATCAGGCAGTTGCAAGGTTCAACATATGGAAAGTACCTTGGTTGCCGCACCGTCCGCAGTGGTCAACATTTCACCAGTATTGAGGGCAGCGATGAGGACTTGGGAAAGAGTTAAACTGGCGAAAATGGGAAACCCAGATTTTCCACCTCTCATGTGAGGTACAACGTATCTCCCATGGCAAAAAGCCAGCTGCAAGAGAGTGGGGGATTTCTTTGCCCACCATGGCCTAATGGTCTTCTCACAAATCAGATCCGACTATGGTCTACCACCCACTGAATACTGCTATTTGACACTGAGTGACACAACCCCACATATGCCAACATGCCAGTACACCCTTTGAGAAATTACTTCTCACCCGCTACACAGACAACGGTCTTCTCTCCGACATCTACGCTTTTCTAAACACCACCAAGTCCCAGGCCCAGAAACGGTGGGAATTAGAATATGAACGGCCCTGTAATCCCAAAGAATGGACAGACACCCTTCTAACACATAGCACCTCCACTTACAGTGCCTCTGGGAAGGAGACCCTAATTAAACTAACGCATTACTGGTACTACAATCCAACTAGAATGGCTAAATTAAAACAAGAGGGGGATGATGGATGTTGGCCAAAATGCAAACCACTGGGCCCTGTGACTTATATCCTTTGGCGTTGCCCTAAACTACAACGCTACTGGGTGGATGTGCTGCCCAGGGCCGGCTTTCGAGTTATAGGCGCCCGGTGCAACAATAATTTTTGTCCCCCCCCCAAATGACTTTCCCCACAGATTCCCTCACCACCACCTTCCAATAGTGGCACTCGTAGCTCCGCAACCCCTCTCTTGCATGAATATATTTTGTTTTACAGCGCTGCTCATACCAACCCTAGAGTGTCAGAGCACTTTGCATCACACGTTATACAGAGGGAATGAATCTCACATTTGTAAATCAGTCTATAGAAAATGTTCGATAAAACATTGAGGAATACTGCGTTCTGATCTGCTGGTACACGTTCTTTGCAGCAGGCACATTAACCCTCTGTGCTACTAGAATGAATCCATACTGTCACGATCTCTCTCCAGCAGAAACATTAATCATGTGTTGACATTTTTATTGTTTCCTGAAATCTGCTGGACCAAGGAATTAGAAGCTGCTTTTAAAACGAAAAGTTACTTCTGAACTCATCGCCTCTCCCGAGGTCAGTGCCAGGTGCAGCTACACCTGTCGCACCGCCCTAAAGACAGCCCTAGTCCTGGCAGACATTAATAAAATGTACGAGACCGATATACCCACGTTTCCTAGTTACATTTCACTAGGGCTCCCTAATGCTCTGACATATCCCCTGCGCTCTGCCATGGGGAGAGCCATCACACTAGATTAGTCCTGTGTGTAGCTAAACGAGGCATTCAGTCCAAATGGGGCCCAGAAAACATACCAACGCATGCTACACAAGCTCTGGGGGACTGCTTGGAGAAATTGAAGGCTGCCATAGAACAAAAGCTTCCACAATTTGATAAGAGATGGGACCCACGTACACAATTGCTGGCACATGATTTCAAGGAGCTGTCCTGCCAGACCTATTTGCGGATCCTTTAACCAACACACCGCTCAAACGCTGCTGAGTGAGCTAATAAGAATGAACTTTGGACATTAATGCTCATCCCTAGACTTATGGATACAGTACCATTCGGTGGCAGGAAGCGTTGAGCAGAATTTCCCTCCCTACCTGGATGTTAAAGTCCCTTATCCCCCCCCCCTCCAGTTGCAGCCAATAGCAATCTCTACACCCCTCGCTTCTCACTTCCCCTCCACAATGTATTTCCTTTCCTACTTTCAACCTATGGAGGTTAATGTTTTATATTGTTTACTCTTCTGAAACCTAATAAAACAGAGCTAAACCTAAAGATGCAGTTTTAACAAGAAGAAGAAAACCTGTCTTTTTCTTCTTCTGATTTGTTTTTTTCTTAATGAACAGCGATCAGCAGACAAGATATTTATGTCAAAATGTTTAATTTCTGCTTACTTTAGGTAATTATAGGAAATAATTTTACACGTTCTGAGCTACAGTGTTTTCTAAATAAGACTTATTAAACGGATTCTAATAACTTTTTGCAGCAAATATATTACTGCTTTTTGGTATGTTGAGTTTTGCACTACAGCTTCTACTTTTATTTTTCATGTCTGCAAACATCCTACATGTTTCATGTGAAACCTTAACACACCAAGGACTTAAATGGTCTGTGGAAAGGTTGGTAGTGTGACCAGGTATTATAAGGAAGTAAGTACCCCCTGCAGTACATTATAAGGATTTTTCAAGTCACTTTGGAGTTACATGGTCTTAGAAAGGGACTCTGTCTTCGGCCTTGTGCCCCTACATGTTCACAGAACATCTTGGTGACTTAATATTCTTATAATGTACGACAGGGTGTACAATATGCCAGTAGTCATAGTTAGGACCTAGTTTCCACATGGAAAGCATTTATTTTGTTTTGCCAATAACTTTGGAGCCCTTTGACAAATCTTCACAATTTTTGGGGGGTGATTCGTCAAAAAATGGCAGAGAAAAAAAAGGGGAGGGGTACCAAAACACTTTTTCTCCATGCAATTTCCCACAGGGATTTTGAACACGAAGCCCAAACCGCTGGACACAATTAATTACACCAAAATTGGCAGAAAGGTAGCTCTTGATCCAGAAGGAGCCCTTTTTGTTATTTAGTGTAAATCCGTTCTGTAGTTTTAGAATAATTCAAGGAAAACCAAATTTGTATATCTAGGGGTGCGGAGGCACCACTGATCCCAGAGATCTCAAGCTGAGATCTGACTGGCTGCCAACACTTGAACCAGGAAGTGTTGGCAGCCATGCTGGGACAAGGACTCAGCTGAGTCCCGAAAATATGTTAAAAAAAGAAAAGGGCAGGGTAGGAGTACCCTGACCCCACAGCTCTGGTGCTGGGTCCCCCAGGGACCTTGCCAGGGCACAAAGCAATTTGCTTGATTTTTCACTGAAAGTTGGAGAGGATCTGCAAATCCGGTGAAAACGTTTTTTAAAAACAAGCGCGGTTTCCCACACTTGTTTTTTTTTTCAGGCCTTGTGTGGGCCAGGTCCTGGGGCCTTGTGTATTTATATTTCAAATGGAGGCCCCAGAGACCATCACCTCCTCGGGGCTTTAATTATATTTAGGAGGGGAGCCATGTAGACCGCTCTCCTTTGGCTCAAAGGGCCCCGGGCACCATCACCTCCCTGGGGCTTGCTAATTATTAATTAATAATTGGAGGGGGGCATGGACACCCCTCACTGCCCCTTGAGGGCCCCAGGGACCACCACCTCCTTGAGGCCATAAAAATACAAGAAACGGGGGAGGGAGCCCACACCTCCTCAGGCGGTTTACAGCCCCAAGGAATACCACCTCCCGGGATGGCCCTGCGCAAACAAAGAGGAGGGAGGCTGCGTGGCCCCCCTCCTGGAGTCACTAATGGCCCTGGGGATCGCCAACCCCGAGGGCCAGCTCCCTATCTCCCGAAGTGTCCACCGTTGGGAGATAGCAGTTTGCTTTCAATTGGCAGGACCTTTGACAGCTTCCACCAAGTGAGAGCAAACTGTAAGTCCACTCCCAGTGGGCAGGAGCAGGAAAACTGCTCTTGCTGATTGGCAGTGGACTTTTCATCTGTTTATCTGCCTGCTGTTAAGTGGGCAGGAAAACAGATGAAATGGTTGCTCCCGCACGCAGGGAGCTGCATTTTTTACAGCTCCCTGCGTGTAGGCACAATGCTAGTTCTCGCAGGAGGCAGTAAGCCGGTGAGACTGTGGGGGCATTCAGGCTCCCCCGCGGTCCCTGGTGCACTCCGGCACCAATGCTCATTTTACAGAAACTAAACCTCAACAGGAAGCACTTACAAATATAAACATAGGAGGTGCCCCAGTTGAAGTTACGCTTCTGGAAAGGGCAAATCCTCCCAACTTCTTGAACTCATACAATACAAAGGCAAAGCCAGGGTGTTTTTCTCTGCAATTTCACCTTGAAAAGTGATCTGAAATACTTGATGGCAGTGAATGCATCATTGCTCTGTTGGAGCAGAGTCTCTTCTGTAGAGACTGTGATGAATGGGATTTTTACTCTGGGTCTCTCCCGATGAGAACAGAGTTCATTGTTCATCCTTTTTATTAGTAATAGTATGCAGGTTCACAAAATGACCTCGAAGGTCCGCCCATTTGGCCCGCCCCATATAGGTTAGTGGTATGTATCGGTCTTCCCACCTTTTTCCAGCTTCATGGCCAGTTTACCAAAAGGCCCCCTGAGCATTTGGGATGCAGAAAAATATGAGCACATCTCCACCAAACAAAGAGGCACTTACTTCAGATAATTATATATATATATATATATATATATATACATATATATATATATATATATATAATTTATTTTTTTCACTGAAAAAAAACAAAGGTTACAGGGACGCTATAGTTAGGTTCAGATTATTTCACGTAACTATAATTCGCGCCCTAAGGTAACTATAACTTGTACCCCTGCATTTTTAATGACACTGTAGAATTTGTCATGAGTGCTGTAATATCTGGGGTAATTAGCAGTGTATGGGGAGGGTGCAAGTTATAGTTACCTTAGGGCGCAAGTTATAGTTACTTGAAATAACTCTGACTATAACTGCTCAATTTCTGTTGAGTTGTGCGAGTAAATTCAGAACCTAACTATAACCTCTCTGTAACCTTTGTTTTTTTCAGTAAATTTCTATGCTTTTTTTAAATGTAAAGTAATTTTTATTACCATACATTAATCCAAACCCAGCACTGTGCACTCACCGTCTGAGTGGGTCTGTGAGTGCATGCTTGAATCACTAAAGTGGGTATGTGAGTGGGTGTATGACTGTCTGAGTTGGTCTGTGAGTGGGCGTGTGTGCCTGAGTGGGTCTGTGAGTGTATGCATTAGTGTGTGAGTGAGTGTGCAAATGTATAGCTTTTTTATTTTTTTTTACAAGATTTGCGCCTACACAGGGGCCCGCACTGAGCGTCACACCAGAGTAGCGACTCCACGCACGGGTAGAAAAAACAGTTTTGGGCTTTTTAAAACTCATAAGGGGTATCTAAGACACCCCTGAAATGTCCCCATGGGGTCAGGGTACCTCTTCCCTGACCCCTTCTACACTATTTACCATTGCAATTCATCCCCTAGGACATGGTCCTGGTTTAGAAAATGGCAGCCACAACTTTCTTCACAGGTTCTGGCCCGCCAATCACAGCAGTTCTCCTGGTGTGAGAGTTTGTGACGCTCCACGCAGGAGTCGCAGAGGATTCGCATCAATATATATGCAAATTTGTTTTTCATTTACTAACTAGAAAACTACTGAACAGACTTACACCAAGTCATAAAAAGGGTGCTTTCTGGATAGCTTTCTGCCAAATCTGGTGTAAGTCCGTCCAGCGGTTTGGGCTGTAGTCGTGTTCAAATCCTTATGGAAATTAACATGGGTAAAACGCATTTTGGGACCCCTCCTTTTTCTCAGCCCCCGCTTGATGGATCACCCCCAACATTTCCAGACAGCAGCAGAAGTGAGCATCACATTTTTGGGGGAAATTTCATGAAGATTTATCAACCGGCACCAAAGATATAGGCAAGTCAAAAAATGCTTTTTCAATGGAAACTAGGTTCTGTCTATAATTACCTACTGGCAACTGCCAGTAGATAATGTATATATGTATTCACTTTAAAAAAAACAAAGGTTACAGGGACATTATAGTTAGGTTCTGAATTTACTTGAACAAAAACATAGAAATTAACCATTTATAGTTATCTCAAGTAACTATGGGCTAGATGTCGGTAGAAATGGGTTTGCAACTCCAAATTGCAAGTCGGAGCGACTCGCCATTTGCGAGTCGCAAACCCATATGCAGGATGGTGTCCCTGACACCATCTGCGAATCGCAAGGGGGTCACAAAGACCCACCTCATTAATATTAATGAGGTGGGTCGCAATTTGCGACCCCCTTGCGATTCCCTGCACTCACAGGGATGGTGGCCTGCTGGAGACAGCAGACCACCATGTCTGTGACTGCTTTGTTAATAAAGCAGTTTTTTTTTTTTTTGTATTGCAGCCCGTTTTCCTTAAAGGAAAACGAGTTGCAGTACACTCGAGAAAATGAAACCATTTGGTTTCATTTTTTCAGAGCCATTCACAAAGGGGAAGGGGTCCCATGGGGACCCCTTCCCTTTTGCGAATGGGTTAGCACCCACTTCACATGGGTGCTAACTGCGAATTGCTTTGCGACCGTGTTCGCGGTCACATAGCAATTCTGCATCGGGATGCGAATCGCAAATAGGAAGGGGAACACCCCTTCCTATTTGCGAGTCGCATTCCTCGCAAAATGGGAATGAGCATCGCGATGCGCGTTTTGCATGGCGCAAACAGCAAATTTCGCTGTTTGCGCCATGCAAAACGTTTTGTACATCTGGCCCTATAACTCGTGCCCTAACGTAACTATAACTCAAGCCCCGAGAATTTTACTGCAAATATTACATTGATATTATCAACGATGTTATCAAAGATGTCATGAGTACTGTTAGAAATGGGGTTTTTGGTTGGCAGTCAGGTTACTTCCTGTCCAAGCAAAAGCCCTCACTCTAGTCAGGGTAAGTCACACACTATCCAAGATTATCCTGTGCCCACCCTCTGGTAGCTTGGCACGAGCAGTCAGGCTTAACTTAGAAGGCAATGTGTAAAGTATTTGTGCAATAAATCATACAATACCACCATATAGCACCACAAAAATACACCACACAGTGTTTAGAAAAATATATAATATTTATCAGGATAATTGTAGGTCAAAAAGAATAAAGTTGCAATGGAAAATTGTAGAAATATCACAGGGAAGTGATATAGAGTGTCTTAAGTCTTTAGAATGCAATACAGTGTCTTTCAAGCACAAAGTACCTGGTTTCTGGTGGAAAATCTCCTCAGAGGGCCACAGGAGAAGAGATGCGTGGAAAAAGGGGTGTGTGCGTCGATTTCTCCTCAGCACACACAGACTTGCGTCGGTCTTTTCCACGCGGGGAAGTCGGGCGTCGTTTTCCGGCGCGCAGACAGTCTCTTTTTGTGGATCGCGGGGATTACCAGATGTCCCGGGTCTGTGCGTGGATTCTCCTGCTTGTTTTCCGGCTGCGCGTCGTTCTGCGGGGCTGCGCGTCGAAGTTTCGATCTCACGGTAGGCGTCGCGTCGATTTCTCCTTGGAAGTCGGGCGGCGTTGTCCTTGCGAGGCCGTGCGTCGAAAGTTTGGTCTCACGGCAGGCGTCGCGTCGATTTCTCCTTGGAAGTCGGGCGGCGTTGTCCTTGCGAGGCCGTGCGTCAAAGTTTCGCACTCACGGTGGGTGTCGCGTCGATTTCTCCTGGAAAGTCGAGCGGCTTTGTCCTTGCGAGGTTGTGCGTCGAAGTCTCGATCGCCCCGAGGGCGTCGCGTCGATCAGCGTCGGTGTGCGGCGTTTTTCTCGCCGCGAAACAAGCTGTGCGTCGAAAGTTTCGGCGCACGGAGCGTCCAAGTGAAAGGAAGAAGTCTTTTTGGTCCTGAGACTTCAAGGAACAGGAGGCAAGCTCTATCCAAGCCCTTGGAGAGCACTTTCACAGCCAGACAAGAGTTCAGCAAGGCAGCAGGGCAACAGCAAGACAGCAGTCCTTTGTAGAAAGCAGACAGGTGAGTCCTTTGAGCAGCCAGGCAGTTCTTCTTGGCAGGATGTAGTTTCTGGTTCCGGTTTCTTCTCCAGCAAGTGTCTGATGAGGTAGGGCAGAGGCCCTGTTTTATACCCAAATGTGCCTTTGAAGTGGGGGAGACTTCAAAGAGTGGCTAAGAAGTGCACCAGGTCCCCTTTCAGTTCAATCCTGTCTGCCAGGGTCCCAGTAGGGGGTGTGGCAGTCCTTTGTGTGAGGGCAGGCCCTCCACCCTCCCAGCCCAGGAAGACCCATTCAAAATGCAGATGTATGCAAGTGAGGCTGAGTACCCTGTGTTTGGGGTGTGTCTGAGTGAATGCACAAGGAGCTGTCAACTAAACCTAGCCAGACGTGGATTGTAAGGCACAGAAGGATTTAAGTGCAAAGAAATGCTCACTTTCTAAAAGTGGCATTCCTAGAATAGTAATATTAAATCCGACTTCACCAGTCAGTAGGATTTTGTATTACCATTCTGGCCATACTAAATATGACCTCCCTGCTCCTTTCAGATCAGCAGCTGCCACTTCAACAGTGTATGAGGGCAGCCCCAAGGTTAGCCTATGAAGGGAGCAGGTCTCCCAGTAGTGCAAAAACGAATTTAGGAGTTTTACACTACCAGGACATATAACTACACAGGTACATGTCCTGTCTTTTACCTACACAGCACCCTGCTCTAGGGGATACCCAGGGCACACATTAAGGGTGACTTATATGCAGAAAAAGGGGAGTTCTAGGCTTGGCAAGTACTTTTAAATGCCAAGTCGAGGTGGCAGTGAAACTGCACACACAGGCCTAGCAATGGTAGGCCTGGGACAAGGAAAAGGAGCTACTTAAGTGGGTGGCACAATCCGTGCTGCGGGTCCACTAGTAGCATTTAATCTATATGCCCTAGGCACCTGGAGTGCACATGACTGGGGACTTATAAGTAGATTAAATAGTTCAATCAGGTATGATCCAAAGTTACCATGGTTACAGAGAGAGAGCATATACACTTTATCACTGGTTAGCAGTGGTAAAGTGCGCAGAGTCTAAAAACCAGCAAAAACAGTATCCAAAAATGAGGAGGGAGGCAGGCAAAAAGTTAGGGGTGACTACCCTAAGGCTGTCAGGTCTAACATGTGTCCCCCCCAGCTGAAAGTGGGGAGAGCTACCCGACCTCCTGGGAGCTCTCATCGCTAAGGCGGAAGTACCTGGAGAGACCATCAGCATTGGCGTGGTCAACCCCTGGGCGATGTTCCACCGTAAAGTCCATCCCCTGTAGGGAAATGGACCACCTCAGAAGTTTTGGATTCTCACCCCTCATCTGCATGAGCCATCTGAGGGGCCTGTGGTCTGTCTGAACTAGGAAGTGAGTCCCAAACAGGTAGGGCCTCAGCTTCTTCAGTGCCCAGACCACAGCAAAAGCTTCTCTTTCAATAGCACTCCACCTCTGTTCCCGTGGTAATAGCCTTCTGCTAATAAAGACTACCGGTTGATCTTGGCCCTCCTAATTCAGCTGTGCTAGGACTGCCCCTATGCCATGCTCTGAAGCGTCTGTCTGCACGATAAATTCCTGGGAGTAGTCAGGGGCCTTGAGCACGGGGGCCGTGCACATGGCTTCCTTTAGGGCGTCAAAGGCTTTCTGACAAGCCTCTGTCCAATTCACCAACCTAGGTTGCTTCTTGGACGTGAGTTGTGTCAAGGGGGACACAATGGTACCATAGCCCTTGACAAACCTGCGGTAGTAGCCGGTGAGGCCTAAAAAGGCCCTCACCTCAGTCTGGGTTCGAGGTGGTTGCCAGGCCTTGATAGTTTCGATCTTGGCCTGGAGTGGCTGCACCTTGCCACCACCTACTAGGTGTCCCAAGTACACCACGGAACCCTGCCCAATCTGGCACTTACTAGCCTTGATGGTCAGGCCTGCCTGTTGCAGGGCCTGAAGCACCTCCTTGAGGTGGAGCAGGTGTTCCTCCCAGCTGGAACTGTAGACAGCTATGTCATCCAGGTAGGCTGCACAGAAGGCATCCTTGCCAGCCAGGACCCCGTTAACCAACCGTTGGAAGGTAGCGGGGGCATTTTTCAATCCAAACGGCATCACCCGGAACTGGTAATGGCCGTCAGGGGTGGAAAAGGCGGACCTTTCCTTAGCCCCCTCAGTCAGGGCGATCTGCCAGTACCCTGAAGTAAGATCAAACGTACTCAGGAACTGGGCAGCGCCTAGCCTGTCCACGAGCTCATCAGCTCGGGGGATGGGGTGAGCATCAGTCCGTGTGACTGAGTTGAGACCCCGGTAGTCCACGCAGAACCGGAGTTCTGGCTTCGCGCCTGGGGCAGTAGCCTTGGGGACCAACACCACTGGGCTGGCCCAGGGACTACTGGACTTCTCAATAACCCCTAGCGTCAACATCTTGGAGACCTCCTCCTTGATGCTGGCCTTCACCTTATCTGACAACCTGTAAATTTTGTTTTTCACAGGGAGACTGTCACCGGTGTCAATATCATGAACACAGAGGTGGGTCAGTCCCGGAGTAAGGGAGAAGAGGGGGGAGAACTGCTCCAACAGCTCATAGCAGTCTCCTTTCTGGTTTAGAGTCAGGGAGTCAGACAGAATGACCCCGCTTACGGACCCATCACCTTCTTGGGCAGAGAGGAGGTCAGGGAGAGGTTCACTCTCCTCTTCCATTCCTTCATCTGTGACCAGAAGCATGTTGATCTCCGACCTCTCAAAATGAGCTTTTAGTCGGTTCACGTGGAGCACCCTTAGGGGGTTCCTAGGGGTTTGGAGGTCCACTAGGTAAGTGGCCTCCCCTTTCCGCTCCTTTATTTCAAATGGGCCAGACCAGCGGTCTTGGAGAGCTCTGGGCTCTACTGGCTCCATTACCCACACTTTGTCTCCAGGTTGAAACTCTACCAGAGTGGCCTTCTGGTCATACCATTGTTTCATCACCTCTTGACTGGCCTCCAGGTTACTTTGGGCCTCTTTCCAGAAGCGGGTCATCTGATTGCGGAGGGCCAACATGTAGCTGACCACGTCCTGAGGGGGTGTCTTTGGAGCGTTCTCCAATCCCTCCTTGACAATGCTTAAGGGTCCCCTGACGGGGTACCCATAGAGAAGCTCAAAGGGACTGAACCCTACCCCCCTCTGGGGGACCTCTCTGTAAGCAAAGAGAAGGCATGGTAAGAGGACGTCCCATTTACGCCTCATGGCCTCAGGGAGGCCACCAATCATGCCTTTCAGGGTCTTGTTGAATCTCTCCACAAGCCCATTAGACTGGGGGTGATAGGGTGTGGTGAACTTGTAGGTTACACCACACGCATCCCACAGATGCTTCATGTACGCGGACATGAAGTTAGTGCCTCTGTCAGACACTATCTCCTTGGGGAACCCCACACGGGTAAATATCCCCATCAGGGTTCTGGCTACCACCGATGCAGTTACGGTCCTCAGAGGGATTGCCTCTGGGTACCGGGTGGCATGGTCCACCAAAACCAGGATAAACCTGTTGCCTAAGGCAGTTTTGGGGTCCAAGGGGCCAACAATGTCGACGCCCACCCTTTCAAAGGGGGTGCCAACGACAGGAAGTGGAATCAGGGGGATTTTAACCCTCTTTCCTGCTTTACCACTAGCCTGGCAGGTAGGACAAGCCCTGCAGAATTTGTCTGAGTGTGTCCTCATTTTGGGCCAGTGAAAGTGGTTGACAAGCCTGTTGAAGGTCTTGTCTTGTCCCAAATGTCCTGCCAGGGGAATGTCGTGAGCCAGACCCAGTAGGAAGGCTCGGTAACATTGGGGGACCACCAGCACACGTGCTGCCCCAAAGACCGGAACCCTAGGCTCACTGTAGAGGAGATCATTCTCCCAATATAGGTGGTGATTGCCAGAGGCGTCACCTGCTGCCTGGTTTAAGGCTTGGTTCCTCAACCCTTCTAGAGTGGGACACTCTTTCTGCGCCTGGCAGAATTCCTCCCTGGTGGGTCCACCCTCCACTTGCCAGCCAGCAAGCTCCGGTAAGTCACCTAGGGTGGCAATGTCTTCCCCAGTTGGCTCGGGAGTCTCCTCCTCAGGAGCCCCGTCAGCCACTGTGGGAACTTCTGGGGCCGGTTTCCCGCGCCCCTCGTCCCTCCTCTTGGCAGCTCCCTGGGCCATCGTTCCAGGCTCCAGGGGCCCTTGACTTCCCTCTCGGTCAGCCATGGACCGGGTGGTCATGCAGACCCACTCAGGTAACCCTAACATCTCCAGGTGAGATCTGAGCTCTACTTCTTTCCAAGCAGTATGCTCTAGATCATTGCCTAACAGACAATCTACAGGCATGGCAGGACTCACAGCTACTTTCAGAGTACCAGAGACCCCCCCCACTCAAAGGGAACCCGAGCCACCGGTAGGTGACTCTCGCGGTTGTCAGCGACTATGACCTGGTGGAATGTATTCGGGATTATCTGCTCTGTGGACACCAGCTGACTCTTGATAGTAGTCATACTGGCTCCTGTGTCACGCAGAGCCTCCACCTTCTGCCCATCAATGAGGACCCACTGCCGGTACTTGGAAGTATTTTTAGGCATGTGGACCTTGGACATCATTTCTCCTTCTCCCAGGGACACTAGGGAAATCTCTACCTGCTCCCCAAAGCTAGTGGGGTCCATCTCCCCCCCGAGGGCTACACTAGTCAACCCAGGCGCCTGTCCGGTAGTGGACGGTGCCCTCTTGGGGCACTGTGGGTCGCCTTTGTAGTGACCATATTGGTAACACTCCATGCATTTGGGGCTAGATTTTCCTGACCTGTCAAATGTCCCTGGTTTCTTCCCAAATTTGGAAAAGGAAGGGTTGCCACCCCCTCCCTGGGAATTCTTTTGGGGGCCTTTAGAGAGTTCCTTATCTGTAAGTTTATCTCCCCCCTCTTTCTTCTGTTGGGAACCCTGACCACCTTTGTGGGAGTCCCCCCCAGGTACCTTTTTGGACACTCTGGTGCTAACCCAGAGGTCCGCCTCCTCAGCAAGCTTCCTGGGATCAGTCAGCTTACTATCCACTAGGTGCTGGCGCAAATCGGTATAAGTAACATTAAGCATATGCTCTCTCAGGATCAAGTCATATAAACCTTTATAATCTGCTACTTTGTTGCCCCGCACCCATCCATTCAGTGCCTTACTAGAGAAATCAAAGAAATCTACCCATGTTTGTGTGGATTGTTTGGTGCTGTCCCTGAACCTCTGACGGTATCCCTCAGGGGTCAGCCCAAACTTGGCAATTAAAGTGGCTTTCTGGAGTGGGTATGTGTTTTGATCCGGTGGATCCAATGTGAGAAGTGTGTCCCTCCCCAATGGCGGCACATAACCCCACATAGCTACCCCCCATTGCCCTTCAGGAACCTCATGAGCCCTTAGTGCAACTTCATAAGCAGCTAACCATTTATCTATGTCATCTCCCACCACAAAACTGGGCACCACATTTTTGGGTATACGAACCTTCTTTTCTCCAGCAGGTCCTGTCTGTATGCTGCCACCATTATTGCTGGATTCAGACTGTCTTGCCTTGATCTCCAGCTCCTTGAGACTCAGTTCATGAGCCAACAATAGTTTCTTTTCAGCCAACGCTCTTTCAACTTCCACTTGTTTGGCTGTTCTTTCAGCTTCAATCTGTTTGGCTGCTCTTTCAGCCTCAGCTTGTTTGGCTTCTCTTTCTGCCCTCTTCTCCTCCTGTTGTGCCTCAATTTTCAGTTTCGCCATTTGCAATTGGAACTCCCTTTCTTCTCTCCTTTCCTCTGCGGTCAGGCTTTGCATGGAGACACTGCTCCCTGGTCTGGAAGGGTGCACAATTGCAGTGGTACCACCATCCATAGATAGTGGAAATCCTTCTGAGGGGCCATTTTCTGGCTCCTCTTCCTCATCATCCTCTAAATGGGCTTCTGCCCAGGCCCTCAGCGCCACTTGAAAGTCCTCCTTTCTGGAGGCCCCTTGGGTGGGTACCCTTAATGCCCTGCAGAATCCTCTTAGTTGTTTGACCGTGTATGTATCCAACTGGACTAGGTCAAAGTCCCCTGTCTGAGACCCAGTCAGAGACATGTTGAGTGAGGATTTAGTTTTTGAAAATTGTCAGGAAAAAACGGATTTTCAAAAAGAGATAAACACCAAGTTGACCTTCAACTGTGGGTATGTAGTGAAATACTTAGCTACTGTATGTCACTGCACAAATACAAGTCCTATCCTCACCGCTGATCACCAATGTTAGAAATGGGGTTTTTGGTTGGCAGTCAGGTTACTTCCTGTCCAAGCAAAAGCCCTCACTCTAGTCAGGGTAAGTCACACACTATCCAAGATTATCCTGTGCCCACCCTCTGGTAGCTTGGCACGAGCAGTCAGGCTTAACTTAGAAGGCAATGTGTAAAGTATTTGTGCAATAAATCATACAATACCACCATATAGCACCACAAAAATACACCACACAGTGTTTAGAAAAATATATAATATTTATCAGGATAATTGTAGGTCAAAAAGAATAAAGTTGCAATGGAAAATTGTAGAAATATCACAGGGAAGTGATATAGAGTGTCTTAAGTCTTTAGAATGCAATACAGTGTCTTTCAAGCACAAAGTACCTGGTTTCTGGTGGAAAATCTCCTCAGAGGGCCACAGGAGAAGAGATGCGTGGAAAAAGGGGTGTGTGCGTCGATTTCTCCTCAGCACACACAGACTTGCGTCGGTCTTTTCCACGCGGGGAAGTCGGGCGTCGTTTTCCGGCGCGCAGACAGTCTCTTTTTGTGGATCGCGGGGATTACCAGATGTCCCGGGTCTGTGCGTGGATTCTCCTGCTTGTTTTCCGGCTGCGCGTCGTTCTGCGGGGCTGCGCGTCGAAGTTTCGATCTCACGGTAGGCGTCGCGTCGATTTCTCCTTGGAAGTCGGGCGGCGTTGTCCTTGCGAGGCCGTGCGTCGAAAGTTTGGTCTCACGGCAGGCGTCGCGTCGATTTCTCCTTGGAAGTCGGCCGGCGTTGTCCTTGCGAGGCCGTGCGTCAAAGTTTCGCACTCACGGTGGGTGTCGCGTCGATTTCTCCTGGAAAGTCGAGCGGCTTTGTCCTTGCGAGGTTGTGCGTCGAAGTCTCGATCGCCCCGAGGGCGTCGCGTCGATCAGCGTCGGTGTGCGGCGTTTTTCTCGCCGCGAAACAAGCTGTGCGTCGAAAGTTTCGGCGCACGGAGCGTCCAAGTGAAAGGAAGAAGTCTTTTTGGTCCTGAGACTTCAAGGAACAGGAGGCAAGCTCTATCCAAGCCCTTGGAGAGCACTTTCACAGCCAGACAAGAGTTCAGCAAGGCAGCAGGGCAACAGCAAGACAGCAGTCCTTTGTAGAAAGCAGACAGGTGAGTCCTTTGAGCAGCCAGGCAGTTCTTCTTGGCAGGATGTAGTTTCTGGTTCCGGTTTCTTCTCCAGCAAGTGTCTGATGAGGTAGGGCAGAGGCCCTGTTTTATACCCAAATGTGCCTTTGAAGTGGGGGAGACTTCAAAGAGTGGCTAAGAAGTGCACCAGGTCCCCTTTCAGTTCAATCCTGTCTGCCAGGGTCCCAGTAGGGGGTGTGGCAGTCCTTTGTGTGAGGGCAGGCCCTCCACCCTCCCAGCCCAGGAAGACCCATTCAAAATGCAGATGTATGCAAGTGAGGCTGAGTACCCTGTGTTTGGGGTGTGTCTGAGTGAATGCACAAGGAGCTGTCAACTAAACCTAGCCAGACGTGGATTGTAAGGCACAGAAGGATTTAAGTGCAAAGAAATGCTCACTTTCTAAAAGTGGCATTCCTAGAATAGTAATATTAAATCCGACTTCACCAGTCAGTAGGATTTTGTATTACCATTCTGGCCATACTAAATATGACCTCCCTGCTCCTTTCAGATCAGCAGCTGCCACTTCAACAGTGTATGAGGGCAGCCCCAAGGTTAGCCTATGAAGGGAGCAGGTCTCCCAGTAGTGCAAAAACGAATTTAGGAGTTTTACACTACCAGGACATATAACTACACAGGTACATGTCCTGTCTTTTACCTACACAGCACCCTGCTCTAGGGGATACCCAGGGCACACATTAAGGGTGACTTATATGCAGAAAAAGGGGAGTTCTAGGCTTGGCAAGTACTTTTAAATGCCAAGTCGAGGTGGCAGTGAAACTGCACACACAGGCCTAGCAATGGTAGGCCTGGGACAAGGAAAAGGAGCTACTTAAGTGGGTGGCACAATCCGTGCTGCGGGTCCACTAGTAGCATTTAATCTATATGCCCTAGGCACCTGGAGTGCACATGACTGGGGACTTATAAGTAGATTAAATAGTTCAATCAGGTATGATCCAAAGTTACCATGGTTACAGAGAGAGAGCATATACACTTTATCACTGGTTAGCAGTGGTAAAGTGCGCAGAGTCTAAAAACCAGCAAAAACAGTATCCAAAAATGAGGAGGGAGGCAGGCAAAAAGTTAGGGGTGACTACCCTAAGGCTGTCAGGTCTAACAAGTACCATAATTTGTGGGGTAATTAGCAGTGCATGGCGAGGGTGCAAATTATAGTTACCTTAGGGCACGAGTTATAGTTACTTGAGATAACTTTAACTGGTGAAATTCTATATTTTTCTACGAGTCCCTGTAACCTTTGGTTTTTCAGTGAATTTCTATGTTTTTTAAAATTCTATTTCCTAATTATAACATCCCTGTAACGTTTGTTTTTTTAAGTGAGTTTCCATTTTTTTTTACGTACATTTTCATAACTATATGTTAATTCAACCACCAAAGGACGTGTGCGGCAGCTGTTGGCCTATGGGCCTGGCCTGTGGCCAGGCCTTGTGGAAACCCCCTATAACCACACAACCTTGCGCCATGCATGGCCTTACAACATGTGATGGGATTGGCCAACCCGCCTAATCATCCAGCCCTGAGAAAGAGAGAAATTCAGAGAGAGATACATATGTGTGTATTTATATATATATATATAGAGAGAGAGAGAGAGAGAGAGAGATGTATAGATATGGATATATGTGTGTACTTGGTCTGTCGAAGGAATATCTTCTTAGATGTACCATCTGTATATTGCATTTGAAGTTTTGTCTTTTGTTGTAAAGAACCCTGACCCCACTCACCTCTGGCATGTGATCTATAAAATGGCAAATGAATTAAGGTAAATTAAAAAGGTGTCTGCAGTCATTGACCTGAAAAAAGATGACTGTAAAATATAAAACAAGAGGCTCACAATATTTGCATTCCTTTTTGAATACCCACAAGAGCATGAGTGGACACAGTAAACAGGGATTGCTATGACAACCAGAATGTTTGGCTGAAACAATGAAGACAGGAGTGCTCGCTTCAGTGGCTCTTTTCTTGTAAAGCACACAAGGATTAGGAATGCGCTTGAATACCAGAACCGATCCTGCTAAGCACCTCACAGTCTGGGCTATTTACAGAAAAATATTTACAGAAAAAATTCTCAGGCAGAAAAAGATCAGTGAAGGCAGAAGCGAAGTCAGGTGATTAAAAATGTAAAAAGCACAAAACAGTTACGCATTACTTTTTGAAAAAACATAAAAGCATTTCATGAAACAATGCACAATCTACCCACTGTTATCATACTTTGATAAAAGAACTAAGCAGGTGAGGGATAATATGAACTTCCCGTTTCTTAATAAAGCCTAGATTCTTCATTTATTGGCCACTAGGAAAAAAGGGGTGGGGCTGAAAGCTTCGACTTTAGTATAAAATTCCAACTAGAGAGTAAGCCTGATCAAAAACAGGAAGGTGCGGTGGATTCTCTCCAACCAGAATATTTTGGACAAAAAAATGGGCGCAAAGGTGTGCTTTGCAGCATACATGTTAAGAAACCTTTCTACAGATTATTCTAAGCACATCAGTCACTTATACAGGCGCACCATTCACCCGGCACTTATTCAGGCACACCACAGGATCATCACTCATCCTTCCAGGGACAGCACTAGGCATGGGCAGTTTGGCCAGCTGCCCACGGTTCCCGATTCGCCTTACCAAAATGGAGCCCCGCCCCACAACCCACAGATGAGGGCACAGTTTGTCAAATGTATCTCTGCCCACACGGAATGCTCTTCTTGTGCACCTCCCCCATCCGTTTGATTTTTGGGAGTGAGGTGACTCGACCTCGCTACTCACACTTCCAAGGGTGTGGTGGCTTTGGCAGTGGTCAGGGAGGGGCAAGGTGTGGACTCACTTAGCTCAGGTATCAGGGGCAAAGCAATGTATGGGTCCAAAAGTACGATGGAAGCATTGCGCGCCCTTTTTGCGAGGCATTTCCACGCAACACAAGGAGTTAAGGCTGTCCTGCAAGGCATAGGAGAGGGGGCTCATCTCCCCTGGACCTCCGGCTGTGCCCCAGGATTGTGCATCCTGGAGAAGTTTTGGGGCAAAGCTACGAAACCCTTGGGAGTTTATAGTGCGGCAGGATAAGATAGATGAGCAAAGGGCTCGTGCATGAGCCACTCCATGAACGTCTGGCATGTAATTTGTGCAACAAACACATAAACATATGACAGTCTCTTCAAAATTCAATTAAAAAAAAAAAAATTATCAAGTGGAAGTGTTTCACCTTGGTACATCAGATTATCTCAATGCATTGAGAGACATTTACTAAAAGTGCTAGATTTCAAACATGAATTTAAAAACATTCATCTTTCCACCCTCCCCTGCCCATCCAACAATGCCATTAGTGAACTTACAAGCATGTCAGTTGTAATGTGCACCCTGTATTTGGCCTACATTCTTATACTATGGGACAACAGTATAGTCTATTAAATCAGACACAAGATGGGCATTCGTACAGCACACACCCCAAACTCATGAATTTCAAGGAGCTCTCATGTGATATTGAAGAAAAAGGAGGAATGGTGAAATAAAAATATTTGCCTAGCATCACACACTTTGGTCAAGCAGGGAAACTCGTTTTCTGGTTTTAGTTTGTGCAATTCAGCCACCAGAATGCTATCTCTTTCTCTCTCCTTGTATACATCAAAGGATAATGCTGCAATGCCCTATTTAAGGACAGTGCTGCAGCTTTCCTGGTTTGGATTCCAACATCACTCCTGCACACATGGGTCCCTATAGGTTCACTGTGCTGCAGCTTGCTAGTTACACTGCAGCATTACTTTCTTTTTCAGACTTCACGTTCTTATGATGCAGCACTACGGACATGGCCTTACGACTTCTTAAGGTTGTATGACGGAACACCGACTTCCAAAACAACTAGTGCCTTAACAATGAGGTCGGAACACCGACCTCGTTGTTACTACTAATGATTTTACCACGAATGCCTTAACAACGATTTTTGTTGTAAAGGCATTCCTGATAAAAGCATTACTAATAGGCGCCATTGACCCTACATCCCTCACCCCACCCCCCAAATCCCAACCCTCAGCATCACCACCACCCACACCACAGGGACACTACAGGAGGGGCCCATCCCAGGTAAGTTGCAGATAAGTAACTGTGCATGTGTTTGGTGTGCCACTGGGGGCCCCTTTCATGGGGCCTGCTGGCTGGCACTGGGTATGTTGGGCTTGCCCTAGGGACAATGGTCCCCTGTCGTGGGCATTCAGGTGGTGGTAATGACTCCTGCCTATGCTTAGACAAGAGTCATTTTTTGGCTGCCTGTGCATCAAAAAATTATGCTAGACTGACTAATGGCAGATCATTTGCAGCTAATCAGCCTAACGTCATTTTTGACCCACTAACACCATTTCCCCTAATGCCATCTGTTACCGGCTTGCATCTTTTTTTCAGACGCTAGCCATTCTTTAGCACCATTGTGCGTCATTTTATAAATATAGTGCCCGGATGGCGTTGGGGAATGACGTTAGCTGTCGTAAAAAAAAAAATGACTCGCAACTGCGCTAGCACAGTTGTGTGCCATTTTTCATAAATATGGGCCCAAGTGTGCTGGAAACGTGCACAAACGTGAAAAGTGGTGCTGTTGGTATAAAGCCTCTCTCGTGACAAGGAAAATGAACGGCTGTGTTGCAGTACTATTGCCCTTTGCAGATGTCTGTGATGGGAATGACCTTCCTGGTAGTGTTGTGCAACACATAGTAAGAGAGAGGAGAACCCATATATGTTGCCTGAATGAAGGTGATATGGCTCACAGAAATATCACTCGATAAAGGGGAAAAGGGAACCAAAATGATGACAATGAGCTGTGGGCTGAGCTTATGCCTTTAAACGTGGATAGGTTTGAATCTGTACCTGTAACTCAGTCTTTCATCTTTCCCAAGTTGATGTAATAAATACTGCTGAGTGGGATGATGGCACCTAATATTTTGGCATCTAGAGGCAGTTCGGATGGCTGCACGTGTAGTATACTAATTATTTTGAGAGTGATGTCTCAAATCAGATGTGATTGTTAGTGGAAGCAATGAGGTACTGTCCCATGTCAAGTTAGTCTTCTGGCTTCTTAGTTCACATTCTTTTGCGTTAGACTGATTATAGTTTTTCTTTCGTGCTACTTCTTTGCACCGTGTATTATTTTGCTTTATTTGCCACAGATGCTGTGCCTAGGTCCCAGAGCAGGCCAGACACGCAGCGGTATCACTGGTAGGATCAACTGGATCCGTGGATGTATCGGATGGTTCTGGGCTTGATTGACCCTTTATTCCATCTGGCATTTCCCTGGGGGCCGGAGCTTTTGGAGGCCGGTTTATGAAGGCCAAGGGCTGCTGCTAGCACCTATGTCACTAACACCGGCTCCCTGCTGTTAAATGCAGCAGGCACTGCAAAGGCTTTAGGAAAGAGAGCGAGAGAGAAAACTCAAAGTGCGGGAGAGATAGGAAAGCTCAGAGAGAGTGGCAAGAGATCAAAGGGAGGAGGGAGAGGAGATAAGGAGAGAGAGATAATGGGGGAATGGAAAGGGATAGAGAAAGGAGTGGTGGGGGGAGATGCGGCAATCCTCCCATAAGTATCCCAGAGTGAGCTTAGACGTCTTTAAGGACTGACATCAGCGCCATGATGCAAGCATATGGACACCTACAGGGCAAGTTCCTAATGTACATGTGGCGATGTAGCTTCACATGAACTGCTAGGGCAAGGAAAGTCCTCTCATGTGCATCCGTGACAAGAAGCTTGGATGCCTTCCCTGTGTCTCACTGTCATGATGCGGTATTGTGAGGCAGAGGAGAGGAGGCCTACACCTTTATGCCTTTCAGTGCTCCACCGTGGCTGGGAGGACCAGGAGATGGGCCATAACTGTCCCAACCTCACAAGAACTCACATCCACCTCCACCCTCAGCTTCGAGGGCTGCCTAAGAGGCCTGTGCTGTGCTCTAATCTGGTGACCAGGCTCTATTCACTGAGCCTGTGGGAGGAGGAGGACGGGCTTGCTTCTTCAGGTAATATCCGTTTTTTAAACTTCTTCCAAGATGAAATGGCGTTTTCGGTGTTAATTGTAAAGGGAGCTTGTGGATCCTGCTGAACTGTTATTTGTTATGTTAAGCATGTTTGTCTAGTGGTTTACTGCACTTTGCATACTCTAGTATTGCTTTGTGATTCTGGTGCTTGTGAAACAGCATTTCTGGCAGGACAATGGCTGAGATCATACATTCAACAGGTGGGCGCGTCTGTTTATTTGGTGACTGTAGTGCAGCCCCTGTGAGTTGGGAAGTTGAAGTGCTATGTATGCACTATAGGAACGTCTCCTGGGGGTTCGATACAGGATGGAAGGTCTAGTGTGGATTGTCCTGCACTTAAGAGTGTGAATTCATGTGGGTTTGCTGGGGACGGCAGGAGGGAGAGGTGTTCAGACTCAATAATAAAACAAATAAAACGCCTCAAAATTAACGGTGTGCACTTTTGAACAACAATTTGTTGAAAACGAAGTCCGGAGAAGTTCCACGGTAGTGCTGCTTCTAAAGGTGAGACAAATATCTTGGGGAAATATTCTTAAACTTGTTTTTCCTGCAAAAACAAAATGGTCCCTGCAGAGCACTGCTCTGTCTTGCCTAGTATTGCAACAAGTATGTGATATCCTCTGCTCCACGCGAAGACAACTAGATAGATTTCCTATACTCAGCGTTGCAATGCACTTTCATCCCCTCTTTGGAAAGGATACATAGGGGGCTATTACAACTTTGGAGGAGATGTTAATCCGTCCCAAAAGAGACGGATATACCAACAGCCGTATTACGAGTTCCATAGGATATAATGGACTCGTAATACGGCTGGTGGTAAATCCGTCACTTTACCGTCACTTTTGGGACGGATTAACACCTCCTCCAAAGTTGTAATAACCCCCATAGTCTCATACATACATAGTCTCATCCACAAGCTTGATGATGCCTTTTCACATATGTTGCCTGTACTGCACACATGGATACATATCCTATAGCACAGTGAGGCAGCTGCAAGAGCCACATAAAACAGGACCTTCCCCAAGGCTTAGGTAATGCTTCCCTTGTTTCAGTGCAAGCACCAGGTGCCCATGCTTTAGCTATGCTCCTCTGGTTCTCCTGCAGGAACTTTGCACATAAAGCCAATATTACGGAGTTTCCATGACTATCCTGGGCCTTGCAGCCATGGTCCAGTCCTGTGATGCCCAACAGAGGGGGCAATGTACTCTTACCTAATTGTAAGTGTATACTAATATTAACGATTCGAATTTTTAAAGGCTGCAGAGGGAGTTTAAAGGGGTCTTGTAAGCTTGGTTCAGGGAACATGCCATTGCCTTTTAGCCTACGTGTCATCATAATTACTACCAGTTTCACATTTCACAATGTAAATTTGGGATTAAAAAAATACCAGAATCCTAATCACTGTCAGAGAAAACAATGTATAATAAGTGTTTATTTCTACAGCATTCAGCTGCTCTTTTCCTAGGTCGGGCTTATACTTTACATTCTTTCAAATAAAAAGGTTAATGTATTGGAAGTCTGATTTATCACACTAGAACCCTTTGTTTAATTGTACAGTGATTTGAGTGATGCCTTCAATTAAAGTTAGGTTATTTAGTCAAGATTCTTCCAACTGTTGTTTGTTTTTTAATCATATCTTTTGTGCCAC
Source organism: Pleurodeles waltl (assembly GCF_031143425.1). Lineage (NCBI taxonomy): Eukaryota > Metazoa > Chordata > Amphibia > Caudata > Salamandridae > Pleurodeles > Pleurodeles waltl. The sequence continues at coordinate 908,746,700 of NC_090450.1, forward strand.
ACATGGTATCTTGCACTGGGTATATGGGAAACCATCTTTAAATTTTAATCCACACTGGCTCCCGTTAACAGCATGAAGAAATATGACCACATCAACCTCCCCTGGCGGAACTGCACAGGCTCTCGTTTTAGTCAATACCACCGTCAACACCAGCTGCATCACCTACTGATCCATCAGAGGCAGTACCCCCCATACTTGGATGACAAGCTCACCATATCTCGTGGCTGTCCGCAGTCAGGACACATTCAGTATACAGACAAAGAAGTGCAAAAAAGAAAACAATCAAGGCACACAGGATCTGGATTAAAATCCCTGTTCCCCCCGGACAGCCCCAACCCAGGTCCAATGTATGTAACAGCCCAAACCTCACCTTTTTAAAGAACGTTACACCATGATGCAGATCACAAACCAGCCACCCCTCCTAACACATGTTAACAGTTTCTTTGCCTTTCACTCTGTACAGCTTTCAACTCTTTCTGTTAAGTTTGCACTACATAAATAACATAATTATAAAGAATAACGTCCTAAACTGGAAACAAATGTCATCATTGGAGTATAAAAATATACATTTTGTATAAACCTGGGCCAAGCTTTTCCGCCCACTGACAATAACATAATGTATTCCTACTTAATACAGCTTTAAAATATAGACATTCATTTTATTAGGGCTACTATTTATATGTTTATTATTTTACTGATATCCGCATCAGGAAAGTTGCACCTTGCAAAATTGCTTCACGAATACCAAAATATTAACAGTCCTTTAATGCCCATTCACGTGATATCACGTTGTATGCAAATTAGAGGGGCCTCACACATTCTCTCTGTCCGGGGAACCAAAAATTGTAGGACCGACTCTGCACCCTGCATTTACACACCTCTTACTATCCATACCCACAGGCAAAGACAGGATTGCAGGAGCCTAAACCCTCTAGCCATCCGTTCCCCTTAAGAATTCTGTCGCAGAGAGCTCCTGCTGAAGTATCTTGGGGTAGGCAGTGTAATTATGGAGGTCAAGCAAGGGAACCAGGCTACAGGAGCCTTCAAAGTAGTGCTGATATTGAGCCCCACTGCACGAGTGTATGTCCAACAGGGGGCAGTGCAAGCGTGTTCTGTCCTCTGGCGGTCTCCCTCCCCCTCTGACATTGCAGGAGCCAATTTGAGTTACCAGGGAAGGATCTTGGCAACTTAGGTGGGTATGTCCGCCTTGTTGTAATGCTGAAAACAATAAAATGACCAAAGCTAAAAGCAAGGCCTCAGCTATCCAGGGCCTGACCCTCATCCTTAAAAATCACTTACTTTACCTAACTAAGACAGTCTCCGTTCAGCTACGGTTCAATTTGCACCGTGCCCAGAACAAACTGAAGTGCCCCGCTCATTTCTTCCCTCATGTGTGAACAGTTGCAGATACACTGTGCATAGTGTTGGTGGACTTCCCTCCAATCTCCAGCAAAAACCATACCAGCAGCAGGTGGGACTCGTGTTGCCACCTGCCCAGCCCTCGCCGGCATTAATGTTCATGATGCCAATGTTAGGTCACAGTACTTCCTCATGCAGAGCAAGTAAACTCTTGCCCAGGCCGGCACAAGTTCAATTGCATCCCACCTCCCCAATCCCATCTAGGAGGCAAAGCTATCAATAGTGCAGCAGGTGCCATAACACCATGCCAGGGAGTGTAAGGGGGCCACTACTCTCAGAAATAGCTGTTTCTATTACTAAATCAGTGGACTGGGGGGGGTCAATTTTCCTTGCTTGCTCGTATGCCCACAGACACAGAATTGCACAGAGCGGTAGGGAGTTTGCAAAATTTGGGTACTATATAGAGGATGACATCACTTTGGTGCAATGATTCAAGAGGAAATCTAGTGCTACATCGTTATGTGGTGACTTTATAGAGACATCCACGGCTCGTACACTAGAAAGCCTCCCTGAGGACATCAGGCATAGAATTGCTAGCGCCCTGGTCCTTAGTAAGTAAACTTACAAAGGGACACGTATAGGCCTATTAACCGTTTGGATCGCATGGATAACCACAACTCGGTAAAGCGTTTAACAAATTTTATTTCCCTATTAGTCACAGTACTAAGTCATCAAGTTAGATCAACTTTATTCAGTCCACACAGAATTAGTTCATTAATCACCATCAATGCCATAAACTAACGAAACTTGAGGAAACCTATGCTTGAATGCTTCAACATAAGCCAATAAAGATGAATGCAATGGCATTAATAGCAGAGTTCAGCAAAACAGTCTGTCATTCATTTGTCACTGTTAAAGGTCACCCATAGGAAACCTTCCTAACCCAGATTAGCACTGGCATATGGGACTTCACGCAAAACAATCTAGAAAACGTAAATTTGGAAAATTACCCACCCATGAGGCCAACAAGTGCACGTGCTTCTTTCCAGAGGCACCTCATTATCGTATCTGTACTGCTTGTAGTTGCTTACGTCAACGGTGAACTCTTGACCACAGTTTTTTGTGGTTTTTACAGTATAAATGCTACTGGTGTTTGAACCAGAACTTTGAACTTCAGTCATGGCCTCTATGTTGAGACTGCCTGCTGTTCCCAGCTGAAAATCGATTAAACCTATATTATTGGGTCAAATTGATCTGTCTTATTTTATTAACAGATTTCCCTCTAACACTAACTACGAGAAGAAAAAAAAAAAACTATAAAAACAGCGCAGTTGGTACCTAGAAGAAAAGGAACAAGTTAATCAGTCACATGTCATAGCTACCTATCTACGGAATGAATCAGCAACAAAGTCAGTCTTCGTCTTCAGGTCATCAACAGATCAGCAACGCATCAGGCTCTCAAAAGCATGAACCCAATAACAGAATCTCGAACCGCGTCTCCTGACGTCATCAGCATCTCCCGCATCTCCCCTAATTCTTAAAATGTAGCCCCTTGTCATGACTTTTATTAGAGTTTTTCAGTCTACCCCCAGTTCCTAATTGGTCAGTCAGTCAGCAGATATGACTCTAACCTATAATATTAATTTTTCAAATCTATGAATTCTAATTTTTCTTCTTTCACAGTACACGGATTGGTCCACTGTACGATGTCCTCATCATCCGGCTCTTCAGGTATCAAAAATATTGCATGTTTGTCTTCAGTCAGTGCTCTCATTGTTCAAGTCCTGGGAAAGTACATTTAGCCTACTCTGCACATAATTGTATCAATTTGACTTCATCATCTCCTGTCCGTCAGTACATTGCAGAAAATTTTAGCTAAGCAACTTTATCATCCGGTGGTTCAGGGTCAGGTTAAGACATCGGCTTCTCTGCAGTGCATTAGAAATTCAGTTTCTTGTGTGAGGCCTGGAAAGGACTATGCCTTAACCACAGCTAAATTAATTCTACAAATTAATGCAAAACAGATTATACATTTTAATATGACATATTACTACACTATTCTTTCATATTTTCACTATTTCACACGTTTTTAGTCATTTTAGTACAACTTCGTATAAGTGGCTGCCACTCCCCGTGGTCACAATTTCAAACCTGCACTTTATTTTCTTCTTCAATTAATTTCTCTATGAACTTTTCATTAATCAAACACATAAACATGTATTGATCATTTTTTATTAGCATATCTGTGTCAACAGAATCATAGCAAGCTTGTAAGAAAACTGAAAAAAGACATACGTTTGCTATCTGGTAAGTCAACTAAAAAGAACAAAGCCCTACTGGCGTCCTCGTGAGACGGCAGGCAAGGTGCTTTTTTCCAGTTGTAGATGCCAAAAGAGTTGAATCAAACATGATAAAGCGATAAGCCACATTTCCATTAACAATGCCATCAGGAAGTTGATCACAGAAGTCACAGTCGTTAGTAGCATCTAGGTTCCATCTCACACACCAATTAATCCATTTGTGCACGAGAGGAAGAATAATGTTTGTCGGTGCTGAAACCCAGGGCTCATGCAGGAGGATTGCAGGTCAATTGCCCCTAAAATCTACCCGGTGCATCTGGATCAACAGAACTATATTGTTACACCAGCCCAGGGAGTTTTAAGGAGATATGAGACTGCAAGATCAGGAGATGTATTGCAACATCCACCAACACAAATATAAGGCCTGGAAACAGGTCTTGTGTCCCCCAGGGAGGATCCACAGGAAAGGAACTATGGATACGCTATACCGATGCATGTAAATCAGTACTCTAGATAACATGAAGAAATGTGTAAAGGCATAGCATAGCTGATTCCCGCACAGACGTGGCTCGAGGTGTCAGAGGATGACTCTTTATTCTACACATAGAAGGCTGGGGCTTGGGCATAGAGAAGACAGGTAAAAAAGGTAAATGGAGAAAATGACCAAGGTGGCAGAGATGGCCCAGAGTGAGCGCCTTAGGTGCTTTACACCTTTGTCCTCCCAGTCAGCTGGAATAACAGAAACAGCTATGTTCTCCATGGGAGAACTAGCCCAAACTCCTCACCATTTAGGTGCGCTAAGAGCTCTTGACGATTTACATTCAGGAAGCACTTTTTGAAGGACCATCTCCCACTGGCTGATGCCTCACCATGCCTAGTGTTAGCGTGTGTGACATTATCTGTTTAGTTAATGGTAACTAATAAGGGGTACGGGCCCTTAGGCTGAAGGACCTTTTGACTTGCTTAAGATGATCACACCATCAACTATAATCAAATGAATATCATCAATTAAACAATACAGTCAGTAACTTTACACATCATGACCCATTTGGCCACAAATAACCACACCTTTTAGTATCAATTAAAATGTTTACAGAAACAACACAGGTGGACCAAAACATTGAAAGAATCTTAATTTTATCAAGGCGGTAATCACTAGGCTTTCAATAGCAACAGTACAGATCAATAGCAACAGTAATTGTGCAATGCTGATAACATACATTTGATCAGCAATTGAATGTTGTCAGTCCGTTTGCCAAAGACAGATGAATAGAGAAAAACACCTCACTAACCCCAAATTAGCATTAGCATGTTGGGCTTCATGCAAACGTTTCAGTAACATAAAATTTGTAAAACCTCTAGCTAAGACTATTAAAAGCAGCAGTAGGTACCTGGAAAAACAAAAGACAAAACAGCAATACATCATCTGCACAATTATACCTGTCCTTAAGGATCAGCAAGCAGAATTTTCTTCATCAGGGGGACATCAGCATCAGGACAGAAGGATTTGGGAAAAGGGGGACAGTTCAGAATTCGGGGCTTCGAGTTCTCGGAACCATCAGGATTAAGCATCGAAGGCAGGTAGCAAAGTCTTTAAGCATTAAGCGCAAAAGTAAGCACCAGCATCATTGCATGGAGCATAAGAAATCAACTCAAAAATAATAAAGTACCACAACGTCACTAGACAGGCTGGCAAATGTCAAAGTGACACAGAGTCAAATTGACAGGATGAATCTCGGAATAATGGCTGAGAACTCCAAGTGCAGTGCAGTTAAGTTAAAGTTGTCCCATGTTGTCATTGGTCAGAGGCATCTTGGATGAAAGATTATCCAATTACAAACTTACTACATATCAGAGGGATACTAGAAAAAAACATTCACATATCAATGATTGGTTCTTTTCCGTTGGCGTGCATTCAGTTGACACAATAAGAATCCCTTTTTGAGCCCTTCCGTTGATATCAGAGGATTGCAGTTCATGTCCATGAGAACATAATTTTCCCATACGCTTTGAGTCAAAAGTTACAATGCTGTAGATACATTTCAGGTTACACACATTTCCTCGAGAGAAGTAACATTTTGTTAATGCAAGTTTGAACAAGTTTAATATTCAAACTATGAAGTAGTTATACAGAGGACATGAGATCATTCTACTAATGTTGCATTTTGCAGTATTTGCAGTATTTGGCAGACATTCAGTTCTAGCTGTGGCCTTGCTAAACTTGAGGCCTTTTAGTTAGCACACGTGAAATGCATAACGTTTAACTGTGAGTATGACACAGTAGTGCATTTTCAGAAATATATAAGCCCTTAATACATATTAATACACTATTTATGAATAAGTTTGTAAATTATAGTGGCCAATCAAGTAGGCACATTTCATGTTACATGATAATTTACAAGTTAATACATTTTATATGTTAAATCAAATATCGAAATACATGAAATAATTTTTAATGTTAATTTCAGCAGTCACACTAGCATGCATGCTGCTGGCACATGAGCGCATTTAAAAACGAAGGTCCTCATTATGACATTGGCAGTAAGTCCCGCTTACCGCCATGCTGACTGCTGCCAACATACCGCCGGCGTGGCGGTGTACCGCTACGCATATTATGAAACACACATAGCAATCGTCACTATGCAGCCACACACACAAGTACGCCAGCCCAAAGGTCAGTGATAAACTGGCAGTATCCAAACCAACCCACACCGTTACGCCAACAGAACTACGTCCACAGCATTATGACCCACAAATCACCACGGCAGACATTCAATGGCGCTAAACCACTGGCGGTACATACCGCTGCGCTCAAAATACACACAACCTAACAAAACAATACTACATTGGACAATTCAAACTACGCACACCTGAAACACATACACACACCACACCCTCACCAATATGAAACACACACACACTACCCACAACCCTTTACAACTAAAACAAATTGACCAGAGAGAGAGAGAGACACACACCAAGAGCACCCACAGAACACCATCACCCATACACCATCCACGTACCTTACATCACACACTCCAATACATCATCCCACACACCCTCACACACCACACACACTACACCCACTGCACCACAAAGACACCTCAGATTCTCTGAGGAGGAGCTAAGGGTCATGGTGGAGGAAATCATCCGGTAGAGCTACAGCTATTCGGATCACAGGAGCAGCAGACATCCATTGCTAGGAAGATGGGGCTATGACGGAGAATCGTGGACAGAGTCAACGCCGTGGAACAGCACCCCAGAACAAGGGATGACATCAGGAAGAGGTGGAACGACCTACAAGGGAAGGTGCGTTCCGTGGTAGCAAGACACCAGATAGCTGTACAGAGGACTGGTGGTGGACCCCCACCTCCTCCCCCACAACTAACATGGGAGGAGCAAGTCTTGGCAATACCGCATCCTGAGGGCCTGGCAGGAGTAGGAGGAGGACTGGACTCTGGTAAGTCAACTCTCAACTATTTCTATCACCCCCGTACCTGCATGCCATCACATACCCCCACCCCTACCCTCATCCCCATCACTCTACCACCTCACATACACCCCACCATCACAACCCACCCATCCAATGCCAAGCCCTGCACATAACACCAATGCACGGACCCCCATCACAGATCTGCATGGACACACATCACTAAAGCAGGCACATTAGAGCGAATCACCTAGCCCACAAAATCACTACTCACACAAGGCAAAGCTGACAGGGCAATCACAACCATACAGGGCAACACACCCATGCAGAAGATGTCACACGCAGAAACAATAACACTGCATTTACATCCCCACAGGCCCCCCACACAATGTCACCGGAGAGGAGGTGCGAGCAACATCCAGTCCCCCCACAGAAGAGGCCCACAGTGATGACAGCAGCTCTGGGCACCTAGATCTGGATGACCAACCTGGCCCATCAGGCATCTCCGGACAGTTTGTTACCTAGGCACAGTCCCATACCACCACAGAGCCTCCCCCCTCAGGAAACACCACCACAGCACCCACTCAGCGGGCCCATACCTCTGTCCCCAGGACACGTCAATCAGCAGTGTGTCCACTACTACAAGGAGCCCAGGGCACACCACAAACACAGGACGATCAGGGACCTGGGGTCAGTGGCAGTGGACACACGGTTCAGGGGACAGAGGCACAGAACAACAGGGAAGCTGGGAGGACTGCTGTGTGACAGGGGGAGGACAGGCTCAGGGAACCGACTCTCCAGGAGGCACTCACCAACATCTTGGGAGCATACCACCATTAACAGGAGACGACGGGCCAGATACTGGACAAGTTGCAGGAGACCCAGCGGCTGCAGGGGGACAGTACCTTGGGATCGGGGAGGACCTCAAGGACATCCACACCATTACAGGGGTGCTGGCAGACATGGGCACCACCATGAGGGAGGCAGTGGCACACCACCGGGCCCCTGACACTAGCCACATCAATAAAACAGCCGCCCTCCTCCGCTGCCGCTAGTGGACAGGAGGCCCCGCCACAGGAACAACAGGCCACCTGCACCCCTCACCCTGCAGAAGTTGAACCACCCCGCAAACAGTCCCTGCAATCCAGGCAGAAGCCAGAGGACATTGCCAAGACCCCTGCCATTGTTCCCCTTCCCATGCCCCATTGGACAATGTACCTGTGGTACAAATAGACTGGACTCTATCCTGGACTTTCCTCCACCATCAACCCAGCCCATTCCAGCTTTAAACACTGCAATACAACTGAACAGGAATAAATATGTAAGAATGACCTGTAGTAAGCTGCAGTCAACACACCAGGTGCCAGAGTGGGGCACATATATCTGAAAACAGATGCCAAAGGGTACAGTAAGTGGCCATAGAATTGGGAGAATCTGCCTGACATGTACAATGTCAAACACAAAACTATCAATGTAAAGTGAAGCTACAGTGTCTTACCTGTGTGTCACTGGAAGTACTGTCATATAACTGCTGTTTTGTTGTCCTCATCCTTATCCTCTGCCTCCTCATCTGACTACAGGTCATTCTTACATATTTATTCCTGTTCAGTTGTATTGCAGTGTTTAAAGCTTGTTAAACAAATACTTTGTTCAATCAGTTGACAGACTCCATATTTGTTTTTTTTAGATGGGGTTTATTTAAGTGCTAAGAAGTAGAGGGGGTAGTGGAATGGGCTGGGTTGATAGTGGAGGAAAGTCCAGGATAGAGTCCAGTCTAATGCAATATGTGTACCATTGATTGCCCCAATGTTGTTGGGGATATGTCCCATTGCATAGAAGTCAGCTTTCACTGTGGCCAAATCCTCCACCTGGGGGAAAACAATGTAGCTGCGCGTGTGTATAATCAGGGCAGTCAACACTCTGGTGAGCACTATTGAGAACGCTGGATGTGACATTCCTGCTGCCAAGCCCACTGTCACTGAAGGAGCCAGTTGACAAGAAATGAAGCACAGATAGGACTTGCACAAGAGGGGGGATCCCGGTGGGGTGACGGATAGCAGATATCAGGTCAGGCTCCAATTGGGCACACAGCTCTGTGATTGTGGCCCTGTCCAGTCTACAGGTGAGGATAATGTGCCTGTCCTCCATTGTTGCCAAGTCCACCAGGGGTCTGTACACCGGGGGATGTCTCCATCTCCTATTCATCCGCAGCGGTTGTAATCTAGGGGGCAAAACGGGGAGCAGCTGGTCAGTATTACACATTTCCGAACACTACACTGCATTGCATGCAGTGAATGTAACGGTATTTTGTTGGATAGGCCCAAATGGTACCTAGGTGTACTGTGACACAGTTAGGTGCCATGGCCTGTCCCCACCCCCCCACACCCCCAAAATGGCATCCGCCAGTCCTGTGTGGATGGACCTGTGGAAATGAGGTAATGCCGATGACGTTGTGCGCCACTGCGGGAGGCGGTCGAGTACCGCCGTGCAACTTCTCATTGGTTGTCTTTGGGCCCTAGTGGTTACAGTGGCCAATGGTGATGTATGCTGGCGGTGACGGTACGCACCGCCGCGGATGTGACCGCCATTTTCTATCTGTTCACTCACTTGCTACATTACCTTCAACAGGAGAGGACCTACACTGCAAGTGCTGCTGTGACCTGTGTCTGGAACCGACCATGGCTCGTGTCACTGGGGAAAGGGCTCCTGCTTCACCACTGCAGAGTTGGAGAGACTGATGGATGGGGTCCTACCCCATTAACAAATGCTGTATGGGCCTCCAGACCGACAGGTGAGTACACTGTGAGCACGATGCAAGGGGCATGAATGCATGGAGTGCTGTGTGTGAGGGTCTCATGTAGGGGGGGTTGGTGGAAGGGTTCTGGGCAGCGTGATGCATGTATGGTTGGCAATGTCTGTGCATAAGGGGATGTGAGAGCTATGGTGGGCCATGAGTGTAACAGGCTAGAAGGTTGGACTGATACCTTTTTCTGTGTTTAATTTTCTGCAGATCAGCGCCCATCAGAAAAAGGGTATACGGCGTGCCATCGCCAAGGACGTGCAGACCCTGGGGGTCTACGGCAGACGGAGCACCCACTGTCGCAAATGGTGGGAGGACCTGAGACGCTGGGCAAGGAAGACGGCGGAGGCCCAGCTGGGGATGCCCTCCCAACGAGGAAGGGGTGCCTGTCGAATCCTGACCCCCCCCCTCCCCGATGGCCCACATACTGGCGGTGGCCTATCCGGTGCTGGATGGGCACTTGAGAGCATCACAGCAGCCACAAGGGGGTGAGTACATTTACTACTTGTGTGTAGTGGGGTGTTCTCCGGGTGGGGGATGTGGGCCTGTGGGTGCCCCTAGGCCAGGCCGGACATTGCAGGGTAGGTCCCATGTTGGGCATGGGCTGATGATCACCACCTCCTACCAAGCCAGTAGGCATCCACTACTGGGCAGGGGTCTGTGGGTGCCAGGTATGCTGCTATTGGCGTTAGGTATTCCTGTCCATGGCCTGGTGACTAGGATTGTGACTTGTAGTGCATTGCCTAGTGCGTAGGGCTGTTCCCTGTGTGCGTGTGCGTGTGTGTGTGTGTGTCGTGTACGCCAACAGTGGTGTTGGCTCAGCCATTGACCAAGTGTATCCTTTGTCTCTCCCCCCCATTTTTGTTTTGTAACCCTGTCCTTATGTGCATTAGCATCATCTGGCGGAGGAGCAGAGGCACCGGCGACGGAGGGAGCTGCATCCCACATGGCCCATGAGGCCGAATCCACTGATGGTGAGGGCGCCAGTGGGAGGGAGGGCGAGGGGAGCACCACGGCGTAGACAGGAGGGGACAGTTCTGACAGTGATACCGCCTCCGATGGAAGCTCCCTGCTGGGGGCGGACAACTCTGTGCCCACCCCAACTACCGGTACAGCAAGCATCCCCCGTACCAGCACCACCCTCCCAGCAGCCCCTCAGCGAGTTTCCCGTGCCCGCTCACCCAGGAGGGTGGGCATCTCCTTCGCTCCAGGCACCTAAGGCCCTGCCCCAGTTAGCCCTCCTGCCCTGAGTGAGGAGGATATTGACCTCCTGCGATCCATCTCTGTTGGGAAATCAACCATAGTGAATGCCATCAAGGGGCTGGCAGCCCATTTGCAACAAACAAATGCATTCCTGGACGGCATTCACTCTGGCATGGCGGCCCAACAGAGATCAATCCAGGCTCTGGCCTCCTCCCTGATGGCAGCCATTGTCCCTGTTTCTAGCCTCCCCCCTCTAACTTCCTCTACTCAGTCCCATTCCCCTCAACTCCAACCTATCCCAAGCACACAGTCAGACCAGCATGCACCCAAGACAACACACAGGAGTGGCTCAGGCAAACACAAGCACCACACATCATCTCACAGGCACTCACACAAACACCATCCAGATGCAGACACAGCAACATCCACTGTCTCCACTGTGTCCCCCTCCTCCTCGTCCTCCACCTCCCTTCTAGAAGAATCTCCACTCACACCTGCATGCACTACATCCTCATCTGCTACCTCCATCACCATCACGGCTATCACTACACACCCCTCACTTGCAGTCACCACCCCCACATCCATTCACACGTCCCCTGTGTGCTCTCCCACTGTGTCTGTGCCCCCTCCTCCCAAAGTACAGAAACGCAAGCACTCCGACACCCAACAGCCATCCACCTCACAACAGCATCCAGCCCATGCACCTGCTCCCAAAATCAGCAGACACCTCATACAACTACTCCCAAACCTTCACCCTCTTCCCGCCCCAATGTCCCTAAGAAGCTTTTCCTCTCCACCGTTGACCTCTTCCCTACCCCTTCCCCCCTATCCTTTACGTCGGGCCAGGGTGGTCAGAACCCAGGCGAGCACCTCAGCCACCCAGTTCACGGCCACAGTAGTGTCAACAGCTACTGCAGGTAAGAGAGGCTCCAGGGAACCAGCCATCAGCACTAAAAGTGTTCCTGCACCAGCTGCCAAAGGGAAGGGCAAGGAGGCACCACCAGCTGCCAACGGGAAGGACAAGGAGGCACCACCAGCTGCCAAGGGGAAGGGCAAGGAGGCACCACCAGCTGCCAAGGGGAAGGGTAAGGAGGCACCACCAGCTGCCAAAGGGAAGTGCAAGGGGCTTGCACCAGCAGGCAGGAAGGACAGGAGGCCTGGTGCTGGGACTGATTCTGAGCCACCACCAACCATGGCGGTTCAGCCGTCCGAGGCTGCAGGGGAAGGGCTGGAGGATCCCCACCACCACTGCCAGCACCTTCACCAGCACTGCCACCAGAAGCAGCAACCCCAGTGGGCAGCTGTCCGAGGCTGCAGGGGATGGGCTGGAGCCTCCCCCCACCACTGGCAGCCCCAACACCAGCACCGCCACTGCCACCACTGAGCAGCCGTCACCACCGGCGGGCAGTGTGTACTCCTGTCTCCAGGGGTTGTAATGCATCCTGGGCCCTGCAAATCCTGTAGTGACACCCAGGTGAGAGACTGTGACCTTGCACTCCCCAAGTGCTGCATCACAGGGCACAAGGCCCCCTCCAGAACCAGTGGAAGAAGCCATCCACTCACCCCATCCTTGCCAGGATGAAGCATGCTGAGCACAAGGCCCCCAACAGAACCAGTGGAATAAGCCATCCACTCACCCCATCCTTGCCAGGATGAAGCACACTTGGCACAAGGCCCCTTCCAGAACCAGTGGAATAAGCCATCCACTCACCCCATCCTTGCCAGGATGAAGCACACTTGGCACAAGGCCCCCTCCAGAACCAGTGGAAAAAGCCATCCACTCACCCCATCCTTGCCAGGAGGAAGCACCCTGGGCACAAGGCCCCCTCCGGAACCAGTGGAAGAAGCCATACACTCACTCCATCCTTGCCAGGTGGAAACACACTGGGCACAATGCCCCCTCCAGAACCAGTGGAGAAGCCATCCACTCGAGAGACTGTGGCCTTGCACTGCCCAGGACCAAGCAGTGGGCAAACCACCCACTTGAGACTGTGGCCTTGCACTCCCCAGGACCAAGCAGTGGGCAACCCACCCACTAGAGAGACTGTGGCCTTGCACTCCCCAGCACCAAGCAGTGGACAAACCACCCACTTGAGAGACTGTGGCCTTGCACTCCCCAGGACCAAGCAGTGGGCAAACCACTCACTGGAGAGTCTGTGGCCTTGCAATCCCCAGGACCAAGCAGTGGGCAAACCACCCACTAGAGAGACTGTGGCCTTGCACTCCCCCAGGACATCGCACAGGGCATGTAGCCCCCTCTAGGACCAGTGGTGTTGTACCATCTTCCGGCTGAGGTGCCCCCTCCATTCCCCGTCTGTAAGGAAATGCCTCCTTGGCATGGTTACCCCCTGACTTTTTGCCTTTGCTGATGCCAAGTTATGATTTGAAAGTGTGCTGAGGCCTGCTAACCAGGCCCCAGCACCAGTGTTCTTTCCCTAACCTGTACCTTTGTCTCCACAATTGGCACACCCTGGCATCCAGGTAAGTCCCTTGTAACTGGTACCCCTGGTACCAAGGGCCCTGATGCCAGGGAATGGCTCTAAGGGCTGCAGCATGTCTTATGCCACCCTGGGGATCCCTCACTCAGCACAGACACACTGCTTGCCAGCTTGTGTGTGCTGATGGGGAGAAAATGACTAAGTCGACATGGCACTCCCCTCAGGGTGCCATGCCAACCTCACACTGCCCATGGCACAGATAAGCCACCCCACTAGCAGGCCTTATAGCCCTAAGGCAGGGTGCACTATACCATAGGTGAGAGCATAAGTGCATGAGCACTATGCCCCTACAGTGTCTAAGCAAAACCTTAGACATTGTAAGTGCAGGGTAGCCATAAGAGTATATGGTCTGGGAGTCTGTAATACACAAACTCCACAGCACCATAATGGCTACACTGAAAACTGGGAAGTTTGGTATCATACTTCTCAGCACAATAAATGCACACTGATGCCAGTGTACATTTTATTGTGAAATACACCCCAAAGGGCATCTTAGAGATGCCCCCTGAAGACATACCTGACTTCCAGTGTGGGCTGACTAGTTTTACCAGCCTGCCACACACCAGACATGTTGCTGGCCACACGGGGAGAGTGCCTTTGTCACCCTGTGGCTAGTAACAAAGCCTGTACTGGGTAGAGGTGCCTCTCACCTCCCCCTGCAGGAACGGTAACACCTGGCGGTGAGACTCAAAGGCTCACCCCCTTTGTTGCAGCGCCACAGGGCATTCCAGCTAGTGGAGATGCCCGCCCCCTCCGGCCACGGCCCCAATTTTGGCTGCAAGGCCGGAGGAGATAATGAAAAAAACAAGGAGTCGTCACTGGCCAGTCAGGACAACCCCTAAGGTGTCCTGAGCTGAGGTGACTCTTACTTTTAGAAATCCCCCATCTTGCAGATGGAGGATTCCCCCAATAGGAATAGGGATGTGCCCCCCTCCCCTCAGGGAGGAGGCACAGAGGGTGTAGCCACCCTCAGGGCTAGTAGCCATTGGCTACTAACACCCCAGACCTAAACACACCCCTAAATTGAGTATTTAGGGGCCCCCAGAACCTAGCAAGATAGATTCCTGCAACCTGAAGACGAAGAAGGACTGCTGACCTGAAAGCCCTGCAGAGAAGACGGAGACACCAACTGCTTTGGCCCCAGCCCTACCGGCCTGTCTCCCCACTTCAAGAAAAACTGCAACAGCGACGTGTTCCCCAGGGTCCAGTGACCTCTGAAGCCTCAGAGGACTACCCTGCATCTAAAAGGACCAAGAACTCCTGAGGACAGCGGCTCTGCTCCAAAGAAGAAACAACTTTGTAACAAAGAAACAACTTTTAAAGGACTCCACGTTTCCCGCCGGAAGCGTGAGACTTTGCACTCTGCACCCGACGCCCCCGGCTCGACCTGCGGAGAAACAACACTACAGGGAGGACTCCCCGGCGACTGCGACCCTGTGAGTAGCCAGAGTTGACCCCCCCCCAGCGACGCCTGCAGAGGGAATCCAGAGGCTCCACCTGACCGCGACTGCCTGCTCCAAGAACCCGACGCCTGGTAAAGACACTGCACCCGCAGCCCCCAGGACCTGAAGGATCTGACCTCCAGTGCAGAAGTGACCCCCAGGTGGCCCTCTCCCTTGCCCAGGTGGTGGCTACCCCGAGGAATCCCCCCCTTGCCTGCCTGCTTTGCTGAAGAGACCCCCGGGTCTCCCATTGAACTCCATTGCAAATCCGACGCCTGTTTGCACTCTGCACCCGGCCGCCCCCGTGCCGCTGAGGGTGTACTTTTTGTGCTGACTTGTGTCCCCCCCCCCGGTGCCCTACAAAACCCCCCTGGTCTGCCCTCCGAAGTCGCGGGTACCTACCTGCTGGGAGACTGGAACCGGGGCACCCCCTTCTCTATTGAAGCCTATGTGTTTTGGGCACCACTTTGACCTCTGCACCTGACCGGCCCTGAGCTGCTGGTGTGGTAACTTTGGGGTTGCTCTGAACCCCCAACGGTGGGCTACCTTGGACCCAACTTTGAACCCTGTAGGTGGTTTACTTACCTGCAAAACTAACAAATATTTACCTCCCCCGGGAACTGTTGAAATTTGCACTGTCTAGTTTTAAAATAGCTTATTGCCATTTGTGCCAAAACTGTACATGCTATTTTGCTGATTCAAAGTTCCTATGATACCCAAGTGAAGTACCTTTCATTTGAAGTATTGATTGTAAATCTTGAACCTGTGGTTCTTAAAATAAACTAAGAAAATATATTTTTCTATATAAAAACCTATTGGCCTGGATTTGTCTTTGAGTGTGTGTTCCTCATTTATTGCCTGTGTGTGTACAACAAATGATTAACACTACCCTCTGATAAGCCTACTGCTCGACCACACTACCACAAAATAGAGCATTAGAATTATCTCTTTTTGCCACTATCTTACCTCTAAGGGGAACCATTGGACTCTGTGCATGCTATTTCTTACTTTGAAATAGTACATACAGAGCCAACTTCCTACACCGTCTCCCTGAGGTGCCTGTGTATTTTCGACCTGATGCCCCTGCAGTGTTCTCTCCATGTTGTTGCAGGAGTGAGGTGGGGCCTTGGCCTATGTGTAGTGGCCCTGTGGCCCAAGGACATTGAGGACTGGGCAGTGTCCCTCCATTTGTATATATGTATACACTGTTTTGATATAGAAGCATGTATTAATACTATTTTATCTTATTACACTCACTTTAATCAATTCCTTTTGTCCTTGCATTATTCCTGTGGGGTACGGGTTGGATATGTAATGTTCTTGCATTTGTTTGTATGTACGGGGGTGGGGGTGTTGCATGTTGCGTGTATGTGTCACTCTCTTTTTCCTCCCCCCCTCCCTTGACTGCTAGGCGGCAGTACTCACCGTGGTCGTCTTTGCCGGCGTTGATGTTCTTAATGCATGAAGAGGTATACAAGCATGGGGAAGATGTGCAACTCAGGCTCCATGGCGTTGTGGTTGTTCCCTGAGTGTCCAGAGGTGAGTCCTTTGACTTCTGTGTACTGTTTCCGCTGTGCTTTTGATGTCATTGGTACTGCCCCAGAAAAGGTGGCGTATAGGCCTGTCTTAATACAGTGGGCGGAACATTGTCTTCCACCTGGCTGTTGGCTGTTACAGCCATGGTGCTTGTTGCTACCGCCGTGGAAGTCGGTGTGTTAAATTGGCTGTCCGTCTAGGTGGTTTCCGCCATGGTCATAATTCCATTTTTTTTACCGCCGGCCTGTTGGCGGTATTACTGCCGCTTTATCACTGACCGCCAGGGTTGTAATGAGGGCCTAAATATTGTTTTGGACCTACAAAGGCGCAACAATTCCAGGCCTCTATGTTGCTAAGCCATCACTTCATCTCGTCCAAGTTATTGAGAAGGAGCTCCCATGCCATAATCGCTTCTGGAGCACCTTCATCAGTACGAGTAAGATGCATGTGAGCCTCCTCTGCCACTCCCCATCCAATTAGCTCCTGCAGCCATGAGGATGTCAGGGGCACCCTGGTTCCCAACCAACCAATGGCTATTCACCGCTTGGCCAATAAAAGTGCAAGCTACGGAAGCTTGTAGGGAATCTTCCACCCTATGGGTCTCACCACCACTCCTAAGAGACAGGCCATTGGGGTCGGAGAAACCGCTATGCCTGTCGCCCTTGCAGGCACAACTTCCCTCCAGTACCCCTGGAAACCCAACACGGGTCAAAGCCAGATGTAAAAAGGTTGGCGCCAACTCCCTGCACCTTACACATCTTGCCTCCTTGGAAGAGTCCATCCTATTCAGCTGACTTGGGGTCACACAGATGGAATGTAGTAACTTAAATCTCTGATTGCAGGACACTGTCGGCACCAACTCACATGTATGTGCCCAATCCACATTCTTAATGGGCTCCTCTAGTTCCCTCTCCCAGGCCAGCCCTACGTGCAGTGTAACGAGCACTCATCATGTCTTCCCGGATTGCCCTATTAAACAAAGTGATAAGATGCCTCGCCTCCCCCAGTGAAGCAAGCCACCAAGCACTCAAGAGGGCTGTGGCGCCGCAGAAATCCCTATCCATATCTTCCTTGCAGTGCGTTCCAGCCTGGGGTAGTGAAGGAAGCCTCCTGAAAGGTGAGGAAAACTTCCCCAGGATACAAGTCACTCACCACCTGACAGCCTCCCACCCTCCATTGATATATCTATGTCAATCACTTGGAACAGTGGAAGATCTCAAAGTCGTAGTTCGCTGTCAAATGGGGCCCTGTGCAGCACCTTCCCAACTACTGCCTCCCAGACCGCAGCCGTCTGCCATATCAGGTAGCCCCGCATCAGTAAGCATACCAGGGTATCTTCCCCCAGCATATCTACCAACAACTTTTTCTCCCAATTGTCATTTTTTGCCAACCATTGAGCAGCATGTTGTAAAGTCACAGCAGAATAGTAAAATCACATATCTAGGAGAGCAAGACCCCCGTCCTCCATGTCTCACTTGGGAACCAACAATGCCACCCTACTACGTTGCCAAGCCCACACCAATGAAATCAGCAAGCTATCCAATTTGCGAAAGAATTGCGGCCCAGAAACATTGCATTCTGGATAAGATAGAGGCCGTGAGGAAGGAAGACCATTTTGGCCACTGCGGACCTACCTATCACTGATAGGGGGAATTTGTTCCAGAATTGTATACAACCCTCCACAACTTTATCTACATTTAAGCTCTTGTACACTGCCTCGGTGTGTGCAACCTGTAGACCCAAGCATCTAAACCCCTCCTTCTCCCATTGTAGGCCTAACACAGATAGTCGGTCTATCGGCGTCCAAATCAGACTCCCCAGGGGAAACAGGAGTGATTTCCGAAGACTGACTGTGAGCCCAGACACCTTGCTAAATTTTGTTTAGTATGCCCATCAAGATCGACACTGACCTGCCAGTGCAGTGGACATAAACCAGTGCATCATCCGCATAAAGGAGATGACGTGAGGAACCACCTACTCGAATCCCCATTGCTCCAATTCCTTGTGCAACAGTAAAGCTAGTGGCTCCATCATGAGGGCTAAGAGGAACGGGGAGAGGGAACAGCCCTGTTTCGTCCCCCTCCCAACCGACCATGCATCAGAGAGGCTACCCCCTATCCTGATGTGGACCATGGGGTTGGTGTACAACAGCTGCAAAAGACAGGCCCAAAACCCATCCCTCCCAATACTGCCATCTGATAAGCCCATTCCACAGTATCCAAGACTTTCTCTAGATTTAGGGAGACCAGAGCTAGCTCGCGATCGTCCTCCA
Source organism: Pleurodeles waltl (assembly GCF_031143425.1). Lineage (NCBI taxonomy): Eukaryota > Metazoa > Chordata > Amphibia > Caudata > Salamandridae > Pleurodeles > Pleurodeles waltl. The sequence goes on from NC_090450.1 coordinate 908,765,540, forward strand.
TGGTTTCATCATCACATGTGTGAACCTCCGTAAACTGAACGCTGCGCTATGGGCTGGCATAATGCCACATTGGTCCTCATGCACTAATCCACAAATCACTTCTCCCTGCCTTTTTGCCAAGTTTACACAGTATTTTTACATCTGAACTAAGCATCGTAAGGGGTCTTTACGAGGAAGGGTCTGCAGTGTCACCTCTGGGTTTCTGCTAAAGGCAGATAATTCCTTCCCTCATGGTAAGTGGAAGAATCTCATTCGTTTGCGCCTCACAAAAGACTTCCAACAACTTCTCTTTAAGTGTACTGGAGTAAGTCTGATAGAACTTCACAGGGAACCCATCCCCACCAGAGGCCCTGGACCCAGTAAGGCCACCTCTGGCCTCACCCAGTTCCTCCAGGGCGAACTCACTATCCAATTCCTGCATACAGCAGTCTGGCAATAAGATAGACAGCCCCATGCCTGCTAGAAATTCCTCCACCATTCCAGTGGGTCCCACCTCTCTGGAGCGGTACATCTCCTTGAAGTGTTCCACAAAAACACTCAGGATATCCTGATGGCTGGTCAGAAGGGCACTACTAGGAGAACAAATATAAAGTATAGCCGGTGACCTCCTGTTCCCGCCACAATATCCACACCAGCATCATACTGGATTTGTCCCCTGTTTAACCACTGTCGGTATGTACATTTATCCAAGGTGTCCTAAATCCTTTGCACCTCCCTGAGGTAACCCCACTTGCACCACCATGGAGGATGCCGCTGATCCATGGAGGCTCACCAAATGGGAATCCTGAACCTCAAGTTCAGCCTCGACCTGTCGCCGTACACCATAAGTGGTTCCGATACATGCTCCCCTCATGGCTGCCTTAAGGGCCTCCCAGTCTGAGGCTCTGGAAGACGCAGTCCCCCAGTTAATAATTAAGTTAATAACTGAGTAGTCAGTAAGGGACGTCGCCAGTGCTTCTTGACACACCATGTCTGTCAGGAGCTCGGAGGGCATACGCCAGCTATGTGTCTAGCATCACCCCATCGCAAACGTAGCAGCACTGGTGCATGGTCAGAGAGGAACCACCCCACATTCGTTCCCTCAACCAACCTGTGAAGATCCACTCCAGCAACCAACATACGGTGCAGATGGCTATAGGTATTATGGGTTGGTGAATGACAGTTTTAATCCCGACCCCAAGGATGTAGCACACACCAGCCATTGCAGAAAACCAAGTTGCACAGAACCACAGTAAGGGAGAAGGGCCTCAGGGGTTTGGTACCCTGCGTAGGTGGATAGTGGTTCCCAATGCTGTGCCAGACACAATTGTAGCCCCACGCCCAGATCACCGGGGATCGCACAATGTCCTCTATGAGATCCTGGATTTGTTCAAAAAAGTGTTTGTCATTAACATGGGGTGTAAATGTTTAGGATTGTAATATCCTTACCAGCCAGTGTACCCTGGAGCAGGAGATAATGGCCCTCTATAACCGCCTCACTAGAAGTGTGCCTAAAGAGGACCCCAGGTGCAAGCCAGACGGGCACCTCCATAGCACAGGAGGAGTACGTAACTGAAAACTACTGATCCCTTAATTTCTTCCCCAGCTTCTGAGACTCTGCCCCATTAGATGGATTTCCTGCAAACATACTATTTGCACCTTATGACGGTTGAGGAACGAGTGGACCATGTATCTCCTAGTGAAGCTCTTCAGACCCCTAACATTCCATGTTAAGATATTCATACAGTCAGCCATGGAATGTTACAACTCCATCCCTTAGAGATCAACCTCCCACCAATTGGTTGCCATTGTAAAGCATCCAGCTGATGAGAAATAAGTACTCAGTACCACACATGCACCGCAATCAACAACTAACACTCCACAACCATAAAGAGTACAGGACCATTCAATATCCTTAACTCCCCCCCCACCCCAGATAAACATTAAAACAACATTAACTCATTCTGCATATCCATCAAGATCCATGATGCATGGATCCACAGCCTAACCCCATGGCCCACAACCATGGCCTACCACTAAGTGTGGAAAAAGTACTTCCAATCTTGTACATAGTGTAGTACCATACCAGATACAATGCATATCAGCTCAACCCATGGTTAACTCAACTAAATGCATAGTTCCAGCTTCACCCCGGGCGCATCGTCCCACACACCCTGAAAGAGAGAAAGGAGACCAACGCAAAAAATTTAGCAGGAATGAAAAAGACAACATACAGCTATAAGGCAATAACTCAAGCCATGGAGTCTTCCAAGTCCATAGTAAACCCCGGCCCAGGCAAGTCCCCGCCAGCATCTGATACAGCGTCCTGGAACACCAACACAATGGAGTCATTCCCCTGGATCACATCCCTCGTCGGACACTCTGCTCTACGTACGGAGACTCTCCCATTGTGGATCCCCCTTGTGACCGCCAATTTGGGCTGTGAGCTCCACAGGCACTCCCAGTACTGGCCTGCCATTAGCCTGCTCTTTCTCTGGATAGCTTGTTCCCAGACCTCCAATCATTTCCAGACATCTTCTGGAGTATCAAAGAAGTGAAAGCGGCCCCCGGACAAGACTCTCAATTGAGCTGGATACAGTAGCATGTACCGGAGGCCCAACGATTGTAGTTTGGCACTAACCTCCAGGAAGCTCTTCCGGGACCTCTCAACCTTGGAAATCCTGTTGTTCTTAAACTGGGCAGCATGCAACTCCTAGGCAGCTCGAAGGATGCAATCTCTCTCTTTATAGTTCAAAATGTGGCTGTCATAGCTCATGGTGGTGCCCCACGTCTGAGGGGCATCATAAATGCCTGATGCACCCTTTCAATTGCAAACAGCAGAGATAGCCCCATCAACTTAAACATGTCCCAGATCCATTGTTCCACAAAAGTCTTTACCTTCCCTTCAGCTCTCTCCAGAAATCCAAGGAAATAGACGTTGTTATTGCATGACCTGCCCTCTGCATACTCCACTCGAGCCTCCAGGGTCCCAGTCCTGGAGGTAACCATGGTCATCTGTTTCCGTAATGCAACAATCTCGGATTAAAGTTCAGAGATAGAGCCTTCCACTATCTGTACCTTGTCTGACACCGTACGGGGGTCCACTTGGGGAAGGTTCACCTAGAACGCCACTGTTTCTATCTTCTCCTCAAGAGCCTCCCCGGGTCCTTGTATCGCAATGAGCATTGGGGCCCTTAAGAGCTCCCCTGTAGAAGGACATGGGACCTGATCCTCCTTATGACAGACCAGCCTGTCTACCGCTGCTAAGGAGGCACCTGCATGGTGTACTGCTCCATGGTGTTCCTCTCTGAGGAGGGAGCTGGTTGTTTGTTTCTCCCAGTGAGGTGATGCAAGGGGTAGCTGACAAACCCTCCATGCTGACACATGGGCCACCAACACTTCCATGGATGCAAAGAGTCACCAACTCCCCACACAGTCTCCATATCCACGTCTAAGGGGTCCCCCTGCCAGCTCTGAGGTCGCAAGAGGGCGCAAGTTCATCCACGGGGTGGCAAGGATACACAGGAGTCCGTCCACTTCCTCTTAGTCCTGGTAAGAGTACCACCACTGCCCCTGTATTCACATTACTCCAGGAGTAAAGGGAGAAGTGGGGCACGGCTGATCACACCACGCCCCACAGGACACGGTCCCCTGTTGAGCGCTAAGGCCTCCACACCTGGGGCCCCCAATCTCAGTACTAATCCAGCAAGTATGGGCCAAGGGTAGTCCCTCTACGCAACCAGGAGACCAAGTGGTTTGCAAGGGGACACCCCCCAGGACCAGTCAGGAGCAGCAAAGTCAATGGCACCAGTTCCTCCAGGCTTAGGGAATTCTCACAAGGTCTGCAAATTCACAGTGGGAGGCCTGACAGCTTAGGGGTGCACCGAATGTGACAACCGCCCATATCTCAAATCATAATCCACCACGGAGCCATGCGCCTGCTGACACAGCATAAACAGTCCCTTCCTGCTCCGATCCACCTCGAGTCTGGGCACCCAGATGCGGTGAAGAGCTAGCTGTGATGGTAGTTTGGGACAAAAGAGTACTGATTATGGCAGGATTTCATAGGACGTAGCTGTGGCCACAGCCAGCTTGTGTTGCCAACCCCCCGGCCCCCACTGCCAACACCATCTTTAGAAGAAGAAGCTAAGCAAGATTACTTAATTTCTCATCAGCCCTCTGCACTGGAAGTGACATCACTTGATTTCCTATCATATCATCCATCTACACAGGAAATGAAATCACTGGATTCCCCATCATTTATCTGCACAGGAAGTGACATCGAGGCTTCCCTGCCAGGGCCTCCCTAATGACGGCTGCAGCACGGATGCACAATGGATGCGCCGCTCGTGCTCCGAAGTAAAGTACTTCAGTGCCTGGACTACACCGAGCACTAGGAACCCTGGTTCATTCCCTACCCACTGCTACCCAGCCATGCTCCATCATGCTCTCAACCCCAGCCACCACATTGCTGCCACACTGCACCACACAACATGGAAGGAGCATTCGCATGCACCTCCTACAACTTCTAATGCACTCTCCCCACACCCTACACAGACCACTGCTGTACCAACAGCACCCACCCACTCATGCTCACACAGACCAAGCATCGCCCAAACAACATGCCACACTTTCATGCATGCTACTCAACACCCACTTGCTCACACACACACACCACAGAGATATGAGTCCTACTGCACAACTATGCTTCAGTCTTGCTTTTCCTCATGGAAACATGGCTAAACCCAACCTCTGCCCTGGACATCGCTACAGCCATCTCCGCCAACTACAAGACCGTCAGTACAAGCCCCGAGGTGCAGTTGCCATCACAGTCAAAAAGACCACCAGGTGTACCACCTACAAATACACCCCCACCAGTTACACAGAGTATCTCATGTTCAAGATATGCATCCCTGGAAGGGTCCCTTGTGTACACACCACCAGAATGATGCACCAATTACCCCAGCGACATCACAGGCATTATCGCAACTCTCATCATCAACATCAGCACCTTCTGCCTCGTCGGAGACCTTAAGATTCAAGTAGGAGACTCCACTGACCAAAACACTATGGCCCTTCTAGAAAACCTTGGCCTCAACCAGCACATAACGGAACCCACCCACTCTGCAGGACACCACTGGACCCATTTTGATTCTCAGTCAGCAACATCACTGAACTACTATGGATCCTGCCCAACAGAGCCAAGTACCCCTTCTGCACTTGACTCTCAGTGGTAGCTGTGGTCGAGCAGTCAAGGCTACAAAATTTCACAACTATGCCAGCTCAATAAATAAACCCTCTCTGCAGCCTTTAATAAACAAATCTGGCTAGAACGCCTAAACATCACTAAATGTCATATAATTTTGAGCCCAAAAGGAAATAACCATAGAATAAATTAAACTCTGTTTCCTTTCCTCGATATATTGCGCACTGAAGGTGGTTCCATATTTGGGCATTTGCCAACATGCGTCAGTGCTTTTGGAGACGGCAACGTGAACCACAACACCATACGATCTATATATTAGAAAATAAGTTTTATACCAGGATCTCTAACTCAAATAATTTTCTTAGTTTTCTTTTCTTATTTCTTGTCCCTATAAAATGCATATCACCCTCAGAGCAAATCAGTGAATTATGGATTTTGGGGACCAATTTGTTTACAATAATAAAAACGTACATGTGGTTGCATTAAGAGATATTTGTTTAAGTACATTGTAGAAATTTATATTCAGTAACTGGGTTCTCTCTGGTTCAAAGTATTGAACTTTTTTATGATAGTCGTTTCTTGAAAATGTTGGCATGAATGAGGAATGATTGATATATAACAGAATGTAAGTGCAGTGTTTTTAGTATGAATGAGGGGTTGGGACAAGGTTAAATAATATTTACTGGTTACATAATTGTTTGTGGTCAAACTGAAATTGTGTCTGCATATAAGGTGTTGTAGTAAGGTGGTTTATAAATTGTGAACTAATCGGATATTATTTAATAAAAAGTATTTAATTTGGGTATTATTTAATAAATAAAATATATTATTTAATAAAAAGTATTTAATTGTATTCATTTGGGCTCACAATTATATGACATTTATTTGTATTCAGGAGTTATACCTGAATTTATTTACTGAGTTGGCAGAGTTAAGTACTTTTGTAGTGGCATTCCCCTAGTTCTGCCTCATTAAATTCTTTCTGCAGAGGCCCTATTTTGTCGAGCAGTCAAGGTTCCCTAAGTGGGAGGGGGGGGGGGGCTTTGGAGTGTAGATGCAGGTCAGTGAACATAATTCATAACTCAAAAATGCAAACAGTACGAACAATAAATCAAACGCCCAGTCAAATACTTGTTTTTACAAGAAAAATGTATTTTATTTCTAACTGTACACATGCAAAAGAATATAACATTCAGAAGCAACAACATAATCCCCATATAGGTTGGGCCTCTAGTAGTTGTCAAGCAAATTACTGTCCCATCCTCATTCGTATAATGTATTTAGGGTTATTCCCAATTCAACTGTGGCTATTCCGAGGAATGCTCACTATAAGGCCATACTCAAGAATTTCTCTTCGACTCTTCAGGATTTGATCAAAAGTGTCTATAGTGCTGCAGCATTGTTAGCAGTGAGTCCCCTCGGGCCTAACCAACCCAGTTCTTGCCTCACTCACTTTCGCAGTATGGAAGATTTCAGCGGTGCAGCAAGTGCCTTCTGCACCAGTACCTGCAAGTCCTGCTCTGCTCGGAGAAGTTGGGCTGCCTGCTGCAGCACCCGGCAGCGCAGACTTTGTCTCCTGTACCGCATTACTGGAGTTCTCTCAGTCGTCGGAGCAGCTCTCAGCTCACGAAGATTTAGTAAGTTGACTTTACTCAGAAAGTGGTTTAGGGGGGTGAGGAGGATTTCTTCTTTCAGCTCTCCACTGAAGCCCTGGGAGAGAGGGATGTTTTACAGCATACCTATTGTCCAGCACTGTTACCTCCATGCATTGAACCTCTACAAGTACACATGCATTTGGCACATCCATTCAGCCTGTGAGCACTGTTCACCACTAAAGTTTTTCTATACTTTACCATGGTGTGCTATTTACAAATAAAGACACCGCCAGCACACACACACACACACTCACCATGTGCATGCTGCACAATACTTCATACTTTATGTATGGTAGTTCACTCAAGCACACATGCAACCAGCACATGCTTTCATCGTGCATGCACTGTACACCACATCTCTAATTTAATGCATTCCCCACATGAACACATACACCCAGTATGTGCACTAACCATGCATATACTACACAGTACTGCTCTATCCCTGTACTATACCCTTCCCAGGCACACATACATCCAGCACAGAGTCACCACTCCTGTGCTGCGCAGCACTTCACATCTATCTGATGTAAGCCAGGGTGATTTAAACACACAGCAGTGGAACTTGTAAAAAGGTGTGTGAGCCTGTAGGTCTCACTCAAGTGACACAGGGTACAAAGGTCCTGTTCACTACTACTAATCAATACACAGCATGCTGCCACAACTGCGCTTGTGATGCTTAACTGCTAGTGCAAGCTGTAGCTTTTCCTATAATGGCAGCTCCTTGGGTGCCCCTCTCAGTTCAACAAGACCGCAATCCATGAGACAGGTGACTTTCGTGTATAGTTGTGTGGTGGTACTCGATGTGCTGTAATACATCTTTGTAACTCATCTTACCAATTTAAACTATTCAGTCTGGATAATTGTATATTTTCTTTGATTACTTTGTTAAAGTTCTCCAAAGCTCCATTTGTCTCTGGATGATAAATGGAACATTCCTAATGTATAATACCACAAGATTGTAGAAAATCCTCCATAGTTTTTGATACAAATTGAGGACCATTGTCAGAGAGAACGGATACATGAAAACTTTCTCTTTCAAATATCTCACTTAGAAACTTGATTACATTTGATGTTACTTCTTGCAAACTCATCACGACCACCCACTGCAAATATAGATCCATCAGTACAAATAAATAAGGTGTGTCTTGTTTCCCTCTTAAAGGACCCACAATGGCATCTGTTGATGTGTCAATCATTTGTTGCTACTCTTACAGTCTACACAATCCCTTACTTCACGTTCAGTACTTAAATCCATTCCTGGCCACCAGAAATTTGGTCTTGCTTTTGTTTTTACAATCCCTATATGTCCTTGATGAGCTTCAGATATTAGCTTAAATTGGAAGGGAAAATCATCTTCTACCACTTAATAGTAAACCTCTGTCCACTGTTAACTCATCTTTTATTGAGAGCCAGGTTTTTGTTATTCCTCTCCATTTACCAGTATGAATTGCTTGCATGACCTGAGTCAACTTATTATTTTTTCCTAGTTCTTCCCTCCACGTCTCCCCTGTCAATAGCCCTAAAGTTATTTCACATTCATTTACACTTCAAAACAATCTTATTTTGGTTCTTCGAGTACTTGTGCAGATACCAATCTGGACAAGCAATCAGCTGGTAAATTGTAAACACCAGGTACAAGTTCTACAGCAAACAAAGTCCTGTAAGCTATCACCCATCTTCTGATGCATGACGAAATATAATCCAAATCTTTCCTTTTGAAAATATCTTTTAGCGGATTATGATCTATGCATACCTTAAACTTTGTGCCCCAAACAAAATTCTGAAACGTATTTAATGACCAAAAGGTGGCCAAGGCGTCCCTCTCAATCACAGAATAGTTTAATTCTGCCCCACGTAAACATCCTGATGCATAAGCAATCACCCTTTCCTTCTGATCTTTTCTTTGTTTGAAGATTGCACCAAGTTTGCATCTGTAACTATAAATGTTTCTTCTCCTGGACTGTATGCTTGCCAAATGGAAGCCTTGCTTAAGTCATATTTTAAGTTATAAAACTCTTGTTGACAATCTGTCATCCTATCAAACTCCTTGTTCTTTTGCAACAGACCTCTCAAAATGTACAGATTTCTCTGCCACATTTTTTTTACGGATTTACCATAGCACTCAACCATCCCAAGAAAAGATATCACCTCTTCTTTTGAAATAGGATTTGACAAACTTACAATAGAGTCCATCAACTCCTATTCAGATGCTACATCTTCTCCTGAAATTAAATGCCCTAGGTAATTTACCTCCCTTTACCAAAAATGTACATATCTCCTGCTTTAAGGTTGAAACTGCTTGAAGTAATAGTTGTCTTACTCTGGAATTATGTTCAGAAATATTATTACCATACACCAACAAATCATCCTGATAACATTTCATGCCTTTTATTCCTTTAAGAGCTGTTGTCATCACTTTCTGAAAAACTGATGCTGCAGACACCAAAATCAAAAGGTATACACCAAAACGTAAATTCTCCCATTGGTGTAATGAACGATGTGAGTTCTTGAGATGATTCAGTCAATACCACCTGATGATACGATGATGTAAGATCTAGCATTGTAAAATATGTTTCACCAGCAAGGATTGACACAAATTCATCAATATTTGGAAGTAGAAATGTGTGAACAATAATCTTTTTGTTTAGTGCTCTTAAATCGACACAGGGTCTAATATCACCATTAATCATCTTAGCTACTACTCTTGGTAATAACCATACAGTTTCTCCTACCGGTGTTATTATTTCTTGATCAATTAAGTTCTTTAGTTCTTGCTCAACTTTATCTTGTACTGCCACTGGAATATGTCTCACTTTAGCCACTACAGGTACAACTCTGTTGTTCAATCTTATTTGATGTTTGTACACCTTCAAACAACCTAACCCTTTAATAAATAATTGTGTAAACTCTGTCACAAAATCTATTGCATTTGATTCCATTTCTTGTATTTGTACATGAGGCTCAGCATTAAGATTAAATGGCACCCCTAGTACTTGTTGATGAGACCCCCCAATTATCTTCATTCTTCGAGAAATACATCTTTCCAAGAATATATCTGTCCTTCAGTTCAATGGACGCATTAAAATAACCACAGACAAACTTGTTTGGTTGACCACCATATCAACCTGGACTTACATTTTTTGCGCACAACTTGTTTTTACCTTCATACCATTGCCTCAAGTACCATTTGAAATAATGGTTAAGTGCAAACAAGAATCACATTTCATGTTTACATTTACACCCTCAATTTTTACAATTCCACTCGGATGCTCCTTTTCAGGGTCTTTAACTTGAAATGCTACTTCGTGTGTGGATGTTTTAACCTTGTTACCTTAGTCTTTGTTTAACTTTGACTTGCAGCACTTCCTAAAATGTCCTCTTTTCCCACAGCTATGGCACATCACATTCAAATCCAGGAACTTTTTTTGCATTGGCTTCATGACCGCTCCTGCCACAGCAATAACATTCTCCCACAAATTTCACTCAGTCTTTCTTCACCCCAAGTTTGTTGTTCACCTCACAGACAAGTTCCTCCACCTTCTCCGGCTGTACCAATTCTGACAGTTTATCCTTTTAAACTTTTAATTCTGAAACACATTTCATCACGTGTTCAACCTTTTTTGTCACTAATATCACCTCCTCTAAAGGTGGTTCATGCTTGAGCTGAAGCTCTTCTCTGATGTTATCACTTCTGCACCTTAACACAAGTTGATCCTTTATTCTTTCTTTTGTGGGCCCCTCCAAACTTGCACGTTGATGCCAATTTCCTGAGTGCTGTTACATATACCTCAATAGACTCATCCTTGCCCTGCTCCCTCAGGCCAAAATGGTACCTCTCAAGAATGGTACTAATGTGCGGCGACTAGTGATGATCAAATTTCAATAAACATCCCTCATTCAGATCCCTTTGTTCATCATCGCCTAACTCTGGTAAATTCTTCAGAACTTCTTTTCCTTCCTCACCAAGTCAATGTAATAGAAGTGCACATTTGCGTTCCTCATTCAAAGTAGTTTCACACACCTTCCCATAATGTCCAACCATATTTTCCACTTACTCCACCTTACAGTTGGTTCACTTAGACTATTTAAAAGGAAAGGTGGAGGTATTACGTTCGGCATAGTTCACCCTACAGTAAGATTTATAATTTTTTTAATAAAAATATATATTTTCAGTTATACGCTCTATATTTTCAGACAATACAGCTGCTATGCTTTATATTTTGCCAAAACTGCTTTTTATAACCATCAATACATCACCTTGAAAATGTGTGTAACCATCGACCCCTTGTAAAACTCCAAATAACTATTAACGCTCTTTTTACAATACAGTGCAGGCTTGAATGATTTGGTGTGCCTGTCACCATGATGCTTGAAACAACATCCTCAAGTACTTTTCTGCTTGCCAGTATATTTGTCTCCACACAGTGCACTTATTCAGTTATGTCTTACCACTTCACTTTTAGTATGCCCAAATTATCTTTTTCTGTTGCCAACAGGCGTTCCTATTACTGTGACAGGCAAAATGTACTCTGCTTCTGAACGCACTTGTCGCTTTGCCACAAACAGGTGTGCCTGCCACCGTAACAGGCAAAACACATTCATTTTAATGGGGGCATTGATCGCAAAAATGAAGTGTGCCTGTCACCGTGACAGATAAAACATGCTCTGCTGCTGAAACGTGCTCGTTTCTCCTGATTAGTAAGTTTCTCTGACCCAAAATGACAGCACGCATGCTGTCTTATGTGCTTTCTTGAGGAAATCTCCCTTGGTTCCTTGAAAACTCACTACATCATCAAACAATTCTCCGTCTTCGTGCAACTTGGATCTCCCAGAGCACCGCCTGCTCCCCTTCACCACACAGAACATATCAAAAAATGTAAATGTAGATTTATATAGCGCAGCTTAACACCTGTGAGGGTCTCAAGGCACTGTCCATGCGCACGGGGAGATTAACTGATTTGCCCAGAATCACAGGATGTTATGCCAACGAAAAGGCGCAAACCTGTATCTCCAGCTTTGAGGCAGACGATCTGACCGCTGCGCTACATAACCTGCCAAAGATTGTGGACCACACAGAGCGCCATTCGCTCCAGCTGACAACACAACAACAGACTGCTCCAGGATCTTCTGCGACACGCTGACTGCTGCAGCCTTCACTCCTGACTACAGTGCCACAGCGAAAACACCACAAACGTCATAGCTCTCCAAGTGTGAAGCCGTCCTGACACTAAGGTGCCTTTACTGCTTTTGAAACATCCCTCGCTCATCGCCAGTGTAACAAGGGAAAGAATACGCCAAATCCAAAGTACAGTGAGTAAACGTGGAAAGTTTATTTAAAGCACCTCACCCATTATGAATCAGGAACAACTGATTCTATCAACAGTCACTTGGTTTACCACCATATCCTACATTCTCTATTCTATCAATACATTCTATTTTCTACAAACTACATTCCCTAACCTGCCCTAGATAAGCATTGTACATAAAGGTTTAGCAGCATACCACGTGGGCTTAAAGGCCAGTGGAAAGGAAAAGGGGTGCAGATTGCGAGAGAGTATTTGAAAACAGTATTTTGTAAAATAACCATGTTTTAAGACTTCAAAACAGAGACGAGAGAGAGCGTTTGCATGTTTTTTTAAGTCTACTTTAAAAATCCTAGAAACCGACAGACACGTTATCATACCCGAGTGCAAGCTTCTGTACCCAACTATTTATTAAATAAATAATATATTTGCTAGGGGGTGTACCGTCGCGCACACACCCACTGAAGCTACGCCCCCTGGCTATATTACTGTCATTTAACAACACCAATCTTGTTGCACGGGATGTTTTGTTAATTCGGAAAGGCAGGAATGCGTGCAGTCAAGTCTTCGAATCCAGGAAACGGAAAGCAGCGCATCCCTGAGGAGAGCCAGAGAGCCGCGGGTTCCGGGATCCCGCCCAGCCACGGAGGAGAAGAGGCGGAGGGTGGCTCCGAGCAGGGGGGCGTGTAGCATCCGCCACTATCACAACAAGCGAGAGACTCGCGGAGGGCGAGCGTTCGTCTGTGAGGAGAGTCCCCGCGCGAGCCCGAGAGGTGAGTACAACCGTCACACTGCCGGGGCGCCCTGCGAGAGGAGGTCAACCGTTCCCGGTTCATACTGCGTGACGTCCGCGGGACGCTGCGCTACCCTGTTCTAACGCTGCTACAACCACAGGGGGCGCTAGACCACCACCGTGGATTCAGGGGCTGCTGGAACGCTATTCTTACTCCAGGGGGCGCTGGAACGCCGTTCTTCAGGGGGGCGATGGACCACTACTCGTACTCCAGGTGGAGGGGAGCTAGACCACTACTCTTACTCCAGGCCTAGGGGTGGTAGACAACTGCTCATACTCCTGGTGGCGCTGGAACACTGCTCTCCCTCCAGGGGGCGCGGGAACACTATCCTTATTCCAGGGGGCGCAGCAACACTGTTCTTACTGCAGGGGGCGTTAGACCACTACTGTTACTCCAGGCCTGGGGGCGCTGGACCGTTACTCTTACTCCACGGGGCGCTGGAACACTTCTTACTCCTGGGGGCGCTAGGCCACTACTCTCACTGCGTCTACGGTAGTGTTTCGGCTCGGGTGGGAGGCTTCTTCCACTCACGCGCAGACCGGCAGGATAGCAGTTGAACTGCCGCCTTTCCGTTATGTAGCGCCTACATGGGAAGGAGGGTAGTAGTTGCTGCATGCATTCTTCACCTACACTTCATGCTCAAGCGCAGCTGCACGTTCCCCGGAGCAAGTCTGGAGCCAGCATCTCGGCGCGCATTTTTTTTTAATGTTTTATGTAGGACTCTTGACATAGCGCCTTCATTTCAATACTAGCCAATGAACAAAAGTCTAGTTGCTTGCGGGACTGCCGGAAAGCGCACTGGTGCATCGTAAGTGATAGGAAAGCACTATACAAGTAGTACAGCACAGTTGAGCACCAGGAGGGATAGTTTATGCTACAGTGCACACAACCCTCCGCCGCTCAGGGTCCAGGAGTCCACAGGAATGACAGTTTTTTGATAGAAAGTTAAAGTTTCACGAGAAAGGTTTTGCAAGTTTGACGCTCCATTAAAAATTAAATTCCGTGGCGCCGTTAGGGTGAGCTTTGGAGAGTCAAGATGTGAGATTATAGTGACAGAACGAAGCTCGAGGTGACTGCGCTCATCCTGTGTGTCTCGTGCGCCTACAGGCGAAGTGAGTTCAGCTACAGCCACTATGCGTAGTCAATCAGTGTTATATTGAAATAACATACAATTGAAGGCTAGCAAGTGACGGAATGCGGAGTCCGAACTAGACTTTTTTTTTTTGCAGGGTAACTTTCTAAAATTATATTGAAAGAGAACTTGAAGATCACGTATTCAAGTGCCTATATCTTTGTTGGGTAGATAGACAGGTAACTAGTGAAATCCATAATTCTGACCCGAAAAACGTGTCTCAATCGAAAACGAGTTAGAGCTATTAGCGTTGTAAATTCCTAACTGGACTTTTCTTGACACACAAACTGAAAATAAAAAGTAAAACAGTTGGCATAAGCGAGCCGATTCAAAGCGTAAGCAGGAGAGACAAGCATTTACAATGCAACGGGTCTCGCGTTTGCTCATGTTAGAGCTGATCGCGTTGTAAACTCCTAACCCGTCTTTTCACCTATCGGGCAAAAGTGCATTTGTGTACACAACCCGAAAAAGTTAAATTAACTATGTAAAGCGCTCGACTTCTGCCAAGCGAGATCGCGCTCGTAAATTAGAGAAAAAGAAGTCCATGAGCCCGATGGAAAACAGCGAGCCTCGCATGTTTTCTGTACTTGGTCGCTGCGCTCGAGGAGGGCTAGCCACCAGAAAAGGCATGACGTATGCTTGCCTTCGACTAATGAAAGCAAGCAGATTTTATTAGGCAAGCCCACGAAGCAATAAAAAACACTGACGTGAAGTTGACAGGGCTCCGAGCCCTTTTCTAAATACAAAAGCGTCTCGCTGCGATACGCATGCACGAGCGCATGCAACGCAGGCTCGACCCTAATAAAAAAAAAAAAGGAAAAATAAGTTCACTCGCAGTCAAAGTTATTGGCCAAAGTGCAATTATCCATGTAACAGCGTCCATGGCCATGGCTGGCCAAGGCGGTTAAAAAAAAAAAAACCCAAGGAGGGAGAAACGTAAAGCATTTACCAATGAAAAGAAAGGATTTCTGAAAGGCAAGCCCATGAGGAGTGATAGTGATGGGTGTGCGGTGGGCGTGGTTAAAAGCCCAGATACATACCAACACGTCGTAAAAGCAGAACTTGCGCGCTGCTATGCTCAATCTAAGAAAAACTGTTTAGTAGTAATCTTGGGAAGTGTGTTTTGAGGGAGCATCCTATAAACATGTAAGGGAAGAGTTTCACTGTAACTGCAACAGGTTTTGAGCGCCGCTGTGATTTGTACGCATTAATACAGTCGATATAACATCTGACATCAGCTGCACTGTTACCAAAAAAGTAACATCTTAAATTGTATAGTTGGATGCAGTTTTAACAGACCACGGCTATTTCTGCTTTGTGCTTCATGCACAGAGAAACTTAAACAAGAAATTATAGTGTGTCTGTGTGTGTGTGTGTATGTATGTATATATATATATATATATATATATATATATATATATATATATATAACCTAGTGGCAGTCGCCACTAGCTAGTTATAGTTCGGACTTTTTTTTTTACCATAGATGGTGCGTTTTTTGTTTTGATAATAACTCTGGCACTGCTTGACGAATCTTCACGACATTTTAAAAACTTAGACTTTGGTAAGTTCAGCTGCTTTCTAGAATGTTTTGGAGTGATTTGTCAAGCTGGGGCAGAGAAAAAGAGGGAGTCCCTAAAAACTTTTTCCCCATTCTATGTCAATGGGATTTTTCAAAATTTTCAACACGACTACAGCCCGAACCGTTCAACGGAATTACACCAAATTTGGCAGAAAGCTATATCTTGTTCCCTAAAGCAAGCTTTTTGTGGTTTGGTGTAAATCCATTCCGTAGTTTCTGAGATTTTGTAGGTAAAAAAATATAGATATACAGGACCGCGGATTTGAGTTTGCGGATCCGGGGTAAAAGCAGGGTCTTAATTAGCTTGCTGCAACCTGACAGAAAAATTTTGGTTGCCATTTTCTTTTGTCCCATCGGCTCCAGGGGTGGGAAATGATCAGGGAAAAAACGAAGGTACCCCAAAGGACACATAGAGGGGTCCCTTAGGGACCCTTCATGGGTGAAAAATTGCCCAATTATTTATTTATTTTTGTTTATTTTTTTACCAGATCCGTGGATCCGCTTCTGGATCTGTGGATGTGCAAATCCAGAGGTGGATCCGCAGATCTAGGAAAAAAAAAACCACCCACTGCATCCAAGCTCATGCTGCGCACGGACAAAGGCGGTGCGCAGCTTGGGATGGGTACATGTAGGGGGGTTGGCCGTTAGGTCTGGCCATCGGCCACGACTGATGTTCAACATCAGCTGTGCACAGTGCTGTTTTGGGTGGTTATAGGGGTTGGCCTCAGGGCCTTTGGCCAGGCCGTGTTGCCATCCTCTGCCGCGCATGGCCAAAGACCGTGCGCAGCATGGGGTTGGGTTGTTATAGGGGTTGGCTGCCGGGCAGGCCCTTTGGCCAGTCCCTGTTGAACATGGCAAAGGCTGTGTGAGGGTTGAGTTGCTATATGGGTTGGCTGCATCTTTGGCTGTGCACAGTGCAGGTTTTTATAGGGGCCTTGTGGTTATAGGGGTTGGCTGCAGGCCCTGGGGCCACCCACTGTGGCTCACAGCCAACTGCCATGCACAGCGCAGATTTGGGTTGTTATAGGGATTGGCTGCAGGCCCTGCGGCCACCCACTGCCACACATGGCCAAAGGCTGTGCGATGTGGTATTTGGATTAATGTATAGTAATGAAAATTACTTTACGTAAAAAAAAACCATAGAAATTCCCTGAAAAAAACAAAGGTTACAGGGACTTTATAGTTAGGAAATAGAATTTTTTAAAAACATAGAAATTCACCTAAAAAAACCGAAGCATATAGGGATGTTATAGTTAGGCTCACATTTTAAATGTACAAAACCAGAGAAATTCAGTTAGTTATTTCAAGTAACTATAACTCGCGTCCTAAGGTTACAATAACTTGTTCCTCTGCCATGCACAGTTAACTGATCAATAATTTTGCTGCACATGTTCCAGTGACATTATTAATTATGTTATCAGAGATGTCATGAGTGTTGTAATTTGTGGGGTAACTAGCAGTGTATGGCGAGGGAGCAAGTTATAGTTACTTGAAATAACTCTAACAGGTGAATTTCTATGGTTATGTATGTGTAATGTGAGCCTAACTATAATGTCCCTGTTAACTTTGTTTTTTAAGTGAATATATTTGCATATATATATATGTTCTGAGAAGAATAAACACTATTCAGAAGTATAGAGACGCTCAAAAGAATTTGTGCTCTATTAAGTGCATTTTTCGTCACATTTAGGGCTCATTCAATGTGAGAATGCTACTCCATCCTGAGCTTTTATTTACATTAATTTCATGTCGCCTTTGCTGTTGAATCAAAGGTGCTGTTATACAAAATGATTACATAGGTGAACCAGACAGTCGTCAAAGGGGGCAAAATTTAGGAAAATAAATATAAGATCAAATCCACGGCATAGATTGAATGTTCTGTCTACTGTGTCAATTTCTGTGAGGCAGTATAGGGCTGTCCCTACTTGGTTGGCCCCTCAGATATAGAGATCCGGCAGAACACTTATTATCGCCCTACAAGATATGATTTTTCCATATCGCATTGCTCTTGTTATCTTAATAGTCTAGTTTGTATCTTTAATTGTCATTTATTGATTTGAGAACGTTGGGCTTATAGTCGATAATACCTGGCATACTTACACGGATCCAACTTTGTCTGCGCAATCCTTCATGTGTGAGAGAGTGAGTCAGATACCTTTGTTATTTACAGATTAACCACATCCTTTGTTCAGATTAAATAGCATAAATGTTCGTTACCACCTCGTCACCCTTCGTTTGTCACAGGAAGATGTACCAAGCAGATAAGAGCACAATTTGACCAACCAGACCATCGCAAAAATGAGGAAGCACACTACTGTTTCATAACATGCAAAATATTTGAGAAGTTTTCTACTGAGAACAGCCGATTTAAACTCTGCGAAGGAAACACCTCAAATCTGGAGTCTGACGTTCTAATAAGGGTACCTGGAGTTTCCCCTGTCACTGCTTTATTGCTGCCAGACGTCATTACGGCCTTGAAACACCTGAGGCAAACAGACCTGCACCTGCTCGTATGCCAACACATTGTCTCACACACCCTTCTACTCAATTCAGCCATAAAATGTTTTACTAGGCCTGTGCCCTGCACCAAAAGCTACTGAGAGGTGGTGCGAAGGAATGAAAACCTGCTGCTTACTCCAGGAATGTGAGCACCAACAACTCTGGGGCGGTGGATACAGAAGGCTTCCTCTGTGACCGCACTAAAAGGGGGCATCGAAGAGGAAAAAATAAGTTGCTGTTAACTCCATGTACATATGAACCACCCATCCACTAAATAAGTAGATGCAGTAATCACTCCCCACGAGAACCCAGGTAGAGATATGGTACTGGAAGGTGGAATTTGGTGCGGATGGAAATCCGGAGACACCTTGGACCTAACCAAGGGAAAAGGAAGGTCTCTGTAGCCTTGCAAACAGAAGTCCATGCATATAGGCATTAGCGTGTGAAATTGATTTAGTCCAGATGGACATCTAGTATTAATAAGCTATTTGAACTACCCATTCGCAGCTTGTACATGTAACTCTTTCTCCTCAATGGTAGGTAAAAGCCTTAGGGTGCATTTGTAGGCAACCAAGGCCTCTGATAACCGACAAGGAAACGGTAGGAGGAGCTGAAATGAAAACACAAAAGCGTACTTGTTCAGAACATATGGCGCTGTACCATGTTCGTCAGTGTGCAACCCACAGGCAATTCTTAAATTAGAGTTCCAGTTATCTAAAATTGGGAAAACACAAAATAGATTTCCTTACAAGGAAGTATGTATTCCTCACGGCTCTCTGGGACAAAAACGTTTGGCCCCAACCTATAAGGACAGATGAGTCTAAATACAACGTGAATCTGACCCTCCCTTTTGCCGTCGTAAATGTTATTGATAAATGGCCAAACATTGTGGACAGTTAAAGGGCACTGCTTGGTCGTGAGGTAAGTATTCCTCGAAACACTCAGCATCTCTTATTTGCTGAAGATTATTGGAAGTTCACAATGCATACTCGCACAACCACGCTTTAAGTCCAGGGTAAAAGTACTTCAATAGGAAAGCAATATAATAGCAATTCTCACAGTAATTCACCATTGGTATCCCCCTGGTCTTGGCCTCCGCCACCAGTAGGGCTGTGGTGACCATTGAGGAAGACTAGGAGACATTCCCAACAACCAGGTGAAAGCCATGATGCAGAAACCAGTAACATTCGATGAAGGAAGCCACAAATGGAACAGCAACCTGCCTAACTGAGCCGGTATAATCGGAACCGAAGGGGATAAGGGAACATGAAACATAAAGGAAAGGCCGTTTTGTGAACCGGAGCGATGGTGAATAAACCTTAGCAAGATGCACACTTTCCAGGCATGGTTTGCCTCCTCTACACACCCTCTCATGTAGGTGCACAAATGATGACTTGAAAATAAAGGTCACTCAGCGTCTGCCTTGAAATGCTAGTCCCCTAACCTATGTCTAAGGCTCCATCTTCCTGTTTCCCTAAACATTCAGGTTTTCCTACTCTGCACTAGCGCTTTGCCCTTCGTAATCCTGACGCCAATAGAGGAACAGTTGGGCCACTGTGTTTACTCTCTTCGAGTCCAGGATGGTACAGAAATCCTTGGATTGTTTCAATACTGAGGATTAGGATTAGGTTATTTGAATAGGGCGATATACACCCAAGGATTTCATGGTGCTCGATTGAATAGAATGTCTTTCCCTCTTCACCTTGTGAGGCAGCAGTCAGGACATCTGACTTCAGATAATCACTGAGTTCCCAGAATAAGAATTTTGAATCATCACTCTTTTACTTGGTGTTATTTGTCCGGGTGTTTCCATTGACTTTTCCATGATTTGCTTGTGTGTAGACTTATCTCCTAGATCTCGTTTCCCCAGCAAATACTTATTTCAATGTGTGTACCCCAAACCATACTCAGAAAACAAGTATTGGCAAGGCCAATAAGTCTGACTTTACATTTTAGCAAATTACGTAAACTGCAATTGTGTAATCCTGTTCTTCGTGCATTACCATTTTGAAGTCAGATGTTTTGGCTTTGCCATTACTTGTTTCATTTTAAGCAGCTGGGTTGTACTCTTAAACGTGTGTGCAAAGTTATGTCAACATATGTCTCTCACACACAGTTCGTGACTAGAACATTTTAAAAGCCCGCTGCAGTTAAAAATTAAAACAAAAACATTGCTTTCCATAATGCATGTTTGAGACAAATAATTTAATATGTGATGATTCAGTGTACTTTTGAGATCTAAAATAGTTCTTCATGCATTTCTATGCAAGTACGTCATATGAGACCAAATAATACATCAAACACCCAATGCCATAAGGTTATTAGAGAGGAATACTTCTTTGGGTGGATCTAAAGCCCACTCTTTGTATACTTATAATCATTTGTAGCAATACACCTTGCTGCCTGTCAGGTCAGACATGAAATGGCAAAAGCATATGTAGAGGAACTGAGGTTATTTATCCATGTTTATTAATTGTAAGCACTCAGTCTTGCTCGTGGAGACTTTTGAAACAGGGCTGACCTAAATGTACTCTCCCTTCAGGGAGAATTAATGGCTGTATGTGAGGATTTGGGGTGTACTATATTGTATGGCTGGTAGCCCTACCATGCAGTACCCTCACAAATACCATCTTGGGACCAGTCAGGTACGTTTACCCAACCTTTAGCTCAACCCTGGATAGCTTAGGCTGCGAGTTGTAAAGCTTAGCAAAGGAACAATCTGTTAAGCATTTAATAATTACCAAACAACAGAATAAGAAAGTCACACAACACGAAAGAAACAAGGCAGCAGGTTAGAAAAATAGATTAGATTTTTATGAATCAGTCAGCCATTGATGAATCTTTAGAGAATTTGATCATCAAAACCCACCAGAGGGTTCCGGAGATATAGAATTTTCAAGGAATAAATCACTTTAGCATCAACCACGAATAAGCATTGGTCAACAAAACTTTTGAAAAGTTTGGAAAAGTTAGTTCAGCAACCCCGGCCCAAGTTGGTTAACCAAGTCCAGCAGGACAGAGGTCCAGAGATGATACGTTGGACAGTGTCTTGGCCACCAGAGCATTTTTAGAGCAAGATTTAAACTTTAAAGGATGACCACCGTAGAAGATAATAGAGTGGTCTTGATGCTGAGAGACACAGACTCAAAGATGCTCAAGGATACTTCTGATGCTGTGCAGTCCACAGGGGTTGAAGTTAGGTTGAGTCCTCAGACCACAGGTGAGTGGGGGTCGACTCTGTCCACAGATTTCGGGGTTCCACAAAGTCCTCTTTGCAGGGTTCCAAGGGCTGCTGATTCAGACCTTGCACTTTTGCAACCCAGCACTCACAGTGCAAATCTTTGGTGGAGTCTGGTGTCCTTCTCGGTGATGAATCCAGTCACAGGCAACACTCATGGATCCAGCAGAGACGAGTGCACCTTTTGGCTATCTCTGAATTGCCTTTGGGGATGTCTGGTAGCAGCAAGACTTCTGCAGTGGCTACCAGGCATGTGACTTGGGTTCCTTCAGCTTTAAAGTCCCCACTGATGTTCCGGGGGGCCAGCCAACTGTCCCTTGGAGTCCTTGCTTCAGACTGGGGCTCGTGACCAGCGTTTTTTAAAGCTAGGCACACGGAACAGGGTCCAAACTCCACTAGCTCAAAGTGCAGCAGGTGTAGTCACTCTGGCGTCGCAGCCTCTCTTTGTCCGCTTTCAACGGGTGCAGAGTGGTCTCCTGCTCACCCTCTTTGCAAGTCCAGCGAGTACTGAAGTTTCAGGTGCCAACGGTGCTTATTATATCCCAGTAAAGTGCCCTGAGGGGAACAGCGCAATCACTAGCCAATGGGCTTTTTGGTCTCCTCCTCTCTGGTGACACAGTTCTGGTGATGTGTGGCATCTGACTCTCCCGGGGTGCAACATTCCTTCCACATTCAGCATGGCTGAAGCCTTCCTTGACTGTAAGGACCTTGGTAGCCAACCCCAGAGGTGTGGCTACCATGGGGCTTCATGTCCCTGAAAAACTGATTTGTGAACTGGTTTTCCCTCCTCTGTCCCTGGCTCTTCTCTGTCTGCAGGAAACAAAAGGCATCCTGCCTGAGAGCGTTGTCACAGTGACCCTTCAAAGGCAGCTTCACCTTTTAGGCTTGCCTTTTGGGTTAACTCCCTGTGCAGCCAATTTGTGAGAGGATGTCACACCTTCCAGTACGACAGCAGCCTTTGTTCCTGGCCTGGGAGTCGTTTACACGGACAAAAAGCTATCTATGTGTCAGTGCCTTTTGTATGACCACGGGACGAGCCGGGGCATAGCGTGGCAACCCCATAAAAGTTGCTTACCTTTAAAATGAACAATAATTAAGTCACATTTAATGCCTCAATTAATTTGATACCTTACATGACCTACTTTGGCAGTGCCAATCAAAATATATCCGGGTTGGGATGCCTCCCGATGACACTGTATTAGCCAAAGGGGCCACCAACCCACAGCAAAATGACAATTTGGAAGTGTTGCTGCTAAGACATATTGCAAAACACATTTTAACAAAATACATCTCCTTGCCATAGGACTCAATAGGCCTTCCTTGGGCGAGATGTATACGTAATGTTAAGGAATAGGATGGCTTTGTTATAGGTTTAAATTGCAAAGTCAAACTGGGCAGTGAAAACTCTGTCCTTCCAGTCTGCAGTGGCAGGCTGGGGGCCATGTTGTATGTTATTTCACAAAGGGTGGCACAAATAGTGCTGCAGCCCTGGGTGGACACTCTGCTTACATACCGTTGGTACCATATACTAGGGACTCATAATTAAGCCAGACCTTGTATCCAATTCAACATATACTTTGCATGAGGTCAAAACACTGGCACACTGGCACAGAGGTCTGGTTTGCAGGTTTCAGTGCACTCTCATAGTTGAAAACCATCAGCTGATAGTCCAAATGGAGGCAAACAAGTTAGGGGGGACCAGCAAAAAGCCTGTTTCCTTACATCTTGGTTGAATTGTAGATAGTAAAGAATCATGTCTCTGGGAACGAAGACATCCTTTCTGTCTAACATGTTAAAGCTGTGATTGATAACTCAGGGCAGCAAAGTGGTATTGACATCCTCTTTGCTGTGGGCATTGTAGTTCTGTAAAATAAACATCTGGTTCATTGCTTAGACCATAGTAGTGTTTTGGTTGGTCAAAGCATAAGTTTGCCATGCAGGCGCACACCCTCTCACATTTGCTTTATTCTTTCCCTTTTTCTCACACAAAAACAACCAGTGTAGTTTTAACTCTGCCATTTCTGGGAGATTCCAAAATTATTCACCTTCAAAATGCAGGAAAGGGACCCTGACTGTTTTACTATACATTCATACCAAACATACCCCGGTGGAGGGGAAAGACCAATAGGGATTTATAGGCACACAGTCATACAGACTGAAGGGTCAACAGCAACTTCATATAAACCAGGTGCGAGCGGGGCCCCTGTATGCAGCTGTCAAAAACTTAACAGGGTAACAGCCCAACCACCACTAATGCATCTACAGTCCTGGAGGTGGGGATCTAATATGCACTCACTGCCAAAGCATACGGATTTGGGTCTGGAATCACAGCCCAACCACCACTACATATGTTGACAGAAAAAATCTGCAGACCCCCAACTGTAATTACTTGATGCACAACACAGTGTGGACAGGTCATCATTATAAATCCCTCGGCTGTTCAAACTCCTCTCCCCAGGGAAGGACAGCCAAGTTTACATGTTTAAATTCTGCTTCTAAAGGGTGAGCCCAAACACTGTCCAGACATGCAGCTCAGGTGAGGTATCCACATTGTCACTCCAGACAAAACCCCTGGAGCAAGTTCCAAGTTATCACTTTCATGAGCAGCTCGGAAAGGACAACCTTATCCATGACTTAGACCATTGCTATCACTGAAGTTCAATACGGAAAGTCCATCTTCACTCCGGTAACCCACCTCCGGGCCGATGTCACACTGAGAAGATGTCCTTGATGCAGAGCATGAGGTTTCTGTAGGAGCACTTGTCTCCAACATCTGTAGGAGTCTTCACCCCTACACGTTGTGACCAGTCAACCCGAATGGATGACAGCGTGTTACAGTGTTGACTATTGATACTTCGTCTCTTTGGGCATACAGACTGTCTTTTGCTTCTCGCTGCAGTCTCTTTGATAGCTGTGGACCTAGTCGAGGCTGCTTCAACCTTTATTGCAAATAAGATAGATAAAATTAGCTTTTTGCACAAATGTTAAATTTTTTTTTTGCACACAGGCGTTTTAACACCTAACTTTCACGACCAGGTTGATTGTAATTAGTCAGGGAGGTCTTAGAGTAGTAAAAACATGAGCCTGGCAGCTGGTAACTATGGTACCTCGTTTGAGGGGAATTCTTGGAATTATGTACCACTTATTCAAGGAATCGTTTCTTTACACTTCTTTTGGTTTTATATCATAGTAGTGACACACCAGTGATCACTTGACATTTTAATTACAACAAGTATTTGTTCCTGACTCAATACATCCTGTTGACTCATCTCACAGTACAGCAGACAAAATCCCTCAATGGAGATATGTGCTATATTACTTAAACATGGCACGGAAAATGTCAATAAATGCATGTATCCATTGTGCTCTCACTCCAGCTTCTGTTGGTTATCTTTCAGAATGTTATCTTTCAATGTATATCTAGCAGTCAAGATATGCTGAAAATGTGGTAATGGTTTTGACTCGGAATACAATAAGAAATCTTTCAACTTTAAGGTTGAAGTTCTTATCGGTTTGTGGATATTGCCTCTCAGAAACTGTTAATTGCAGTCTTCTATCAATTCAGTAGTCGCTAATTGTTTTAATGGAACTTAAATATTACTAAACATGGACTTTAGACTTGCAGGTATGAGGGTAGCTGACAGTTTCGAGAAAGTGCTATTACATTGCTAAATAGGAACCCCTGTGTGGGAACATATTAGGTTGCACAATTGTATGTGATTGTGACAAGGTTGTTTTAGAAATGTATATGTGTGTTTTCACTGAACTGTATGCCGATCCTCCGAGGTGGGCTTTCTCTCTCTGCCCCTTGCCTTTCTGCAGACATGCCAGAGTACCTGTATTGTAGGATTGCTTTTAAGTCTATGCTGCTTTTAAAGCCCTCAGACTTCAACAATCAGCGTATCTACTCTCCTCCACCTGGATATATCCAGGAGTTCCTGACACATCAGAAGTAGAGGAGCTCAGCTGGAATCTGAACGATTCCAAAACCACGCGGCTCCAAGCAAATCCTTTCTGGGTCTGCTCCCTCGTCCCCCTCCCTGAGGACCCGAGATGCCTGGAAAACCTAGTCTCATCACGAAAGGAACTGAACTCAATTGTTCTACTCTCACTTAAGCATTTAAATCGTAGCTCTTCCTTCTTCAGCAACAGGGGACAGACAATTTGATTCTCTCGAGATGCCTTACTGTTCTTCTCTTTCCTGGTCTTTATCATGCAGCATGAACTCATCTCTTGACGTTTGTGGCTTTATTATTTGAGAGCTTGGTCTACTGTTTGCATGAATATAAAGTGCACTGACACCCCATGGCGAAAAGCCCTACATGAATAAATATAATTAAATGTAAGTGAAAAAGAACTATACCATATCTCTTCATAGAGCTCGCTGGGAGACTTGGGTACACCATCCACATAAACGTGCCGTTCAGCAAAGTCAAATACACATATGCATGCACCTTTTTATCTCTGCCATAGCTTTATAAAATGCCTTTGATTTTGTGTTTTTTCATATTGGCCTAGTCCTTTGCGTGTTTTCTCAAATTTCTAAACCATTACACCTTATTTATAAAAACTAAAGGTGGGATCTTTCCGTTATTTTAATAAATCGTAATGGTTCTTTGGTATTATGTAGGACATTTGAGATGTTTTAAGCATTTCGATAGAAAATCAGAGAAGGTGGGGAAATGTGTTTGAGAGTATTGAGTTATTTTGTTGTCAGCAGGCACCATAAAGTCTGCTTATGTAAGGTAGCAGAGTATTGGTACAATAGCCTTTGTCTGAGTTGGCAGCAATGTTGGTTATTGATGTACTATGAACTGTAGAGACGTACAGTTGACCAGAGGAGAATCAAGTCCAAATAATATTTCAGAATGAGAAAGGCCCAGTAGCTTTTGGAGCAAAGAGATTTATGGAATTCTTCATTATGTAGGTCTCTTGTGATGTGGGTTAGAGATTCATTAGAAATTCTTGTCACAGAAATGAATTGAAAGTTGTTACTTTCCTATGAGTCCATTACAAAGTTTTGATCCTTTTTTTT
Source organism: Pleurodeles waltl (assembly GCF_031143425.1). Classification (NCBI taxonomy): domain Eukaryota; kingdom Metazoa; phylum Chordata; class Amphibia; order Caudata; family Salamandridae; genus Pleurodeles; species Pleurodeles waltl. The sequence goes on from NC_090450.1 coordinate 908,791,963, forward strand.
TTTTTTTTTACATAGCACATCCAATAGCAATAAGGCCAACCCCCTCCTAACTGAGTGACCCTCCCTTGACACAAATCCCATTTTTAGTCCAGGCTGTTTTTCCCACTACAACCTAAGAAATGTTTGCCTGTTTTGCAGATTGCCCAGTGGAACGAGCGTCCACTTTCTTCTCAGGAACAGCAACATTGAAGATGTGTGTAAAAGCACTTCTGCCTGGAGCGCACTAGGCCCGTTTCACTTAAAGTAAAATCAGCGGAGATTTACATATGTGCTCAAGCCTACTTCAATGGTCTGGCTTGACTGTGCAGCTGGCACCAGTAAACTAAGTTAGTATCACCAGGAAGAGGGCTTTGGCTCTGCCCACATGTTGAGACCCAGGAGTTCGTTTTGATTGAGCTGAAGGTATGCACTTCCACAACAAGCATTTGCAATGCAATAGGGTCTTGCATTTCTCCGAGTTACAGCTATTAGCAGTTGTAAACTCCCAACCGGATTTTTCTTGCCACATTGAATGGAAAAAACAGCGTGATCACGCTGCTACAGTTCACTCGTAGTGAAACCTATCGGCAAAAGTGCAATCATCTACGTAACCGGCAAAAGTGCAATTAACTATGTAACAGGGTCGATGTTATGCAAAGCACTCAACTTCTGCCTAGAGAGATCGCGCTGCAAACCAAAGATAAAAAGTAGTCCACAAACCTGATGGAAAACAGCGAGGCTCGCATGTTTTCAGTACTTGGTCGCTGCGCTCGAGGAGGGCTAACCACTGGAAAAGGCATGACGTATGCGTGTCTTCCACTAATGAAAGCAAGCAGATTTTAACAGGCAAGCCCATGAACCAATGAAAGACACTGATGTGACATGGACAGGGCTCCGAGCCCTTTTCTAACTCCTAAAGCGTCACACAAGCGCATGTGACGCAGGCTCGACCCTAAAAAGTGCTTGCCCTCAGCACAGCTGTGATTTTGTTTCTTTATCCAGCTGCCTGATCTTTAACTTTAAATGTCATGCACAGGTTATTGTACTGCTATGAAAGTGTCTCAAATTACAAGATTGTTGGTTGTTGGTTTTCTGTGGCATCAGCACAGATTGTAGGAGGGCATTCATTAACCTACATGGATTTTTAGCTCCAGCTTGACAGTGCAACTATTACCTGGCATTTTAACCTCCAGCAATACTATTGTACATTCCTTTGCTTCAACACACATAAGTATCCATTCTCATGCTATTTACTTTTAATGCTTCACATTACCATGCAACATTCCGTTAAAGTCAGACCTGTTGGCATTGCCAATGCTTGTTGGAGTTTTTTCTATCCATACATATTTCCCGAATTATGTCTGGAAAGCTGCACCAGGCGCAGGTTTCCAGGCAGAGGTGTGGTCATATTATGTGATGCCTCCCATGATGATCTCCTGCTGTGCGGAATTCTACATATTGAATTTTGCAAAAGAGGTAAGGACCTCTGTGAAAATGTGCTTTTTTAATCCACTTGGAAACGTTTGTTCCTGTCGAGAAACTCTGTTTACTCGAGGCAGCAATCCTTTTGTGAATTCTTGGGAGCCTCAAATGGAGGTAGGTATTTTATGCCGAAAATACCTTTGTGAATAGCTCATTGTATTTTTGCGCACATGCACTCATTTATCGCATTTGTACTCCTCGGACAAACGATTGAGTTTACTAAAAAATTAATGAGGTTCACTTTTAAACGTGTACTATTGAAAGAGTAGAAATCCCGTTTTATGCAGCATGCAACCCAAAGTTATCGTTTATCGTTTAGAGCTGGTGTATCTTGATTTCTTCTCGAAGCACAGCTGTGATAATTTCGTTTCTTTATCCAGCTGCCTGATCTTTAACTTTAAATGTCATGCACAGGTTATTGTAATGTTATTAAAATGTCTCAAATTACAAGATTGTTTGTTTTTGTTTTTCTCTGGCATCAGCACAGATTGTAGGAGGTCATTCATTAACCTACATGGATTTTTAGCTCCAGCTTGACAGTGCAACTATTACTTGGCATTTTAACCTACAGCAATACTATTGTACATTCCTTTGCTTCAACACACATAAGTATCCCTTCTCATGCTATTTACTTTTAATGCTTCACATTACCATACAACATTCAGTTAAAGTCAGACCTGTTGGCATTGCCAATGCTTGTTGGAGTTTTTTCTATCAATACATATTTCCAGAATTCTGTCTGGAAAGCTGCACCAGGCGCAGGTTTCCAGGCAGTGCAGGTTTCCAGGCAGAGGTGTGGTCATATCATGTGATGCCTCCCATGATGATCTCCTGCTGTGCGGAATTCTACATATTGAATTTTGCAAAAGAGGTAAGGACCTCTGTGAAAATGTGCTTTTTTAATCCACGTGGAAACGTTTGTTCCTGTCGAGAAACTCTGTTTACTCGAGGCAGCAATCCTTTTGTGAATTCTTGGGAGCCTTAAATGGAGGTAGGTATTTTCTGACGAAAATACCTTTGTGAATAGCTCATTGTATTTTTGCGCACATGCACTCATTTATCGCATTTGTACTCATCGGACAAACGATTGAGTATAGTATAAAATGAATGTGGTTCACTTTTAAACGTGTATTGAAAGAGTAGAAATCCCGTTTTATGCAGCATGCACCCCAAAGTTATCGTTTAGAGCTGGTGTATCTTGATTTCTTCTCGAAGCTATTTTTTGTAGCCAAAGCTCTGAACAGGTTTATTGATCTCCACGAATGATTTATTTTTACTCGTTTCATTTTTCAAAAGCGGTCCTTTTTGAAAATGTCTACTGCAGTCAGCAATTGTCAACACTGCTACATATATTAAATCGAAGTTTCAAGGATTAAAAACTTCTGGGTTGTTTTTAACCTTTGTCCCAATTGTGTATGGACGGTAGCCAAACAAGAACAGCCAACATCTTTTATCCTTTCCCTGGAAAATCAATGTTCCCATTTTTAAATCACTTTTAGTTTAATTGGGTGTTAGCAGAAGTAGTTCATACATTAACCATAAAGACACTGAAACCAACGCCAGGTGAAAAACCGGTGACTCAGTAACAACACTTGGACTAGGCTAAAGGCAGTGTTGTCACGTTTATGTCTTTAAGTGTCGTTTCACCCACTTATTTGATAGATCAATGTATTGAGGTTTTGTTCCAGAGGACCTGTCTGTTCTGGAGAAGAGCAGGCTCACTCCCATTAGTATTGCAGTCCTGGTGAGAAGAGATGGTACTCCTTTCTTTAAAATTAAGTAAGTGCAAGCACCTAGAACCTAAGGGAAAGAAAGCACTCGACGTTTACAGTGAAAGGTAGGTTGACAATAAAAACCGTAATTGGAGCAGAGCCTGTGGTATCTTAAATGCATAGTTTGCTTTCTGTCATTTGACACCGAGAAGCCAATTTCAAGAAGGCATTTCTGCGCATGCCCCTCCAGGGCTCCCAAAAAGGAAACATTCTCTAACTGGGCAATCCCCACTCTGATTAATGCTCCAACTGGTCTGGTACTTTGTGAATGCAAGCGTCTTGAAACAGGCAGTCAGCCACTATTCTGGTAAATTTAGAATAGGCTGTGGTCACCCAGAGGGAGACACTCCACTCTCTTTATGTACTTAAAAGCCCACAACTACATTTTGATCCAAATACTGTTCACTGTATGTTTTGTACATATGCGGGGCAGCCAGAATATCAATGGAGCCTATACTAAATCCGTCGGGTAAGAAATGGAGCCTCTTACTCAACAATGAGTTGTGTGTAGTCACAACACCCAGTTAACCTAATTCTAATCCTGAACGTCTAGACTTTGATTGCCAGGCCACCTGAAAGGGCAACAGTCTGGAAGATGAAACGGCCACATAGATACCTCTGTGTAGGCGTCTTTCATTGCCCAATTGGATCAGGCTACATAGAAAGCTTCCATGAAGGTGGACACGCTAAGCATTTCTGTAGGAGAGGCTCTTTGCGCATGCACTGTTGACAGTGAGGGGACCATCGCAGCATGAGAAGTATTGTTCAAAGTGCTTAGAGATTAATATGATCACCGCTTTGCCTGAGCAGCCATAAAAAGCCACTGTCCATGATGGACAAGTTTTTGAGATCATACGCATCAGACTGCAGAGGGTCTTGCTGCTGTTTGTGTAACTCTCTAAACACGTTCTTCGGAACAACCACAAGGAAGTTTACACAAACGGTAGTTCTCTTGGCCATCAGTGCCAGCGCAAATTCCCTTTCATAAAGCTGGAAACAAAATAGAATTAAAATCAATGTGCTCTTTTTGCAAGTAATTTGGTACCCACGGGAATTTTCTAAACGTCAAGTCTTCTACAGGACTGATGCACTTCACAGTGCTGTATTAAATAAAGCTCATACATAGGGCACTACACGTGAAAGGGGAAGATCTCCATCATGTTTTTTTTTTTAATTCAAAGAACTCTCTTTAAAACATAATAAATAATTTATACACTGCACTCTACATTTTAGCAGCCACTTCAGATGAAACAGGGAATTTAACAAGCCAAATGAGAATTTTCTAGCCAGATTGTAAAAAACAAAACAAAAAAAACGCCACTGGCACTTGGTGCTGGAAGCCATACCCAGATTCCACAGTGCAAAGTGTTATCACTCTTACAACTTTAGCTTATTTTAAAACCTAGCCTGTGGAGGATCTTATACATTTGCCTTCTGAAAAGAGGTTCATATTTCTAAGGTACATGAAAGGGTTACCCATGAATTCAATGAAGAATCCCATGATGGAGGTCCTGCGCTCAAGTAACTGTTGCTTCGCCTTCATCAGCTATTAGTTGGGTGCATTCAGTAGAATATCATGTTCATCCCAAGAGGGAAGAGGGAAAATCAAATAATTCCATCGAATCAAATCAGTTTGTTTTCCAACTGACTTTTGGTTCCATAAGCCCGATTGACACTGCTGTAGTTTCTTATATGTAGTAATGGGAATGAAAGTGTCGACTGAAGTTGAGGAGTTACTAAAATCTTTATACGCTTCTGTAGCATCGTAGACAACCTGTTTTTCGTTCAGTATCTGGATTGAAGCAGTTGCTAACTTGTTAAAACTGGACCATAGCCAGAGGACGTGCACTGTCCGAAAATCTTGCAAGGCCTTCTTGTACAAGTTGAATTTGAGGGGTCTGGCCTCCAAATGGGTGTAGACACAAATTAACATCCTTCAAAGGTGATCATCTCGTGTCTTCTCGAAATGCACAGGTCAAAGTTTAGCCATGCACTGGTTATTCTGGAAGCTTACAATAAAAAACATTTAAGTTCTTGTGTTTACCGGCTACAGGGATATGGGAGTAAATGTCTGGAAGTCCTGTGGAGTACTCCCAAACCTTTTCTTTCTAGTTGTCTGAAAATACGATGTAACACAAGGATACTGACTTGTTTCCTTTTTGATAAGCTTATTTCATGTTGTACCCAAAATATGTTTCTTCACTTCCTGCAGTCCTTTCTATGCTACCAGGAAGTTGCAGGATTATATCCAATGTGTTTAAAAACATTCTCAATGGGCTGTCATCCTGGATGATTAGCTCCTTCCAGGCTAGAAGGTACAAGTGGAAAGGTTTATAAGATGTTTGAGGAGGGATATTTGGAGGATATATAAGGTAAGTGAAGGAAATTGTCAAATGATTTGGACCAGCTTACGGTGCATCCCCTGCAGGTGAAGAGATTACGTTATGCTTCCTTGATGGCTCACACAGTGTAAGTTGTGCTCCATGGACTCACTGAATTCAGTGCTACTGGTTCAAATGTGTTACTTCACCTCCTTTCATTCTGGATGCTTCCTCTTGAATTGAGCTGCACACTCACAAGATGAAAATTACTGCATGTTTACTGTAGAAAGTTAATAAAATATTTGCAAACCAAAAGTTCAAGTCAGCTCTTTAAAACAAAAGATTTTTATTAGGGGCAGTGACCTGGAGAACAATGCTGGCTTGAGGTTAGTCTCCTGGCAGGGTCACCCAAACTGGACAGGTCAAAGGGTAGAGACCACGCGAAGTGCAATCCACTGGTCCTCTAGGTTGGGACCAGGCTAACAACTATATCCCATTAATTTTAGGTGTATTGTGTCTCCAGCTCTCTGAAGGGGAATTCTTGCTGGCTGTAGCGTTGATGTTGCTGTTTGTATCAACTTCCTTGTTGTTCTGACTAATGTCTTCAGGGAGTTAAGGAAACAGCAGCTAGAACTTCTGTAGTCTGATTCATATTATTTCAAAAACGTGTCCATCATGGACAATGGCTTTTTATGACTGTTTGTGTCAACTTCCTTGTGGTTGTTATGATGAACGTGTTCAGAGAGTCTGACATAATTCCAATGTGATGTAATTTCTGGCATAAAAAAATCCCTGAGTCATTGTGATTTGAGAAGTGTGATAGATTTTCCGCCCGTTATCTTGTTAGCATAGTCCTTTCTTTGGTGGTAGACAGAAACTGGTTCCACGAAAGGCTTTTGATGATTGTTCATTCATGTTTTGGAGTGACATCCAGGTTACTACTCTTTTCTTCATAGGGTGGCAGCTGTACATTTTGAGGATCATGTCTGTTAGGAGGATCTGTTAATTCTCTTTTTCTCCTAAAGGTGAACGATTAGGAGTTCAGCACGCTGGTATGTTTAGGAGAGCCTTTTTCTCCTGTCTGCTCCTCTGTTTTGGGTACCAGCAATGCAGCACTCTGCTAACTGAGGCAGCCATATGGCTTGAGGGGCTATATAAATGACGCTGTTGCACTTAATGTGTGCTGTTACCTTGAAGACCATAAACTTCTCCCTTTTGCCAAATTCAAAGCTTCCAATTTGCTGTTTATTTTTCTGTCAACATGAGACAACACAATATAAACAAATTATGTGTCCAGGGTATATTTCATTAGGACAATCAGTTTTTGTCTATGCAGTAAATTAGTTTGATCGATCAGCAATGATTATCATCATTTATGCAGTGGTAAGAACACACAGATGTCATGTCAGCACAAATAACTTTTCCCCTTATTCTGCCTCAGTAGGCTATCCATGCCCATCTCAAGTCATTGCATGCAAATTCAATAGGCTGGGGATGGATTGCCAGTTTAGAGTCCAAGTGTTGGCCCTGCGCTAATACATTTACATGCACTGAAAGGCCTGAAGTAAGTCTGGTTCCATTAATGATGTGAAAAAAAGATAGCAGGTATGACTTGGCCAGGTGATCACTTAAGGCTTTGATTTTAACCAGTGGATTTGTGGTTGAAAACAGATAGAAAGGGAAAATTAGTATTACCCTTTTTACATTTCCATCACTTCAAAATGGTAACCACAATTCTTTTAAGCATGCTATGTTTAATAGGAGAATTCACAATAAAATCATATCTCTGCAGCATGTGTCACTGGGTGATTTTGAAATGTTGGACTAAGGTATGCCGGGGTAATTCTAAGAGCAATTTTTCTAGGCTCTAATGACCAGCAAATTAAAGTTGTATTGAAAACAACAAGGCCATGCTTAAACCACAAGACACAAGATCATACCAACATAGTGAAAGACTTACAAGGCAGTCCACTAAAACACGCTGCCATAAGTAGCAAGAAAGATCTAAATCTGTGAACGTGCATGTGCTTCCAGAAGCAGAATGGGTCTCTGCTTAAACCCATAATCGCTAAAGCAAAGAACGGTAAAATAAGCTTTCTTCTGAGTGGTCTCAAAATCTTTGGAACTACCCTACACCAGCAAAGCCCTTACTTTTAACATATTCAAGGACTCAAAACATTCTCAGCTAAGAGCATTTTCAAGGAAAAAGAAAAACCATGACAATGCTTTGTTCGGTTGTAGGACTCTTACCTTGGGGGTAAGATTGCTTAGTGTTAGGACGGCAGCACCACTGAGTGTGGGTGACTGAGTTGGTCCACACTGTCTGGAAGCTGTCAGCCTGACTCAGTTGGCTAGATAGCAGCACCTCACCCAAATCCTAGAAAGTAAAGGTGATTTGTGGCAGCCTAGAAACATGAAACTCTGACTCCTCAGGGAAGTTGTAGTAGGCAGATCATACCCCTTTCTCTCAGCTACACAAAGTCTCACACATACTAAGGCAGCCAAAGAGATGCAGGAGAAGTTTCAATATATATCATTTGATGATAAAAGCCTGAGCTGTGATTATTAGGCAGATGACACATAATACGGGGATGATTGTGAACATTTGAGTAAAAAATCTGAGCACCCCCGCCATCCTGATCTAATCACATGATTTAGTAACTCCTACCTACATACTAATGTCTAACACAGGGAGCATACCGGTGTTGGCCCTTCTGCCTGTCCCGCTCTATGGGAAGAGCCCTGACCCCATACCTGAAAGATGGACAAGGGTCTGCCTGTTGTCTACTGGCAATCCTCCCGGATGGCTTGAAAGACGAGGCCAGGATGAGCTAAGCTGTCAACCAAAAGGTGTACACCTTCAGGTAACCATGGCTGAAATGCCTTCTTCCCTCCTTAGGCCTATGTGGTGTTTATATTACAAAATATGTTGTGTCAAGAACAGGCCTGATGTGATAATGTCTATGGTTTGAGAGTTGACTGCATAACTCTTGGAGTGACAATACTAGGTAAACATTTGTGTACAGAACATGACAACCTTAAGCAGGGCACAGAATGAAATGTGTGGAAAAGACTGATAAATGTAAAACAAAAACAAATATGTCATCTCAGGCAGTTGATAAAATATAACAAAGCTGAAAAGCGAGCTGTGCTAAAATATAATACAATTAAACAAATAAAATGTGTATGCATGTTAAAGGAACAGGCTCTGGGCCTTGAGCTGAAATAAGGATGCCAAACCTAAGTACTGAAAGGAACCCACAACAGTTTGCCATCCATATCCAGTATACCTCTCTATTTCTATGTTAAATCTGCTCCTGTTTTGGGGATATTTGTACTCTCACTCCATCCTTGTGTGAGGGACATTTTCATATCAATGCCTCAAAGTCACTGTTCAGAGCTCCAAAGTCCAGTAGGTCTGTGCAATATTAAACTCGGTAAACAAATATATGGGTTTGCATTGTCCCTTTTTAATTGTACCTCATCATCATCACTATATGGGATTACAACTTACAACCCTAACAAAGCATTCTACTGTAAGGACCTAAGTACTCTGCTTTTTTTTAAGTCTAGTTACTGACCAAGTTGGATGAGACCTATGAAAGATTCCCCGAACATGGTACCTCTGAAATCTTTCAAACTGTAAATTCAAGATGACCTGTAATCATCTATGTATATTTTCCTGTGGATTCCTCCGCACATCACATCAACAGGAACAATGGTTATTAAGACTTGGCTGGCCGAACTAGAGTAATCAGTTCCAAACATGCCTAGTCTCTCTAAATCTTGACTAACAACTCAGTGAGTCATTGCAAACACGGGGAGTGCCTACACCTCTTTTGAATCCATTCCTTTTAAAGGCAATCTGTGGCAGCCGCTTCAGGATCTAGTCCCCAACCGAAGAAATATGGTGCATGTGCTTTTAAACAAGATGGAAAGTGAGCCATGTCGAAAGGTTCCCTAAGATTCACTACATTCTGAAATGCCAGAGTATTCAACTTTCCTGTTTGGAATGCTTGGCATAACACAAATTCCAATTGCTGTCATATTTAACACCAGCTGAAGATATTCTGTTTTTACTGTTATTTTGTGAACTGGAGCCCCTCTGACTGCTGACTTCTTCAAACTTGTTCTCCCCATTCTCCTGCTAGTGTATTTATTGACCCTCTAGAACACTGTCTATTCTCAGCAGCACAATACAACTGTCACAACATTTCTTATAATTAAAGTGGTTGCTAATAGTTCCAGGCAATAGATAGACATCATCTTCTTGTCTGCTGACCACATTTCAGTCAGGCCTCTACACACTCCCAAACCCCTCCAGCTTTCTTTTGATTCAATGACAAAATCTGGGTCATCCCCAAATACAGTAATACCTTTCCATGCCTTTCTATTGTGAAGCGTCCAAATGAGATATTATACTGTTTCTGCACCCAGTCAGATCTGATTGTTCCCCTTGTTTCAAATGGATAGTTTTCAGCTGTTAAAGGGCACTGGAATACAAGGTTCTGAGGAAGAGTGCCTGATTAAAAGTGTATACTAGACTTATCATGTTTGCCAATTCCCGCAGGAAGCTTTCGTTTACTCAGAATCGGTTTACGTCCTCCACCTTCTTTCAAGCGAGACAACGCTAATCTTAGATTGAATCCCAAAAGCTCTACCATCCTCCCAAACATTACTTTACCTTTTCTCACTTTTTTCAGATAACCCAATCTCTTCAACAAATTCAAAGTCAATTAGGGATGAACTTTTAATTTCTCCCTATGCTGAGACTTTCTGAATGGCTCATTCTGTCATTGGTATGGGATCACAGCTTTTCAGTAGTGCAGGAACTGAAAAGTATTCGAAGTATACTCCTAAATGCAACACTCAAAATCAAAAGAATGTAATAGTATGCTTTAAAACCCTGGCAAAGATCCACGAGGAAGGCATGCACGCTGCCAGATTTTCATGAGATATGAAGGTAGGGAAAAGGTTGTTGCCTAGTTTAATTTGCACCATTATGAACTGTGTCTTTCCTTCTCATAGTGGATTCCTGATGTTCCACAGTTTTGTAGTAATGTTGAGTATTTGGGAGGGTGAACTCAAATGCGAAGGAAAATGATTTTCCAAATTAATATTCTGGTTACTTATTGTTGCTTGGACGAGTTAACCATTCTTATTTTTCTAACTCTTGAACGACTAACTCTTCTGTGTGGTACGTTTTTACAAGTTGTGTTTTTACACCATTATGTATGTACATATGTGGTATTTTTATAGCACAAACCTAGCAAAAAAGGCAGCAGTGCGCTGTATTGGTTCAAAAGCAAGCATACAAAGTCTACAAGTGACAGGAGAGGTAGCTTGTTATTGGATTATTACTGCATTGTGGTGTGCTGTTTAAAAAGGTGTATCTTCATCTCTCCTAAATTGAAGCAGTGTTGGAGCAGTTCTTATGGCTACAGGGATGTTGTTTGAGATCCTGGGTGCATACATAAAAAGGTCTTTTTTTTTTTTTTTCTTCACTTCTTTGTCTCCAATCTGATGGTGGCCTGGTTGCAAGTGTACAAAGAGCCTCCAGAGATCGTGAGTTTGTTTGCAAGATAAGCAAGGGTGCTGGTCATGATAGGTTTTTAAATGGTGCAGCTGGTTATGAAAATGGTACAGGCCAGCAAGTTTACCCAGTGGGGTTCATCAGAATGGAGGTGGTGTGATTGTATTTCTTCTGCCTTTGGATGAGATGTGCTGAGTTGTGTTGGATATAGGTGGGGGTATAAGTGTGGAATTTGGGAGGCCATGGAGCAAGCTGTTATCACTATTGAAATGCGGAAATACAAGAGTTTGAATGGCAGGTCTGAAGTCACTTTCTGGAAGAAACTGTTCCCTTTCTTTAGAAGAGATAGATGGTACCATGCCGTCTTTGTTTTTGGCAGTGTGTACCTTAAGTTTGAGGCTGGTGTTCGAGGTCAAACAAGTGCCTTGGCATTCTGTAAAAGTTTTGAAGTTTGTGTTCAAAGCCATCAAAGTTCATTTAATTGAGCCTGGTTTGTCCTATTTGATGCGTGTTGTTCCTGGAATGTAGCAGGAATTGTGTTGAGCTTCATGTTTGAATGAGTTGTACTCAGTATTCGAGGCTTAGGATGTCTGAAGCAGAGGAGACTTTCATGTGGAGTTGTGTTTCATCGGCATATTAGCGACCCTTGATGCTAGTGTACGTTGATAGAGCCCCCCAGGGACTCCATGTAGAGTTTGAAAATGACACAAGACTGTGTGGGACCCTCGGGGCTCTGCAAGTGATGGGAATCTTTTGGGACCTGGGAGTGCCCATACCAACAAACTAGTGTTGAAGGGAAAAGGGTAGGAAGAGAACCAGTGAATAACATGTAACAGATATCTATCATGTGTTATGAGTAGTACACCAATATTGACTACACATAGTAGGTCACTGGACCAAAAAAGGAATGAATGTAAAATAAGCTTTTAAAATCTTACCATGCTTTGGAGTTATTTATGCAAGGGTTATAAAAGTAAAAACGTTGAACCAGTCCTAACAACAGTGAGTGACCAGAAAGTTAATTCTGATTGTTAAAGAGATTGAAGTTTCATTTTGGTCTTTCTGTAAAACAGCAAGGAAACTAAAGGTACCTCGGACTTCCTGTCCCACTCCTACCCCAAGATGTATAGGCATCATAAAGTAAGCATCCTCTCTAACTAGTCAGTCCTTAACCCTAAAGATGCCACTTAACAAATGGATCCCTTCCATTTTAAAGTGGTGATAAACAACCAATGTGTACAGTTGTTGGAGGCATGTTTTTCTGTGAAACAATAACAAGTTTTTTTTTTAAAAAGTATTCACTATAATACATTCACCAAGAACATGTCATTAAAAAAATCAACTTTCAAGTCATTTGTTCTGTTGCTTTCTTGAGCACCATTTCCAGAATTTACAAGTAAACTAACTTGCTTGCTTGTTGGAAAATGTAAATGCTCTATGTTGCTGTAACCTGCTGGGTAGTCACATTGAGTTATATCCTGTTACTACTCACCATCTGTCCTACCCAACATTTGTATGGCCCGTGGAAGTGAAATTGTCATGTCTCTTTCTTTGCAAAGAAATTCCCCTAGTTGCAGATAGATAAATCAATATTATGTAATTGTGTGTACATGTGACATTTGGGAACGTACCCCCTGACCTGCTAGATCCTACGCTCTGTGAGTTTTGCTGTGAGGAAAAGAACGTTTGGCCACTTAAAACTGAGTGAACACAGGTCTTCAACACCTGTACTAAATATGATATTGATCTGGTATTGAGGCACCAGGTATTGGTAACTGTTGGGAAAATCTGCCTCTTATTCTTGTATCTCGCCAGAAAATACCTCTTGATTATCCATATTACTGAAGGCACTGATATATCATCTTATTGAGAAATCCACCACCAAAATGTAAACATTTTGCTATGTCTTTAGGCCTTGAGTCTGTTCTCATCAGAACCTACTTTTGTCTGTTAGCCATTGATGGATGCGTTTGCATTCACTAGAAAAGATAATGTCCTCGGACTTCATTCTGTTGAGGAAATAATCTACATTTATACACCTTTTAACTATTAACTCCTCCATCCTATCTCTCTTGAATTATCTAATTTACCTAATAATGTATCCTGACCTATATTAATTGACTTAACTATTCAAGTCCTTTCTTGGGTTCTTTATTGCAAAGAAGTATTTTATACTTTTATGGGCTACTTCAGTACTTGCGCTTGTTACCTTCACCACACGAGCTACGCACCGTGGCTGCACCATGTTCCTCTTCTAGTTCTAAGGCTTGTGTTTACTTTTAATATATTTTGCCACATGCTCTTAAAACCATGTGTAGGTTTGGTAAGTGAACTTCTCTAGGTTTGCACACGCCTTCAACCCCTGTGCATCTAGCACCACCCCATCATTCCTTCCGTACGTCGTTCAGGGTCATACTTCTCTATTTCTTATCTTTATCCATTGACTGGTGATAGCCCATCATCCTCATCAACACCTTCATTTCAACCGTTTTTACATGTTCTCCTCTTTATTTCCATCACAAGGACGTTTCTTTGCCTCTCAGACATTCATTCTTCTGCACAAGAGTGGCAACCCTTTTAAAACCCGCGATTTTGCTTTAAATGGGCTAAAGATGCATTGTTCAAATGTTTCCAGAATTCAGAAAACCACCTCCAACAAACAGAACCTTACTCCATGCAGAGAGTCTGGGTTCAGATTGCATCCTGATTCTTCAGGGATTTAGGATGGGATGGAAAAGGCACACTGGAGACAGGTGACCTTCCAGCATCATGACCAATATGATGTTGCTTCTTATGGCTGGAAGGGCTGCAGGGATCAATTGGCTCCTGGGTGAACTTGGCACAATGGGATGTCTTCCAGGCAGATAATCTACTCAGCTAGATCTCATGCACGGTTTTCCTGTAAACAAGTTGGCTGCTCCTGGAGGCATAGTCAAGCTCCACTCTGCTGGATCTTGGCTGCTCCTGGAGGCATACTCCAACTCCATGTGCTGACAGATAAGCTTTCCATGTATCTTTAGGTCACAGCAGAAAGACTTAACACAGATTTCCAGGGCTTGGGGCCAGTCTGGCAGGTGAGTAGCAAGTCCGTTTAGGTTCCAGTCCTGATGAAATGTCTTTTTCTGCCCTGATGTGCTGGCATCCGCACAGACCAGGCTATTCATTATATACTGGCTCAAGGTAGCCAGTGTTTATCCTCCTCTGGTAACCAAAGCAAACCAACCAGGGTCCTGTGTCATTTGAAGGTTCAAAACTCTTTAGATACTGTGAATCTTCATTCAGGTGTTCTCAGGCTTTCCAATTAGTAGTGACAGGCCATGGCAGTTAGGACTGGTCAGGGTGGGCTGTTGGGTACAGTTTAGCCAGAGCTCTCTGTGTCGTCCAACAAAGTACAAGGAGTATCAAACATAAAAATCCTCATCACAAAGAAACACGTTTGGTTGTGATCACAAGTGCCAGTTAGGATAATAAATGTTCAAGTCTGGTGGGAGGGGGTAAAATCGCGACACCCCAGATGCACACTTAACAATAGGTCAAGTGTTTCTTTTTTATTAGAGAATAAATTATTAAGGGAAACACATCACAAAGACCCAGAAGATTTTTATATCCAGGTAGCGGGATGGTTGTGATGTATAAGGCCCGGAGACCCCCATTTCTTCTCTACCATAAGTACTGGTATTGCTGCAACTTACCACAGTGTAGTTTGTGGTTTCTCTTCCATCCTTCAAAAGTCTCCAGTGTAGCTCTCAAAGCAAGCCAAAAAATCTATAGTGCATGCTGCCTGACTCTGTTGGCACCAACACCTCCAGTCCAGGTACTGCTCCGACTCCTGTTATGACTACACCTTATGGTCCATTAGGAGTGGATGAGTCCTCTATGGATCCACTTCAAGGCCTTCTACCCAAAAAATATTTTCTGTAAGAGCAGTTTGCTGCTTCTGGTAACTTTGTACTTCCAGCATCGAACAAAAATGTGCTTGGATAGACACAATCCTCTCTAAAATAGACTATGCTGGGAGAACCGTGGGATAGCTGCTTGGTTCCTGCACCCACAGAGGATGACTGTTTCGTGGTCATAGACCATTCCACTCCACTGAAGGCATGCAGCTAGGCAGTTTAAGTTGCAAAAGTGGTTTGGCTAGAAGTACTTGTTCATTGGAGGAGTACCTTGATTCAGAAAGAATGCTCAGCGAGTGTAGTCAATGAGAAAGAGCAAACAAGGGGCTTCTAGCGTTGAGGTTGTGCAGCAGGTGGCTACAACGCAAACTATGTAATTTGTGGCCAACAAATTTGATGTAAAAGGCTTAAAGCTGTCTTTGGGCATCGAATACATGATGATCTGAAAGAATGGAAGGGAACCCTCCGTGAGTGCCAGCGATGCAGCAATGTGGATAGGTGAACTACAGGGAGTGCAGAATTATTAGGCAAATGAGTATTTTGACCACATCATCCTCTTTATGCATGTTGTCTTACTCCAAGCTGTATAGGCTCGAAAGCCTACTACCAATTAAGCATATTAGGTGATGTGCATCTCTGTAATGAGAAGGGGTCTGGTCTAATGACATCAACACCCTATATCAGGTGTGCATAATTATTAGGCAACTTCCTTTCCTTTGGCAAAATGGGTCAAAAGAAGGACTTGACAGGCTCAGAAAAGTCAAAAATAGTGAGATATCTTGCAGAGGGATGCAGCACTCTTAAAATTGCAAAGCTTCTGAAGCGTGATCATCGAACAATCAAGCGTTTCATTCAAAATAGTCAACAGGGTCGCAAGAAGCGTGTGGAAAAACCAAGGCGCAAAATAACTGCCCATGAACTGAGAAAAGTCAAGCGTGCAGCTGCCACGATGCCACTTGCCACCAGTTTGGCCATATGTCAGAGCTGCAACATCACTGGAGTGCCCAAAAGCACAAGGTGTGCAATACTCAGAGACATGGCCAAGGTAAGAAAGGCTGAAAGACGACCACCACTGAACAAGACACACAAGCTGAAACGTCAAGACTGGGCCAAGAAATATCTCAAGACTGATTTTTCTAAGGTTTTATGGACTGATGAAATGAGAGTGAGTATTGATGGGCCAGATGGATGGGCCCGTGGCTGGATTGGTAAAGGGCAGAGAGCTCCAGTCCGACTCAGACGCCAGCAAGGTGGAGGTGGAGTACTGGTTTGGGCTGGTATCATCAAAGATGAGCTTGTGGGGCCTTTTCGGGTTGAGGATGGAGTCAAGCTCAACTCCCAGTCCTACTGCCAGTTCCTGGAAGACACCTTCTTCAAGCAGTGGTACAGGAAGAAGTCTGCATCCTTCAAGAAAAACATGATTTTCATGCAGGACAATGCTCCATCACACGCGTCCAAGTACTCCACAGCGTGGCTGGCAAGAAAGGGTATAAAAGAAGGAAATCTAATGACATGGCCTCCTTGTTCACCTGATCTGAACCCCATTGAGAACCTGTGGTCCATCATCAAATGTGAGATTTACAAGGAGGGAAAACAGTACACCTCTCTGAACAGTGTCTGGGAGGCTGTGGTTGCTGCTGCACGCAATGTTGATGGTGAACAGATCAAAACACTGACAGAATCCATGGATGGCAGGCTTTTGAGTGTCCTTGCAAAGAAAGGTGGCTATATTGGTCACTGATTTGTTTTTGTTTTGTTTTTGAATGTCAGAAATTTATATTTGTGAATGTTGAGATGTTCTATTGGTTTCACTGGTAATAATAAATAATTGAAATGGGTATATATTTGTTTTTTGTTAAGTTGCCTAATAATTATGCACACCTGATATAGGGTGTTGATGTCATTAGACCACACACCTTCTCATTACAGAGATGCACATCACCTAATATGCTTAATTGGTAGTAGGCTTTCGAGCCTATACAGCTTGGAGTAAGACAACATGCATAAAGAGGATGATGTGGTCAAAATACTCATTTGCCTAATAATTCTGCACTCCCTGTATTGTGCAGAAATGTACGAACTGTGTAAGCTTGAGGGATCTGCTGACCTTAGGAGGTTGCATTTAAATCTTCTTGCAGGTTGTTTTTTTGAACAATAGTAGTGGGTAAATGGTATTCAGCCTACTATTCCCTCGGCTGTCTTCATTCGCAGATTAAACTTGATAACCCTGGTTTTTGGCCCTGGCCACTCCTCTGCTTCTTATAACTGACATGTGCACTCCCTTGGGATCTCTCAGAAATATAACAGAGAGAAGTTCATTATTAGAAGATAGAAAAGAGTTTCCGGTTGAACTCCAGGTTTAGTGAGAGAAATACAGTCATCTTCACCTGGAGTCGACCACATGTAACCTCTTCCTTAGTCCACACCAAGCATAGCCCATCTCCAAGGGCTTTCTCAATCCGAGACCTATTAATGTCCCTCCAGAATGATTAATTTTGGTAGATCACATTTCTCTGGTTTGAAATAGGTTCCTTAGAACCTTCTCACATGGTCACCAGAGACTTGCGCCTGTCCTCCTTTCCCACAGGCTTTTCCGTGGAACCCTTCTAGCTTTCTGCACCCCTGATAGTTTAAGGGATGATACAAAGTTTGATGCACTGAATTATGGCCTGCCCAGCACCTATAGAGAGTAGATAAACCTATGTGGTCACTCTACAAATGATATCGCCAACTCAAGCCTTCTACATTACACCATGGAGTATGAGATTGGTTACCTTTTCCTTCACTCTCCGCTAGCCACCCATCAAGTCTTGTGTTTCTTTACCATGTACCACTCTACCTCCACCTCTCAAAACAGATTTGGGCACTGAACCTTGGGAGAATTTAAAGTGACTTCTGAGGGGAACTAAACAAGGATTTTGATTGAATGAGAATGTTTTGCGGCTTGTTGCATGTAATAACTAGGTAATGGGGTGTCTGTAATGATAGTTCTAATGGATACAACTACCTGTGGATTCCTCACCTTATGAATTCCCCCAATGTGCCAGCATCCAACGGAAAATCTTCTTCCCAGCTCTCCACATCGACGAGGACGTCACAATTGCAAGGCTCCACGCGACTCCGTCTGACATCACCGTGCCAATAAGAGGTCCTTGCCAGCGTACTGACGTCAGTTCCCTTTTTTCCGTGCCTTCGACGCTAACGGTTTCCTCCTAGCTCTTGCTACTGTTGAAGGTGTTCCATCTTGTTTCTGGTTACAATGTCACCTCCTAGGAAGTTGGGGTTTAAGCCATGTCGAGAGTGCGGGGGTCGCTTGTCGGTTACTGACCCTCATGATGATTACTTTGGTGTTTAAGCTCTGATCATGACTTCAAGGAGTGTGTATTCTGCCAGAGCATGAATCCAAAGGCTCTGAAGGAGAGAGAAGCCAAACTCTTTTTGGCTAAGGCAAAGAAAGGACATAAGAGCCATCATAGATCGTCTTCTCACACTTCGTCGAAGAAGCGCAAGAAGCGACGTCGTCACGACTCTTGTTGTCATTCGGCTCGGAGCCGTTCAAGGTCCAGGTCTCCATCTAGACTGTGATGTGGTTGGTTAGTCCTACTGTGACTCCACAGCCTCAAAACCCTCAGGCTTCTCCGGCGCCGTCGGTCTTCGAGGTGGTCGCGCCTCCAGAGTGTCCTCGCTTTTCACCTGCGGCGCAGGATTCAGATGCTCAACCGGTGCAAGTGCCGCATGGAGAAGAGCGGTATCCTGCCCTCCCGGTTACGGGAGCGGATCCAGCGGCATTTTTAAAAGCCATGTTTAATGCTACGGCCCCTGCTGGTGCACCGGCTGGTCCCACGTGTCCTTTGGCATTTACGTTGGGTTCCCCAGCTCCTTACAATGTGGCGCCGTTCATGCCCTTTTATCCGGCTGAGGGTGCTGGTTCGGCGCCAATGATGTCGCCTCAAAGACCTGCAGTGCCGATGACATCACCTTATAGACCTGCGGCGCCGATGACATCACCTTATCAGTCGACGCCGATGACGGATCCTCAGGTGACCACAGTGCCGATGGGATCCGCTCTGGTGCCGGATGGCTCCGGATTAGACCATAGTCAGTCTTCTTCTCTGGTCCGCGTCTTTCAGTCTTGAAGCCGGTGTTATCGACGTCGGCTAATTCTATGTCGACGCCAAGGTTAGAGGCCAGGCTGAGGTCGTGCAGAAAAGCTTTGAGGCTTTTGGAGGAGCAGGAGTAGCAAAGGCAGCTGCTGGAGGAAGGAGAGTTTGTGGAGCCCTTGGGGGAATATCAAGGACTTAACTCAGCCAGTGGGCTAGACACTTCCCTGGAATGGGACCTTTCTTCTCCAGGGGAGTTTACGGAGGAGGTGGCCTCTTTCCAGAATGTTGTCAGGAAGGCGGCACATTTTTGGATCTTCTGTTGCCTGCTGCAGAGGTCAAAACTAATATTCTAACTGAGGTCCTGCATCCTTCTTCTATTGCTTCCGTTTAATGATGCTCTTATGGAGCCTATCCTAGAGGTATGGAGGAAGCCTGTGTTGTCCCCAGCTGTCAACAGATCTGTGGCAAGGAGGTATAGGGTGGCTCCTGGAGATCCGGGATTTTTGTAGAAACATCCTACCCCGGAGAGTCTAGTTGTTCAAGCCTCATGTTCCACACAGTCTGCACCGGGCTCCTTCCCTGTGATTCAGTCGGACAGGGAGTCCAAGAGGATGGAGCAGTCGGTGATGAAGACTTTTTCTTCTTGGTGTATGGCCCTCAAAGCAGCAAACGCTACCTGTGTATTAGGTAGATATGTGCACGCCCTGATGGACACAGCTAAGGCTATGGTTCTAGACCTGCCGCAGGAGGTGCAAGGACAATTTGGAGAACTCCTGTCTGATGCTCATGCGGCGGCTAAACAGATTATCCAGTCTGGTCTGGATTCTACAGATTCGGTGGCCAGGGCGATGGGTACCTCTATTGCTACCAGGAAGCATGAGTGGTTGAGGTCCTCTGGCTTTTCTTCAGATGTCCAGTCTACTCTCTTAGACTTGCCTTTTGATGGGGAAAAGCTTTTTGGTGCTAAAGCGGACTCTGCCTTAGAGCAGTGGTTCCCAACCTTTTGACTTCTGTGGACCCCCACTTTATCATTAATGGAACCCAGGGACCCCCACTGAATCATCATTGGAATCCCGGGACCCCCACTGAGTCATTACTGGAAGCTTGGGACCTAATTTGTCATTATTTGTTAATATTTTTTCATATTCTAAGCAGTCGGGGACCCTCTGCGAAAGCTTTGCGGACCCACAGGGGTCCCCGGACCACAGGTTGGGAACCACTGCCCTAGAGCGCTTTAAGGACAGTAGGGCCACAGCAAAGTCTTTGGGTCTTCAGGCTTCCACTACTACCCCTTTCAGGTCCTTTCGGAGATTCAGGGGGTTTGGGCGCAGAGCCGTTTACCGTGGGAGACCACAGTCCAACAGCCTGCCAGCCTCCTTTATAGGTCCTTCTGATGGATACAACTACCTGTGGATTCCTCACCTTATGAATTCGTCCTTGCGTCAGCATCCAATGGAAAGTCTTCTTCCTAGCTGTCCACGTCGACGAGGACGTCATAATGGCACGGCTCCACGTGACTCCGTCTGACGTCAACGTGCCAAAAAGAGGTCCTCGTCGGCGTACTGACATCAGTTTTCCTTTTTTCCGTGCCTTCGACGCCAATGATTTTTCTTCCTGGCTCGTTGATAACTGTAGCGCTTTTTGGTGGTTACAATGTCGCCTCCAAAAAAGTCCGGTTTCAAGCCGTGTAGAGAATGCGGGGGTCGGATGTCAGTGACCGACCCCCATTCAGATTGTATTTGGTGCCTTAGTTCAGAGCATGATGTGGAAGGATGCTCTTCGTGCCAGAGCATGAATCCAAAAGCTCTGAGAGAGCGTGAGGCGAAGCTTTTCCTAGCAAAAGCGAAGAAAAAGGGCCATAAAAAGGATTCCTCCTATGCTTCACCCAAGAAGCATAAGAAGCGGCGTCATCATGACTCTCGGCGCCGTCATGACTCTCGGCGCCGGTCGGAGCGGAGCCGATCGAGGTCGAGGTCTCGGTCTTCTCAACGCCAGAAGACATGGGAGATGAGCCCTACTGTGACGCCTCAGCCCAGGATTCCAGAGTTGTCGCCGGTGCCATCTGTCTTTGAGGTCGTTCATCGTAGCCCTCATTTTTCGCCGGCGTCGAGGGATCCTGATGTACAGCAGACCTCTGCTCAACAATACCCGGCTTTCCTGGCTCCAGGGACGGATCCGGCTGCATTCTTGAATGCAATGTATGCCGTGTTTCAATCCATGGCCCCTGCTGGTGCACCAGCGGGTCCCAGGGGGCCATTGGCGTTTGATTTGGGCTCTCCGGCGCCGTACAAGGCAGCTCCATTCATGCCCTTTTGCCCTACGGAGACTGGCGGTTCGGCGCAGAGGGTATCCCCTAGCGGGAGTTCACCACTTGTGACGGTGGATCCACCATCACGTCAGCCGACTCCATCACCGCGCCATCCGACGTCGATGATGTCTCCTTCCAGACCAGCTCCATCACCTTCCTGCCAACCGACTCCGCGGAGGTCTTCGTTGGACTCCGTGTCGGCGCCGGTGCTGGGTGACACTAGGAGTCATCCATCTCTTCCTGGGCCTTTTCGAGGTTCGAAGTCGTCGGCGTCGATGGACTCTTTATCGACGCCGGCCCTAGAGACACATCTTCGATCTCGTAGGAAGGCATTA
Organism: Pleurodeles waltl; assembly: GCF_031143425.1. NCBI lineage: Eukaryota > Metazoa > Chordata > Amphibia > Caudata > Salamandridae > Pleurodeles > Pleurodeles waltl. Next base: position 908,813,692 of record NC_090450.1, read on the forward strand.
AGACTTTTGGAGAAGGAGTAATATAGACAGCTGAAGGAAGGAGAGATTGAGCCTTCGGATGAGTTCCACGGTCTAGCCACTGCAAGTGGTCTGGATACTTCCCCGGAGTGGGACATTGTGTCTCCGGGGGAGTTTACAGAAGAGGTCGCTTCATTCCATACAGCGGTAAGGAAGGCAGCAGAGTTCCTGGACTTGCCTTTGTCTGTGGTGGAGGTGAAAACTAACCTGCTCACAGAGGTACTGCATCCTTCTTCGTCCAGTGCTGACCCTTTGCTGCCTTTCAATGAGGCTTTAACTGAGCCTATATTGGACTTATGGAAGAAGCCAGTAACAACTCCTGCAGTGAACAGGGCAGTGGCGAGGAGACATAGGGGCGCACCAGGAGATCCGTTTTTCCTATCGCGACATCCAACTCCGGAAAGTTTAGTAGTCCAGGCGTCATGTTCCGCGAAGTCTGCTCCTGGAACATTCCCTGGAGTCCCAACTGATAGGGAGTCCAAGAGGATGGAGCAGTCTTCGAAGAAGATCTTTTCATCATGCAGTATGGCGCTTAAGGCTACTAATTCTACCTGTGTGCTGGGCAGATACGTCCACGCCCTTATGGACTCCGCTAAGGAAATGGCAAAGGATCTGCAACAGGAGATGCAAAAGTCGTTTGGATCCCTTTTTATGGATGCGCAGGCGGCTGCTCAACAAATTATACAATCTGGCCTGGACACTTCGGATTCGATAGCCAGGGCCATGGAAACATCTGTGGCTACTAGGAGGCATGCCTGGTTAAGGTCCTCTGGTTTTTCTTCGGATGTTCAATCCACCTTAATGGATCTACAATTTGATGGGGACAAGGCGGACTCTGCCCTTGAACGGTTTAAGGACTGTCGGGCGACAGCTAAGTCGTTAGGCTTACAGACCTCTGCTACAACATCTTATAGACCTTTTTGCAAATTTCGGGGGTTTGTTCGTGGCTCTGCCTTTCGGAGGTCGCAGTCCTTCGCCGAGCAGCCTGCCAATCCGCCCTATCGTGCCTTTAGAGGGCGGGGTAGGGGTAGAGCTAGAGGGCCAGCCCAGCAGCTGTCATCTTCATCATCCTCCTCTGGTGGACAACAGCAGAAGCAGCCCTATTTTTCCCACTTTATCATCCATACTTCTCCTGTAGGGGGAAGATTGAGTCTTTTTCTACAGAAATGGAAGTCGATTACAACAGACTCGTGGGTGCTAAGAATTGTGGAAAAAGGTTATGCTCTCCCCTTTAAGGAGTTCCCTCCTCCCTTTCCCCCCATCCCTCTTTTTGTTCAGAAGACCATCTTCTGTTGTTGCAACAGGAGGTTGTAACCATGTTGGCAAAGGGCGCTATAGAGTTGGTGCCGTTGCAGGAAAGGGGTCAGGGGTGTTATTCAAGATATTTCCTGATTCCCAAAGTGGGCGGTCGTTTAAGGCCGATCCTAGACTTGAGAATTTTGAATTTGTTCCTCAAGCAGGAAAAATTAAAAATGCTGACCCTAGCGCAGGTACTATTGGCGTTGAACAAAGGAGACTGGATGGTGTCTGTCGACTTGCAGGATGCGTACTTTCATGTTCCGATAATCAAGTCGCACAGGAAGTATCTCCGGTTTGTGGTCGGAACGCAACACTACCAGTTTGCGGTCCTTCCGTTTGGACTTACTTCAGCACCTCGGGTTTTTACGAAGGTGATGGCGGTTGTTGCAGCACATCGCAGAAGGAGGGAAGTAGCGGTTTTTCCCTACCTGGATGATTGATTGATCAAAGCCAAGTCTCCAGAGCTTGTGTTGTCTCAACTGCGAATGACAACCCAATTGTTGTTCGATCTGGGTTTTTCTGTAAATGTGCACAAATCTCACCTGGAGCCCTCTCAACGCCTGCTGTTCTTAGGGGCAGTACTGTACACAACAATATTTCGGGCCTACCCCCCGCCTCAGCGGGTTCAGGACATTCAGGCGCTGATTCCATTGTTTCAAGTTGGAGCAGCAGTTCCAGTCCTCAAGGTCTTACGCCTGCTAGGTCTGTTTGCTTCTTGCATTCTGTTGGTCACTCACGCTCGCTGGCATATGTGGGCTCTTCAGTGGTGCCTCCGCAGGCAGTGGTTCCAGCACAAAGGAGATTTCAGGGATTCAATAAAGATCTCCAATGACGCTGTAGCGGATCTTCATTGGTGGACAGTGGACGGCAACCTTTCCCAAGGAAAACCGTTTTCACTGCCACCTCCGGTGGCCACAGTGATATCGGATGCTTCCACTCTAGGGTGGGGAGCTCATCTGGGGGACCTGGAGATCAAGAGTCATTGGTCTCCAGCGGAACAGATGTTGCATATCAATCTGTTGGAATTGCGGGCGGTACGTTTGGCGCTCAAGGCCTTCCTCCCTTCCCTTCGCGGTCGGTCAGTTCAGATCTTAACAGACAACACTACTGCAATGTGGTATATAAACAAGCAGGGAGGAGTAGGGTCGTACCTTCTCTGCAGAGAAGCCCTGCGACTCTGGTCCTGGGCTCAGGACCATCAGATTTGCTTAATAGCGAGTCATTTGGCCGGAGTTCTGAATGTGCGTGCGGATGGTCTCAGTCGTCACTTCTCGATAGATCACGAGTGGCGTCTCCATCCAGACCTGGTCCTCCACATCTTCGGGATGTGGGGTACTCCTCAGGTGGATTTATTCGCCACTCGAGAGAAAGCGCATTACCCGTTGTTCTGCAGCCTCCAGTATCCGTTGCAAGGGGCATTGTGGGATGCGTTTCAGATGTCCTGGAGCGGCCAGTTGCTTTACGCGTTTCCCCCCATACCCTTGATTCCTCGGGTTCTGAGGAAGGTTCGTCAAGACCGGGCCCAAGTCATCTTGGTGGCACCGGACTGACCGAGAAGGGTATGGTATACAGACCTGCTTCAACTCTCTCAGTGCCCTCCGCTCCGTCTCCTGCTCAGGGCAGACCTCCTCTCACAGTCGCAGGGGCAGGTTCTACACCCCCACCTCCAGAGCCTGCACCTTCATGCCTGGATATTGAACGGAGCAACCTGAGTTTGTTTTCTCTCCCACTGGATGTAGTGGATGTTATTCTATCGTCCAGGCGACACTCCACTAAATCCATTTATGCCGGCAGGTGGGCAAAATATGTGGTTTGGTGTGGGGAGAATCAAAAAGATCCCTTGAAGGCCCACCTTTCTGATATTCTTTTGTTTGCTCTTAGTTTAGCAAAGAAAGGCTGTACGGTAGCTACAGTTAAAGGTTATTTAGCGGCTCTGTCGGCTTTTCTTTGCCTTCCGGACCAACCTTCTTTGTTTAAATCTCCAATTGTAAATAGGTTTATTAATGGTTTAGTGAATAAGTTTCCTCCCACGCCCTTTCACATGCCTCAGTGGGACTTGAATCTGGTATTAACGTTTTTGATGGGTTCACCTTTCGAGCCCATGCATTCATGTCCGTTGAGATACTTGGTCTTAAAGACTGTTTTCTTAATTGCGATCACTTCTGCTAGGAGGGTTGGGGAGCTTCAAGCCCTTTCTGTTAAACCTCCTTTTACCTTGTTCTTCCCTGATAAAGTGGTGCTGAAAACCAGGGCGGCTTTTCTGCCAAAAGTTGTCACTCCTTTTCATATAGGGCAGTGTATTACCCTTCCCTCGTTCTACCCTCCTCCCCACCCTTCCAAAGATGAAGAGAGGCTCCATAGGCTGGACCCTAAGAGGGCGCTGAGTTTCTACCTTGAGAGGACTAAAGACTTTTGCTTGGATGATCAGCTGTTCGTAGGGTATGTTGGACAGCGAAAGGGCAGAGCGGTCCAGAAACGAACACTCTCCAGGTGGGTCATCTTGTGTTTAAAAATGTGTTACTCTCTGGCGAAGAAAGTCCCTCCTGAAGGTATCAGGGCCCATTCTACTAGGGCTAAGTCTGCTTCCTCGGCCCTAGCGAGAGGAGTTCCTTTAGTGGATATATGCAAAGCGGCAACTTGGGCGTCCCTCCATACCTTCATAAAACATTATTGTTTGGACTCTGAAGTGAGGAGGGACGGTCATTTTGCTCGTTCGGTATTGCAAGATTTCTTGGTGTAATCAGGCGGGCACCCACCACCGAGTGCGGTACTGCTTTGGGACTCTATTCATAAGGTGAGGAATCCACAGGTAGTTGTATCCATCAGAAGAACAAGTTACTTACCTTCGGTAACGCTTTTTCTGGTGGATACACTAGCTACCTGTTTTTTCCTCACAGTCCCTTCTGCCTCCCCGTTGCCTGTCTGATTTCACAGTTATCTTGCAGTGGTTGATTTTTACTTATCTGGAGATATGTTTATTTGTATGTGTATATATATAATATGTATTTTTATGTATCTATATAAATATATGGGTTCAATGGAAAATTTTATTGTGTGTGTATATCTATCTTTCTTTACGGTTTTTGATGGGTCGGTTCCCACCTGTTCGCCTCAAAGGCACGTAAAAAATGAGGTGAAACTGACGTCAGTACGCCGACGAGGACCTCTTATTGGCACGTGGACATCAGACGGAGTCACGTGGAGCCGTGCCATTATGACATCCTCATCGACGTGGACAGCTAGGAAGAAGACTTTCCGTCGGATGCTGACGCAAGGACGAATTCATAAGGTGAGGAATCCACAGGTAGCTAGTGTATCTACCAGAAAAAGCGTTACCGAAGGTAAGTAACTTGTTCTTTAGAGGGCGGGGGAGGGTTCGGACAAGAGGGGCCACCCAGCAGCACCCTGCATCATCCTCTTCATCTAGAGGACAACAACAAGGGAAGCAGCCCTAGTTTTCTGCCCATTTTTAGCCATACTTCTCCTGTAGGGGGAAGATTGCGTCTTTTTCTCTGCGAGTGGGAGTTAATCACATCAGACTCCTGGGTTCTGAACATTGTGAGGAAAGGATATGCTCTTCCTTTTCAGGAGCTTCCCCCTCCCATCCCTCCCCGTCCCTCGTTTTGTTCTGAAGACCATCTCCTGTTGTTGCAGCAGGAGGTTTAAATGCTGTTATCAAAAGGTGCAGTGGAGTTGGTGCCAGAGCAGGAGAGGGGTCAGGGTTGTTATTCAAGATATTTCCTGATTCCCAAGAAGGATGGTCGATTGAGATGAATCCTGAACCTGAGGATTTTGAATTGGTTCCTCAAACAGGAGAAATTCAAGATGCTGACTCTGGCGTAGGTCTTTTTGGCGTTGAACAAAGAGGATTGGATGGTGTCTGTCGACTTGCAAGATGCTTACTTTCATATCCCTATACTCAAGTCGGACAGGAAGTATCTCCGGTTTGGGGTGGGGTCGCAACACTACCAGCTTGTGGTCCTTCCGTTTGGTCTTACTTTAGCACCTCGAGTCTTCACGAAGGTGATTGCGGTGATTGCAGCAAGTCTCAGAAGAAAGGGAATATCGGTATTCCCTTACCTGGACGATTGGTTGATCAAAGCCAAGTCTCCGGAGCTTGTGCTTCATCTCTTGCAAATGACAGCTCAGTTGTTGTTCAGTCTGGGGTTTTTGATAAACGTGCCCAAATCTCACCTGGAGCCCTTGCAGCACCTCCTGTTCATAGGGGCAGTACTGGATACAGCATTGAATCGAGCCTATCTTCCACCTCAGCAGATTCAGGACATCCAGGTGTTGATTCCAATGTTTCAAAATGGAGCAGTTGTTCCAGTCCTCAAGGTCCTATGCCTGCTCAGTCTGTTTTCTTCTTGCAATCTGTTGGTCACTCATTCACGTTGGCACATGAGGGCTCTCCAATGGTGCCTCCGCAAGCAGTGGTTTCAACACAAAGGGGATCTCAAGGAGTCGATATTGATCTCCAGAGACATTGCAGCGGATCTACGATGGTGGGCTGTGGACGGCAACCTTTCTCAAGGAAGGCCGTTTTCACTGCTGCCTCCGATGGCCACGGTCATGACGGATGCTTCCACTCTAGGGTGGGGAGCTCATATAGGGGAGCTGGAGATCAAGAGTCGTTGGTCTCCAGTGGAACAGACTTCTCATATCAATCTGTTAGAATTGCGGGCAATACGTCTGACTCTCAAGGCCTTCCTCCCGTCCCTTCGCAGTCAGTCAGTTCAGGTCCTAACAGACAACACTACTGCGATGTGGTATACAAACAAGCAGGGAGGAGTGGGGTCGTACCTTCTCTGCAGAGAGGCTCTGCGGCTCTGATCCTGGCTTCAGGACCATCGTATTTGCTTGGTAGCGATTCATCTGGCCGGTGTGCTCAATGTATGTGCAGGCACTCTCAGTCGACATTTCTCGGCCGATCACGAGTGGCGTCTCCATCCGGATCTGGTCCTTCGCATCTTTTAGATGTGGGATTCTCCAAGGATAGATCTGTTTGCCACTCTGGAGAACGCGCACTGCCCCGTCGTCCTGCAGCCTCCAGTATCCGGTACAAGGAGCTTTGGGGGATGCGTTTCACATCTCTTGGTGCGACCAGTTGCTTTACGCGTTTCCCCCCATACCCTTGATTCCTCGGGTTCTGAGAAAGATTCGCCAAGATTGGGCTCAGGTCATTTTAATAGCTCTGGATTGGCCAAGAAGGGTGTGGTACATGGACCTTCTCCAACTCTCACTGTGCTCTCCACTCCGTCTCCCTCTCAGGGCAGATCTCCTCTTGCAGTCGCAGGGGCAGGCTCTACACCCCTACCTCCAGAGCCTGCACCTTCATGGCTGGAGACTGAATAGGGCAATCTGAGTTCTTTCTCCCTCACACCAGAGATAGTGGATATTATTTTATCAGCCAGGCGACACTCCACTAAGACTGTTTATGCCGGCAGGTGGGCAAAATTTGTCGCTTGGTGTGGAGAGAAACAAATTGATCCTTTAAGAGCCCATCTGTCTGATGTTCTGTTGTTTGCATTAGCTTTAGCACAGAAGGGTTGTGCAGTTGCTACTGTTAAAGGCTATTTGGTGGCACTGTCTGCCTTTCTTTGCCTTCCGGATCAACCCTCCTTGTTTAAATAGCCTATTGTTATTAGGTTCTTAAAGGGTTTAACTAATAAATTTCCTCCCACTCCTTTTCTTATGCCTCAGTGGGATCTGAATCTGGTTTTAACTTTTTTAATGGGTTCACCATTTGAACCCATGCATTCTTGCCCACTAAGATTTTTAGTTCTTATGACTTTTTTCTGATAGCTATAACATCGGCTAGGCGTGTTGGTGAGCTTCAGGCTCTTGGTGTTAAGCCTCCCTTTACTTTATTCTTTCCTGATAAAGTAGTGCTGGAAACCAGGGCGGCTTTCCTACCTAAAGTTGTCACTCCTTTTCATATGGGACAGACCATTGCCCTTCCATCTTTCTACCCTCCTCCTCACTCCTCGAAGGAGGAAGAGAGGCTCCATCGTTTGGACCCCAGAAGTGCTCTCAGTTTTTAAATTGAGAGGACAAAAGACTTTTGCTTGGAAGACCAGCTATTCGTGGGATATGTAGGAAAGGGGAAGGGCACAGCGGTCCATAAAAGAACGATACCCAGGTGGGTTATTCTTTGAATCAAGGTTTCTTACTCATTGGCAAAGAAGGTTCCCCCTGAGGGTATTGGAGCCCATTCGACCAGGGCTAAGTCCGCCACTTTGACCCTGGCTAGTGGGGTTCCGGTGGTGGATATTTGCAAGGCAGCAGCTTGGGCGTCCCTCCACACCTTCGCAAAGCATTTTTGCCTGGAATCGGAGGCTAGGAGAGACGGCCATTTTGCACGATCTGTATTGTAGGATTTCTTTGTGTAACCAGTCAGGCACCCACCTCCCAGTGCGGTACTGCTTTGGCACTCTATTCATAAGGTGAGGAATCCACAGGTAGTTGTATCTATCAGAAGAACTAGTTACTTACCTTCGGTAACGCTTTTTCTGGTGGATATATTAGCTACCTGTGGATTCCTCACAGTCCTACCCGCCTCCCCGTTGCCTGTCTGGTCATACCAAGGCTTTTGTTTTGCAAGTGTATATGTTTTGGTTATTATATGTATATATAAATGATGGTTATAATTGTATTACATCATTATGGTTTTATGTATATCTATATTCGTTTGAGCTATTGTGAGGTCGGTTTTCACCTGTTCGCCTCAAAGGCACGTAAAAAATGGGTGAAACTGACGTCAGCACGCCGGCGAGGACCTCTTATTGGCACGGTGATGTCAAACAGAGTCGCATGGAGCCGTGCAATTGTGACGTCCTCGTCAACGTGGAGAGCTGGGAAGAAGATTTTCCGTCGGATGCTGGCGCATTGGGAGAATTCATAAGGGGAGGAATCCACAGGTCGCTAATGTATCCACCAGAAAAAAGCGTTTCCGAAGGTAACTAAGTTGTTCTTCTCAACCCTGCATGTGTCTTGACGGTGTTTCTTGGCATAGTAAAAAGATTAGGCTGCGGGGTGCTCCCAATTGATTCTTGACATTATCAAAGCACGAACGTTGATAGTTCTACTGAAACCAAGTCTTATTTATACTGTGTGGTGTCCCTGGTTAGATTCTTCCAGGTAAAACATCTGACTAGTACCCGTTTTATATCCTTGTTTTTCACAAGAATGACTCAAGCAAAACTAAACTAGCCTTATCGTGTTTTCAGCGGCAGTGGACATCTGTAAACAGGCAGCATCTTTTTATACTTTGTGGATTTAGCAAACTCTGGGGCTGGTTACTGTACCAAGGGAAAAGTTCAACTGAACTTTACACGACTGAGCAGGGCTCAGGTTAATTGTTCCGTACGTTAAAAACACTACCTCTCAAGGCCGTCAATCACCCAGGCGCTGTAAACCTTTAACCAAAGTCTCATGTTCTTTTGGGTAGTAGATGGCTGATGCAGCCGTTGGTTCTTGCCATTTTTAAACTTTTCAAAATCTGAGACTATTTGATGGTGTCTCAGCTGGCACTCGCATGCAGCAACACTCCGGGGGTGGCAGTGACGGGATGTTTGGAGTTCCTGCAGGCAATAAGGTCTCACTGTTTTTGACAAGAGAACAAGCCGATATCTTGCAGATAAATCTGTAATATTCTTTATTGTTTGTTAATTAAAACCATAACAATATCACACTTAAAACCATGATAATGCCGCAGTTCTAACACATCTAAGATTAGGTGAAATGAGCGAACGGTCATTCTGAATAAAAATATATCTTCATTACTGATATGGCTTTTTTAAACCGAAATAAATAATGAAATTAGTGCATGCTATGGTTGTGCAAATAAGCAGAAAGAAATAAACGCGTGTTCAGTCAGCAGGACTCGACCTTCGGAATTCGTTCCTTTTACTAGCATCCGACCCTTCACACGATGGCACTAATGACTTTAATGAGGAATTAAAGCTGAAGTGTGTCGGTTGGCACCAGTGGCAGAGATCTCACAAGTTTGCAGCTTACAACTGCGGGTCCCCTGGGCTGAGCTCGAGTTATTGCTTCCCTGCAAGCTTCTCTTTAACGTTGATGAGCGAAGCTTGCGCAGTTTGGGACAAATGGAATATTTTGTAGCTGAGAGAAATAAAGCAAGATCGTCTGTGTTTTTAAGTGGCCGTAGTACTCCTGGTGGCGCTACTTGAACAGGAGGAGCACTTTTAAGGATTTTTTTCAGTCTTTGGCAGTGTCAGGGAGAATGCCTGTACAAACAAGAATGGCTTGTTCTCAGCAGTCTACATAATTATAGCATTGCTGTTACCTGTGTGCATGGGGTGTGGATTTATTACACTGTATGTTCTACATCATCCTATTGCATGGCTTGGGCACAGCTGTTGCCTAAAATAAATTAATTGCACTATAGCAGACATCTCCAACGTAGCTCGTGAGTTACTGGTAGTTCGCCAGCTACCTATAATTAGCTCTCCCATGTGCAGTCCAGCCTACTAAATTAGAGGCTATTGCTTGGATGAATCAACATACATACACCAAAGTTGAAAATTGTGTATTCAAGATGAAATTGTGTGTATTTTCCCAGCTGATAGGATGATGTTTGGATAAAAAAGGTTAAATTTCCAAAATACATCTACAATCCAAGTTGATAAAACCGTTCTTGCATTAATACTGGCAACCCTACCTAATTCATTGAGGTAGTCACCTCTTGCAGTCTTGCACGGGGTGGCCACTAACATAATATTGTCTCTGAAACACTAATAATATTGGTAGCTCAGTATGATTTTCATTGAACATAAGTAGCTCTTATTACAGAAAAAGTTGGAGATCCCTGCGTGTAGTATAAACACTGGCAAGCAAGAACGGTGATTCTTCATACTCCCTGCTCACATTCTTAAATCAAGATGAGAATGGCAAAAGCAAGAGGCGGTGGGGTAGTACCTCTGGCCAACAGAGAACATGGAAATGGGTTGACTGTGGATCTCTACAAAACCAATGATGTGGATCCTTCATCTGCCGGCGACATTCCTAAGGCTCTCTTTTTGAGGAGCGACCTTCCTTCCCAGCAGTAATAAAGAAGGCTGCTGGGACTGTAGAAATGCTTTGCATATATTCCAACCACAAATATGTATACTAAGGTCTTTAGGACTCTGAGCAGGTGCTACTTTTTAACCTCTTCAATGCGTGCGTCGACCACTGGCCGACGCCCGCACTACCTCCCTGGTGCGGGTCACGACCAGTGGCCGACACCAGGGAGGGGGTTAATAAATCCTCGGGTGCGTTGCACCCGAGGATTTATTTATTTATTTATTTGTATTGTAAGCTTCCGTGTCTACACCCCGCCCCCCCGCCCCTTTGTGACGTCAGCGCGCCTCGCCAGGAAACAGTTTCTGGAAGGCCTCGTAAGAAAGGGGAGAGTCTCCCCTTTCTTACAAGGCCTTCTGAAAGTGTTTCCTGGCCCCCGATCGCAGCTGTGCTGTGATCGGGGGCCAGGAAACACCACTAGACACCAGGAATTTCACTTGGGGGGGGTCGGTGCCCTCGGAAAACGGGCCCCCCCCCCCCTCTCTCCCCCCAGGGGCATATTTTTTTTTTTAAAAAGGTGGGGGGGGGGCGGGGAAATTTTTTTTTCTTCAAAAAAAAAAAAAAAAAAAAATTGGCAGGGTGTTGCCCATGGGCAGGGCGACCCCCGGTGGGGGCAATATTTTTTTTAGATGTTGTAGGGTTTCCCTGGGGGCCATTTTGGCCCCCAAGGAAACCATACAACAACTAAAAAAAAATAGATCTATATATAGATCTATATATATAGATACATATATCTATGTAGATATATCTATAGATATATCTATGTAGATAGATATATATATATAGAGATAGATCTATATATATATATATCAATCAATCAAAGAGATTTATAAAGCGCGCTACTCACCCGTGAGGGTCTCAAGGCGCTGAGGGGGGATTGGGGGGTGTGGGTGGCGGGGTGGGTAGGGGGGCTGGGAGGATCATAGTTCGAAAAGCCAGGTTTTGAGGCCCTTCCTGAAATGAAGTAGGTTTTGGGTCTTGCGAAGGTGGGTTGGGAGGGCGTTCCAGGTTTTGGGTGCAAGGTAGGAGAAGGATCTGCCCCCGGTGGTGTTGTGTTTGATGCGGGGGACAGAGGCGAGAGAGAGGTCAGCTGAGCGGAGGTTTCGTGTGGGAGTGTGGAAGGTGACTCTCGTTGAGGTAGGCAGGGCCTGTGTTGTGGAGTGATTTGTGTGCGAGGATGAGGATCTTGAAGGTGAGCCTTTTGTCAATGGGGAGCCAGTGGAGGGATTTGAGGTGTGGAGAGATGTGTTCGTGTCGGGGGAGGTCGAGGATGAGTTGTGCTGCTGAGTTCTGGATGCGCTGTAGTTTGCGCTTGAGTTTTAGAGTGGTGCTGGCGTAGAGGGCGTTTCCGTAATCAAGTCTGCTGCTGATGAATGCGTGAGTGACAGTTTTTCTGGACTCTGTGGGGATCCATTTGAATGTTTTTTTTCAGTATACGGAGTGTGTTGAAGCATGAGGAGGTGAGAGCGTTGATTTGTTGGGTCATCGAGAGGGAGGAGTCTAGGATGATGCCGGGGTTGCGTGCGTGGTTGGCGGGGGTGGGTGCAGGGCCTAGCATGGTGTGCCACCATGAGGGGTCCCAGGTGTTTTTGTGTGGGCCAAAGAGGATTATTTCGGTTTTGCTTGAGTTGAGTTTCAGGTGGTTGGCTGTCATATATCACTTTTATCAATATGTGTATGGTTTCCCTGGGGGGAAAAGGGTCAGACTTGTCTAGTGGCAGTTTTAGTGCCATAAAGAAGCGCAGAAGGTTTATATGCCTACTGCAAAGAGCTAATCTGTATTTTATGTAAATAGCTGAGTACATTAGTAAAGTCAGCCATTACCTGCGCTATAATACCAATGAAATGTATGTGCGGGGTGGAGGGCGGCTATGGAGAGATGAAGGGCACTTTTGCTGGGTGGTAATGAGGGAATCCGAGGAGGCGGGACTGGGAGCACCAATAATGATTGTTGGACTGGGTGCAGGAGGTGCTAAAGACTGTGACGAATGGTATGTGACAAGGTGTTTTTTGAGTGTCTTGAAAGAACATGCTGATTGAGGGAAGAAGCGCAGGTAAGGTGGCCTACTGTTGCACGTATCTCACACACACCATCGATTTTGTGACTGTCTACGTAGGCTAGTGTTTTAGAGCAACAGTTTAGCCAATAGCAGAGATGGCATCTTGATGGATGACTGCTGTCTGCACTCGGGTTATAGAGGACAGCTCTGACATAGGATCAGAGACTGAGACATCAGATACTGAGACAGCATCTGAGGTATAGGACAATGGCGCAGACTCTGGGAGTGATTTTTCAGTCGGAGGAGTCCCATTCGATAACTCCTCTTCCAGTACATTATGAGGGAGGTGATGAGGACAGTCCTGCTGTCCCTTCGCAAGCTGTTTGTGCAACTGGGTAATGGTGGGATAGCCCAACCCAGAGAGCAGGTAAATGCGGCGGCAAGCAGAGAGAGAGAGAGAGTGCTCTCTTGGGAGCTCCCCAATTTAGTTCAGCCCCAAATTCCACCACCCAAATCGTATTGTGGAGACATCAAAATTATCTATGGCAAAACAAACTGGTTTTGTAAGGCAGGCACCTGTGTTTTTGGTCCTGGGTTTGGCGGCCATATAGAGAAACACACTAAACCCAAACATTTCTGGAAACTAGACATTCGGGGGAGTCCACAGAGGTGTGACTTGTGTGGATTCCCCAAAGTTTTCTTACCCAGAATACCCTGCAAAGCTGAAATGTTGAATACAAACTCTATTTTTCTTGCATTTCTGTCACACAAACTACAGGAATATGCTGGGATCCACAAAATTCCTACCACCCAGTGACTCCTCACCTGTCCTGATAAAAACACTACCCCACTTGAGTGCCTACACCTAGTGCCTGCGTCAGGAATGGATCACCCCAGGGTCAACAGCTGCCTCATGTAAGGACCAACATTGACTGTTGTGTGATCTATTCCTGTCGCGGGCACCAGGCCTACCCACACAAGTGAGGTATCATTTTTATCGGGAGATTTGGGGGAACGCTGGGTGGAAGGAAATTTGTGGCTCCTCTCAGATTCCAGAACTTTCTGTCACTGAAATGTGAGGAAAAC